>NC_143013.1:30681129-31030129 GCF_055824585.1 Amblyomma mixtum | reverse complement strand
CAAACAACTACACGGCCCAGCCGCTCTCCACGTGTCACGCGCTCTGGGAGCAGATACAAGCGTCATAAAGCAACCCATGTCCCTCTGACTTCGCTTGCTTTGGCACACGCCTTCCGCAGACGACCTTGCTTCAATGTTGCTTTCTCTGTCCCATGTGACGCAATCCGTCTTTTCTCTACTTTTTCTTCACTCCTTATCCGAGCTGGCTTGCATGGTTGCTTGCTATTCTGTGGTCACCGGAAAGGCAATTAATGCCAAAACGAAGGAAAGCCTCCAGAGAAACCCCCCGCGCTTAGTCGCGCGGTTAATGGTTTTCCGCCTCTGCACGCTGGTCGTAAGGATAGTCCCTAATTTAGATTGCGGTCAGGTTCTTCGCGCTTAAACGGATAAGCTAGGAAAAGGAAGGGAATGTCCACCGCAGCCCTGCGTCGCGCGTCCAGCCTCGGCTGAAACTTAAGAAGCTCGCTGCCAGAGGGAGCCACCGGTGTGGAGAGCGCCATTTTGAATCTCGACGCGTGCGCAGACGAGAGTGGCTGTGAATGTGGGGAAGCGGTGCGTTTACAAGTGAAGAGTGGCGTGATTGGATGCTCGTGCTTTGGCGTAACACACGGTGAAAAAACTTTCTGCTCAGATAAAAAAAATAAGTAGCGAATAAGCTTTAACGCATGGGCTTTAGTCTATAGCCCTATCCGCTGAAGACCTTGACGCCAATCTCCTAGCTAGGCTGTACAACTTACCGCTGCGAACACGGCTGGTCCGTGTTTCCTACGGGAAACCTGACCTCGAGCAACC
This sequence comes from Amblyomma mixtum, assembly GCF_055824585.1. Lineage (NCBI taxonomy): Eukaryota > Metazoa > Arthropoda > Arachnida > Ixodida > Ixodidae > Amblyomma > Amblyomma mixtum. Next base: position 31,029,337 of record NC_143013.1, on the reverse strand, counting down.
GCCGCGTAAAGACGTAATTAAGAGATCATTTTTCTTTACGCTGTCTGCCTCTCCCTTTTTTCTATCATTTCTGGCTTTTCAATGACAAAAATAAAGAAAGAAAAGATGTATGCGAAGGTTCTTTAGTCGGCAGAGAGATATGCTTACCTGTAACTCTAAGCGACGTTCCAGCCAGCGATTTAAACGACTTTCCCGCCAGAAGGGTATCTACTTTTCTCAGTGCATGCTGCTCATCGTTCGTAACACGATCCTGAATGCAGAATGTCCATGACCACAACTCCTGGCGCCAATGCTCTGGCGTGCATTCTACATATCTGGGCAGAAAAAGGGACCGGCCTAAGACGTTACTTTTGAGCAGTCCATCCTCGCCATGCCCTCTAGCGGTAAGAGAGGTGTCAAGGCGAAAGTGCCGTAATTGCGTACGCCTTTTCGTGACGGCAGGGGTCAGGCGCCTCGCAGCGAAGTGGACGCTGTGAAAGTTGACGGGGCCGTGATCTTTCGTGCGGAAATGGCGGTAGTAGCGGCGGCGGCGTTGTGTGTTAGGGGCGAAGTTATTCCGGTGCTAACTGACACGAGCGAGATGTGAACGTCCAAGAGATGGCGCTGAATGACGCGAGATGCTCGGCCTTCGGTGCTCATGACGTGAGAGGGCTCAGCTTGTGGGGTCCGCAATTTTGCTCATGCTTGGGAATTCGTACACGGACACACCTCTTATTACGGACGCACAGTTGAGGCTGAAAGCGTGTATTCGACGAGTGGAAGAAAGAGACCGATGAACTGAGCTTTGAGAAGAAATTAAAAGTGGCAGGAATGTGTGGCGTTATCGGAGAGAGACACATAAACAGACAATCTGAAAAGCTGGCTGTGAATTTTCATGCTCCAGAACGCTAGGGAGAAAACTCGCCATGCCTTGGTGCGTTTCGTGCTTTTCTAAAGATATGGCACGTTTCTTTGTCCTCTCAAGAATAGCATAGAAAAAAAAATTACGTTTGACCAAGAGCAAAGAGAAACGGACAGGCATCCACTGCGTCTTCTTTCACACGTTCTTTGTTTTGGTACTGGTAATAACGCGTGATTTTCGCGAGGTGCTAGTAATGGTTCCCAATAAAATTTTCTTCCTCGCCCTACTCATACATTCATATTTTATTGAACGCTTCCTGCTAGAAGCTGAAATTGATCGAGCTCTGTGTATGCAGTGTGGTGCACCTTTCTCAGTTACAATAGAAGAGGACGGCAAAATTTACGGCGTTGTTGCCGCAACGGCAAACAAAAGGCAAACGCTCAGACATTCACGTTTCAAGTGTGTCTGTGTTCTGAACATGGAACACATGAACACATGACGTTCATTTCCTCTTTTCTTCAACGTGCAGCCGAAGTGGCCCTTCCGGTTGCGAAACACAGTCGCACGATGCTCCAAGGCACAGCTCTTAACATCCGCTTACTCCAAATCTAGGACCGGAAAAGGAGGCATCTACGTTTTTGACTAGGTCTCTCCTTCATTTCACTTTGCCTTGACCTTGGAATTAAGGGCACAGGGTAAGCCCTATACTTCCCATGCATTTTAGGCCATGTTCAGGTACAAGTTTCTCACCAACTAATAGGAGTACCCTTATATTATATATATCATTTTGTTGCAATTTTCCTACACTTTTTACTGAACTAGAATAATTGAAATGTGCTCAAAATTTGATTTTTAATGAATTTTCTACCTGTAGTACCTAAATTTCGGCTTTCTTAGGGCATTTGAAAATTCATAACGGAAAAACTCCTGAGTGAAATTTGTTAATTCTAGTTCAGTAGTTGCCAACACTTATGTAGATAGTTTCAAAAGAAAATCAGCTGTCTGTCTTGAAAGACATTGGAAATAATGGTACCTTTGTAAGAAAAAACACAGTTCTGAGATAATTGAGCCTAAAGTGAAAAAAGATGTGAAAAACAATTTTTTACTGGCACAAACACATTAATAGTAATATGTTTAATAGCCCCCTGCTTCGTAGTCACTCTCGCAGTCAAGTTTTCGCCTTTGGGCTTGTCGCTTTGCTTGCCGGGCCTCTTTGTTCAGCTGTTATGTTGCTCGGTGCGCAAAGTACATACGCTTGTGGTCAGCTTCCCTCATCCACTTGATGGGGTTGCGCCCAGGGTTCAATCCACACGCCTTCAAAACATTGTCCCGGGCGATGCTACTATCATTAAATGAAATAAGAGCGTCCAGTGCTAGCATCCTTAGGGTCTGAAACCTAAAAAACAAGCGCGCTTTGTCACTCGATGCGCTCAACACTTCCACCGCACTGTCTACACACAACTCTGTGTAATTGCGGCACAAATGCCGTCTATATCCATTAAAGCGTATTCGGTGCCGCTCTGTGGCACATCCTCTTCCTCAAACCACACAGAAAATCTTGAAAGCTTCGGTGACGAGGAGCTGGCGCGTTGGGCGTTCGGCGTCTCATTAGGTCGCGGACATCCTTTTGCTTTTTCACGATGAGTGTAACGGTTGCCGTGAAATTCACGCCTCACGAAGGCCTTCTTTGCCCTCGGCATCTCAGCTTATCAACAACAACCAACACCGGCACAAAGTACACTACTCATCGTAAGGGAAAGCACTCGGACGCAGCTGCATGAAGGTTGCAGAAACGTGCAAAAAACGTGCGCACCGTCTCAGGATTGTCTTGGCTAAAAAAGACAGCTGAATAATAGTTGCCAAACAATTTTTTATATGTAGCTGATTTCAGACAAGCTTTGAAATCAGGTGGCGAACTTTTTGGTTGAAAAAATTGGCGATAAATGTGGAGCGTATCAGGAAAGGGGGCGTGGCCGCTGACTACTTCGTTTCGAAAAAAGCGTTTTTCTGCCCGAAATATGGCTTTCTGAGGAAAGTGCGCTGATGGAACATGTGTAGAATGAAGTGAACTTCTCAAATTGCAAAAGAAAAAAAAAGCAATTTTTTTCTAATTTCACCTTACCCTGTGCCCTTAAAGCGTTCGGTCAAAGCGGACAAAAAAAAAAAAGGCTGCTTGACTCGGAAGTAATTTTTGTTACTTTTAATCTTGTATTCTAACAACTTTTCTGATCCTTAGTGACCGTTTCTGAACGACTATGTAATCGGGAACACAATGAGGAAGCCCTGATTCAATTTGAATGGATATCAATACCTACCATAAGCTTATATCAATACCCTACCATAAGCTTGCCGTCCAGGTTAGCTCAGTTGGTAGAGCGACTGCTCCGGTGAAGCGGTGGTCCCGGGTTCGAACCCCGGACCAGGACGAATTTTTCTTTAACTGCGAAGTTTCTGAGAAGGCTGTATAGCTTTCCTTTGTAGCCGTTTGGCTGCGCTTGGGTGTATGTCAATGAGTAATTACTCAAATTAATTATTACAAATCTACTCCACCTTGGGGGATTCCCCTAAACATTTTTGACCAACACTGCTCCCACTTCGAGTTATTGATCAATTCGCTCTCGCCCTACCATAAGCTTGCCGTCCAGGTTAGGTCAGTTGGTAGAGCGACTGCTCCGGTGAAGCGGTGGTCCCAGGTTCGAACCCCGGACCAGGACGAATTTTTCTTTAACTACGAAGTTTCTGAGAAAGCTGTATAGCTTTCCTTTGTAGCCGTATGGCTGCGCTTGGGTGGATGTCAATGAGTAATTACTCCCTTATTGAATGGATATGACCCAAAAAGCAAGACTGTAGTCCGAAACCATCGCAAGCTCAGTAATGTCGGTTTTGGGAAAATTGGGTAATGTAGCACATATTATCGCTTTCACCTTTCATTTTTTGATCTTATTCTCCGACGATATGGGCAATTCGGCCGCCCACCGTGCTTGCCCCATTCTTGGGACTCTCTCCCTTCCCTCTGCTTCCCTCCTCGCTTGTTGTGATGATTCCTGCCTCGTCGCTTCCCAGGGATGTCGAGGCCTCGCGCACCACGAAGGCCGACTAGCGGCGCACCCCCCCCCCCCCCCCCCCACCCCCCCCCCCCCCTCAACGGGCCGCGCGGATTCCTCGGCAAAAACCGGATCGCCTGACGGCATTTATCGAGCGCACAACACGCGAAGAGAACGTCGCTTCCTCGCATCTGCCTCGAGGCTGGTCGGAAGACCATAGAAATTGGCCGTCGGTTATCTCCTCCGCTCTGTCTTTGCTTTTTTATTCCCCGGTTTTATTTCCGTGTTGTTTATTCTCTTTTTGCCTATACAGGGGGTTTCACCTAAGAATTGACACAATTTTTAAAAATAGTCTTTTTGAGTTAAAAGAGCACTGTTTTCGGCATAGCTTTGTTAGCGATGTAATTATCAGAATACAGCTAAGACGTGTTAACTAGCAGGTTGGTTAACTAATATTCAATAGTTAACTTTTTAGTTATTACCGTTAGGCTCCTTAATTATTGAGAAGCGTCTAGCCCACCGTAAATAATATCCACATCAGCTTTTAGAATTATGAAAACGCGGTTACCCTCGGCGCTGTGGCCCAACAAATTTTGACTATTTCGACGAGTTACGTGCACTGGAGAGGTTGCTTTGCCTGAAAGCTTATCGAAAGCGCATGAATTTTGGTGCGATGTAGGCAAAATTTGTTGGGCCGCAGCGCCGAGGGTAACCGCGCTTTCGAAGTTCTAAAAACTGATATGGATATTACTTGCAGTGGGCTACACGCCGCTCAATAACTAATGAGACTCACAGTAATAATCAAAAACTATTCAGTTTTCCTTAACCAGCCTGCTGGTTTGCACGTCTTAGCTGAATTCTGATGTACTTCACCGCTGACAGTACTATGCCGAAAAAGCGCTCTAACTCAAAAAGCTATTTTTAAAAATTGTGTAAAGGTTTAGGTGAAACGCCCTGTATAACTTTGAAGGCGCTTTTATTTCCTGATAATTCTTCCTCTGCTTTCTTTTTTTTTTTTTACATGTCCAGCATTTTTCGACAAGCCGTCAGTTCACAAAGGCATGCTGTCGGGCTGGTTGGTGCTGAATTGTGCAAATAATTTAGCCCAAAAAAGGGAGACAAAGGAGAATGGGGAAGACACATGGGACGATTAACAAGTCCTTGTTAATGTCCCATGCCTCTAATCTGTTTGCGTTTGTCGCTGTTTTTTGCGCCAAATTTTTTTGCCGAAAGCCGTTAGTTGAAAGGTTTTCTTCTTCACTATATTGTTGTATATTGCACCGAAGAACCGGATCTCTTGCAAGACGTCCTTTGCAATGGAAACATTGTTCTGTTACAACAAGCTTGTCATGCATTTGAGAAACAGTGTGGTGCTGAAACTGAACGACACTTGAAGCGGACTAAACTGCAGTGCGGGTGTGTGAAAAAAATATATATATAAGATGTATAAGAATCAGAAAGCTGTTTGAGACTCTCGGCACAGGTGGGTTCATAGTTTGCTTTGTACAGTTAGAACAATAAATATCTCATCTTTATATTTTAGGGCCTTCTTTTCAGTTTCTACCATTACATGTGACAGATGTACCTACGCCTACTCAGTTTTTTTTTTTTTTTTCGGCTGAGCCTGACGACGAGTGGCTGCATCAATTACACGTGTCCTCAGTTCAGTGGACACCAAGTTCTACACATCCAAAAATAAGAAAAATCGTCAGTGCGAACCGTGTCATCGATACCTTTCTAAAGATTCCCGGCGGTGACCGCATTCTGGGACCCCGCCTGCGGCGTCGATCAATCCGTCTTGTCACCAATTTCCTCCTAGCTATCACCGCCTGCCAGGTTTCATTGTTTCTATCGGGGCCACTCCGGTACAACGAGATGGGCCGAATTCGTTTCTTCGTCATCCCGTGCGGAGCGCTGGCGGCGGCGGCAGCAGCTCAGAGCAACCGGGAAAAAGTCGAGATGAGCACACGCGTCGACGCTCTGGATCGGGGGGAGAGAGTCGCTCTCTCATTTTCTTTCTACCGTTTCTTTTTGTGCGCGTTTTCTTGACGAGAAGGTCGCCGAGCTCGCTTGGCTTCTGCGGCCTGCGGAATCGCTAAGTCGACGACCTTTCGCCGACGCGTGAGGCTCTGTCGAGCTGGCGACCAGGGAAGGAGAGTGGAGAGTGGATAAATGTGATGGAGGGAGGAGAGAGGCACATAGAACGTAGTATGCAGCTCGCGTGTCTGCCATCTTCAGCGTGATGTGTGTGCGATCCATCGGCGGCTGCTAGGCATTGGCTCAGAAGACACGGAGCGGCCCGAGTGGCTGCATTGTGGGAGCCGAAGGTCGTGCTCGTCCTCTTCGTCTTCTTTTAGGTGCTCACCATCTACGCGGATTGCCAGATAGAACGGGGCTGGCGGGTCTTCCTTAATTCGTCGCAGTGGGCGCCCGACCCCTGCGAATCCCCGGAGCGTTCACTTCCATTCGACCCAGGCCGTGTGCTTTCTCCTTTGTGTCAATGGCACTAACTATAACGAGTGGCACTGTTTAGGTTAGGACGATATTGGGGCTGAGGTTTCGTCTCTCTGTCGTTATTGGGGGTGGTGATTTGTCCTTATGCTGTTCTGTCTATACTTGAGGCATTGTTTTAGCAACAACAATAATAATAATAATATTAGGTTGAGGTGCCTTTACGATATCACCGCCTGTTTCTGATGATCCGCTTCTATGAGTCTTCCAAATTAATCAGCCCCTTCAAGTGGGAGGTGTCACCGTCCGGTGCCAACGTTTCGGCAAGAGGATACATGTTGTTCAGTGTAACTGCTCCTTTTCTTTTCTTTTTCGGAATACTGGACTTTTATGGTTCTAAAGGTTGCAATAAAGAGTAGACCGTTTGAAGATGTTTGGACTTTTATTTTTGTACGCGGTTTCCTGACTACCGCTACCAACAATCTACTTATCGTAGTTTTGACTTATCTTACCGCGCTACGTCGAAAGAAAGGGAAATGCTGCAGGAATTACCACGAGCGCTCAACGGCTACTCGAGCGCTATTAATTGCGAATGCAATCGGGCAGTAGGAAGGCGATCTGATTAGAGAAGCAACCGCGCGCGCATTTGTGTCTTCACTATAAGCGCACCATTACGCAACTCACTCTAGACAATTCAATCATTTCGCTCTATGACGCAATCCAACGCAACGATGGCGGGATGAGCCGAGGTGGGGGAGGGGGTAAGGGATGGAGGGGGGGGGGGGGGTGCGCAGTCGCCAGGACGAGGGAAGGTCACGCTCTCTTCCAATCCTTGATTCCTCTTGAACGTCGCACGAAGCTGCTTCCTCCTTCGCTCGCCCCCAATACGCAAGCGCACACGGTAGCTTTCTCTCTTTGTATGCGCGCCCTGTTCTTGGGCCTCGCCAAGGTGTTTTGCACCAAGGCTTTTTTCGGATAATGATGGGCGCGTTCGGAGAACAGACGCTCCGGAGATAGTCTAATAGACCAATATCGCGTGTGCCCCCTCGCCCCACCACTGCGGAGGGAGTCGTATAGCGATCTTGCCTTGAAACAGCGCCGTGTGTTTCGTATCCATGGCCACGTTGTATATGCGGATCCTGCGCCCATGCACAAGAGAGACCAAAAAACAAGCGCTTTTTGTTCTTTCTTGTGGGAGAATCAAGTGAAGAGGGTTTTGGCATGAAGTGCCAAGAGGCGTATTTGGAGCAGTATTATCGCCCGCCATCAGTCACGAAGTTTCGTTCCCAAAGCAGCCTACCGGGAATAGAACTCTGGGGCACACCAAAGTGCATTGGGCATTCAAATAACGCAGTTGTGATGTTAGCTTTGGCTGTAGTTGCGCAGCTTCCGGGAGAGGATCTGCATCAGTGATCGTATACTGCAGAGAAAAATTCCCACGTGGTTGTACAAATAAAAAACCACGTCACCCGAATCAACCTCCAGCAAACCTGGGAAAGTAATCCGAAAGCCAAGGAAGCTGTTCGGATCGGTCATTATTTTGTTTTCCTGCTTGGGCGATGTCGCTTTCATGGAATTTCAGGATTTATTTTCTATTTAAAACCTGGTGCTTGCAAATCCTGCGCGGAAGATTATTAGTAACGTCGCTTTAAGAACAGCGCTGCCTTGGCAAGCGTTACGTACATGGCTGCGAACTATTTCACCCTCTCCCTCAAAAGCATTTGGCAGGCAGGGAAGGATCGAAGGGAACCAGAGCTTTCTTCGATGGCTTGGATTACAAGAAAAATATATGATGCACTTCAGAAGGACTTCCCAAAGGTAATGGATTTTTTCATCGTGATACGAGCTCTGCGCGGTGCCTCCGATTCGAACGGAACCTTCTTTCATCCCATCATTTAGTTGAGAAGGCAGTGAGATGCTGTTACTCACCTTCACCTTCTTACCTTCTTTGCAATGAAACTTTGTCCATACTACAGCCTCGTAATCTTGCTCATCGCGATTTCGTCGTCGCTGCCCCTGGTCGCGTTAGCTTGCGTTGGAACGGAAGCGAAGTTTGTCATCAGCGACAGCAAAACTGCCGTACAAAATTTTAGCAAGGGAAGGATCTCGCCCTTAGCGGCCAGAATCCTACGCCAGGGAAAGTTGGATAGGAAAATTCAAATAATTTTGACTCGAGCGCACGAAGCCGTCCCCGGCAACGAGGCGACCCACGAGCTAACTCGAGATCTTTACCGCCGGGCCGCTACAGGGCCCCTCGATGACCGAGGGAGCGGAGAGCGCATGCTAATATAAGGGGAGATCACGCAGCATTACAGATTGGAGCGTAGACTGGTACCCCCCCCCCCCCCCCCCCCGACCCGAAATTAGACAACAGCCAAGCAGTCGCGTGGAAGCGACTGCAAACTTATACGTATCCGCACCCGATTATGGCGAACCACATGTTCCCCGAGGCCAGGGGCGATAAATGTAGTCTTTGTGGTGCGATAGGGACCCTCGACCGCATAATATGGGAATGTCCATACCCTCCCGGGGGGACGCATAATATAGACAGTAGAGACACCTGGGAGACCCTGCTGCACAGCTTGGACCCTGAGCTCCAGCTCCCGCTCGCCCAACTGGCTGAAGAGGATACTGGGACCCAAGACCTCCCAGCCTGCATCTGAGGCGGCGGTACCCGCCCCCTGACCTGCGTGTCGGAGGGTGGGTAGACCACCTTATCCGTTGGACCTTAAAGTTTACTCCATCCATCCATTCTAGTGGAACTCACGCGTCGCTCTGTCCAGCCCAGTCCTAACTACCATGCACGGGTGTGTGACAAGCTTGCGAAAGCATCTTCATAAGAATCTAAGGACGCATAGGGGGTCAGTAAACAGTCATCACATCAGCCCACCACTTAAAGGCTTCACACTTCCGCCACATCACAGGACGCGCATCGTTCTAGCGCTCATGTAACAAGCATAGCCTGCTGCGCAACACTCGAAGCCAATCCCCAGAGGGCGCAGTTCAGCGCATTGACCCGCTTGCAAGTACACTGAGAATGCACGCACTGGAGAGATGACACCGAGCGGTTGAAGTGAGGGCAGAATCTTTGCTCTCTGGCGACCATCGGAAATTGCCGCAAGGTCGCGTCCACTCCTGACGGGAAGAAGGCTACGCGGCGTAGAGACCTTCCGACCTCCTACGAAAGACCCGCAAGCAGCTCTCCTCCTCCACCCCTCCTCTCCTTCCCTCGAAGGAGCACGGAGGGTAGTCCCTCCAATTAAAAGCGACTCCAGCCGAAACGCAATCGCAGGTAATCCCGACGCATTCTTTTTTATACTGTGCCCAAGTGTACGTGATCGAGGAGCTGTTGAAGATCGGGGCACCCCTTCATCTCACCTTTTTCCTTCGCGCCGTTCGCGTGCTGCGGCCACGCGGCGGAAAACCGGTATTTTCACTGTCCGCAGTTTGTGTATGTGCGCCAGCAAATCGGCCTGGCAAGCTTTGAAGGCTTCGGTCAGCGAAGCGAAAAAAAAAGAACAAAATAAGGCAAAGACAAAAAAAAAAAAAGAAGCAAGCAACCAGAAACGGACTGCGTCTTCGTGGAATAAAAACGGTGTAAAACGGAGAAGGAAGGATGACGATAGCGGAAGCAGGCTCCACCGCGTTTCTCCCTTCCTTCCTGAAGTCTGGCTCTGTACGTCATGCATATACTTGAGAAAGAATGCTTTCTCTCTGCCTCTCTCTCTCTCTATGCTCGTTTTCGCCGTCATAGCTGCTGGAATCGTTGCCGCTACTTCAGCTGGCACTACGAGAACGAAAGTGGCGGGCCTAACTGTTCTGCTCCGGTCTCTCACGCAGGCTCGATTCGATCGCACGTCGAACTGCGTAGGCGTCGAGTAGCCCCACCGCTCATGCACTGCGCGCATTTATTCTTACCTTCGATACTTCGTTTTGTTCCGGGCTGCCTACCTGGCTGCCTATTCGCGACGCGCGGCAAGTGAAAGGTGTGACCGAGTGTAGCTGCTAGACCCAGAGCGACCACGCGCGATATACACTCGCGCTCTAGAGTCGCTGCTTTCTCGTCGCGTATAAGGGTGTACCGGTATATGGCGTTCGGTCACGCACCGACGGGCCTCTTTTCACGTGGGCTGTCTATGGAGTCCGCGTCGCTCGAAGGCCGTTACGCCCGCGCGGAGCTGTCCGGCTCCTTCCTTTTTTCAACGCCGTCTGTATACGGAGACTGCTCGGTGATTGCTTTGGCGAAAGGGCGATTTCTATTCGCTCGCTGTTTTCCGTGCTTTTTCTTTTAGCAGATTTTGCAGGTATAGCTGCATGACGCATATGCGGTGAACGGCTTCAGTGTTATAATACGTCGTAAACAAGAAATATACCGTTTCCTGTGTCCTCAACAGAATCTTGACCAGATGAGTCCGAGTACTGGAGGATATATGGACTAAGGATGTTGCGTGACAGCATAGAAAGGCAGTGTTGTAGCCATGCAAGCGAAATGTATACTATTTTGTGAACATTGCATAGGGTGGCATGACTGATGAATCACATTTTGTAAAATATACTGACCACTTGTATGCTGAGGTATGAGCACTGGTATGAGGTATGTATGCTGAGGTATGAGTACTGGAGACCCGACGCCTGTCTTTCAAGTGAAATTTGAGCTTACTATACTTGAGTATGGGCCATACGAATACGTACCGTGCGATCAATGCGGGACCATGTGTGCAGTGCTTTAACGACGAGAATCTCGACGACAAAGCAAAGTGAGCAGGGAAGCCATTCCGGCCTATTACCGCCATGCATAGCGAATGTGCACCTGCGCCCTGTTTCATCGTGGTATAGTGTCCTACGCGAAACACTGCCGTAATTTCCGATTCGTCACGAGAGCCTCCGCTGGCCGTGTGCGCACGCAAAAAAGCAGGGCGGCTAGCGCTGTCCTAACTGGCCGTCTCAGAGCCTGCCTTACCTTTGTGTAGCTCCCGGTGTAAGAAACCTAATAAACAAAACTTTACCGTCGTCAGACCCCTTATACGAAGCAAAGCGGAGTTGTTTTTTTTTTTTTTCACTTGTATTTAACAAAAGCAAGCACTTTCAGCATCCTAAATGTGCTTCAGGTTCGCGTAATACTTGCCGAAGTCATATTAAGTTACCTTTTTAGAAACTTTGTTGAAAGGGATGCCTGAGTAGTCTCCCAAGATGCTTGCTTTTTCTTAAACGGCAGCAGAAGTAGTTTTCATGTTTTATATGGGAAGCTTGAAGGTAAAGCGTAATGAAACCTTTTGTCGTAGCATCTGAAACAGCGACGTAATCGTCGAATGAAACCTCGATGACATTGAAGCTTCTCCACAGCGTTTACTGGTGGGTAAAAAGGGGGGGGGTAATGACATCATCTGAAGCGGCGATAAATTTTCAACGCAGAATCGCTTGCTTGAAGGAAGAACACCAATGGCACCGGTACCAAAGCCCGCGATGCGTTGCTTGGCAACACCCAGTGTGGGCGAAGGCAGCGGAAAGCTGAAATCTCACCACAAATAGCAGCATTACCGTGCTTCTCTGCACATCTTTAAAGTTTTGAGGAGAAGCCTGAACAACATTGCGGCTTTCAGCTGCTATTACGCCACTAAATTATATGCAAGCACACACACAAAAAAACTTGGCATGCATTAACCTAATAACCTACAAGCTTCCGACACTGGAATACCTTAATTTTATCGAATTATGAAGCATCACTTCAGCTTCCCTTTAATTCCGTTCACGGCGGTCGAGTAACTCGAAATTTCCTTGTACTTTACTATGAGGTTATTCGTATTTTGGATTTAAATACATATTATGCTTCTTATGTATTTAAACAATTCAGTCACAGCAGGTGGTTTTGAATGTTTTAGGAAAAAAAAGACTCCGAACGCAAGACTCACGGAAAAAATTTTACCCCAAAAAGTTGTGCTCGACTTACCGCTGCAATTTTTTACTGAAATCAAGAGGTGCCCAGACCTGAAGAAATAATGTTCATTTTTTGCGCTGACAATCCCTATTTTCATTCAGGAGCCTGATTTACAATTCAGCTCTGCCTATATTCCCCAGCTTGATGTACAGTTTTGAGTTTTGCGTTAATGGACGAGCTCTGCTGTTGCAGCGACTCTCATTTAGGCATCAAGCAGGCTGTGGCATATTCTGTAGTCCACTAGTCTCAAGCAGGTCGTTTCTTCTCTTCTAATTCACACTAGAACCGGTTACAGTACGATACAGTGACTTGCACTTCAGTGGATATATTTGTTCAATGCGTGGTTATTTTACGTTTGCAATATTAACATTTTCTTGTGTTGTCCTTTTGTTCCGCTTTGTCTCTTAGAATGCATTAAATTTCCTTTATCATATTTTAGTCAAAAGGGACACTGAAGTATGTACTTTGTTGATTCATCGATGTTGTGACATATATTTTGTAACCACTGTTGCATGGGCTCGGGTATTAACAAAAGTAAATGAATCAATATAAGCGACGTGGCAGACACCCCCTGCTTAGACGACTCCATAGTATGATGCAGAGGTGGAAACGCAAACTGAAACGTCCATCCCCTGCTGGATAGATAACTGTCGGCGCGTAACGTTGCAACACTGGTTGTCAGTTCCCTCTTGTTCCCCGCATTCGGGTCAACGCATACTCGCTGCGCTTAGAACCAAGCGCGGAGCTCGGTAGCCCAACACATTGCAAAACTTGCGGCAACATTACACGCCCGTTATAAACGACAGAGACGGGACGACCCGAAAAAAAAGTAACGAAAAGAAAGGCACTTTACGATGACAGCCGTCGGTGGAAGGTCGCGAAGCAGGATAGACTTACATACCGAAGTATTGCGCAAGTGTAGGGTCCTTCGGTTTGCAGCTGTGCGGGACCCTCCGCGGTTAGGCACGCGTTTGCAACGAAGGAGGCGACAGCTAGCCCCCATCGGATGGTAGCAGCGTGGTGGGTAGTATGTACTTATTTCCCTTGGCGTCCGAAGCCGCGGCGTCGGGGGAGTTGCGCATGTTAGGCTGTGCAACGCCGGGATGAAGCGGACAACCCTCAGTTCCGTATCGGGGGGGGGGGGGGGGGGCGGTGAGGAGGTTAGCACGCGAGCGTCTCCCAACGACAGCTGCTTTGGAAACGCGTGTAGAGAAGCCGGTTTCTCGTTTTTTTTTTTTTTTCTCGTGAGCTTACGCGTTAGACCAGTATTCGGTAATTTACATTTCCAGAGTAACACTCCCCCCCTTTCCCCATCCTACCCCGTTGCGTGTGGAAACCACTGCCAACGTTCTTCGTAGTTTCCATTCACACAAGGCTTCCGACTTCTTGCATGCACACCTACAACGACTTGTCCCACAATTACAAGAAATGGAAAGGGCAAAGAGAAGAAAAAAATGAACGAAGCCTTTCGCCAGTTGGAAAACTAGGCCTCAGTGTCACCTGGGGACATAATGTAAAACCTCTCTACCGCCACCTAGGCGTGCGGATAAACATATTATGCAGATTGCTGCTTACTGACTGGCGTGCGCATACACTGGCGTGGCTCAGCGTATATAGCAGAAGCGGACGCGGCTAGTAATCGAACTTTCGCAACGAGCGCAGTTGCGACGTGCCCTGTCGCGCCAAGGACGTGTTCTCGTCAAGGCAGTGAAGCGTGCGCGAAGGGTTCATGATGTGAATAATCGAAGCATGCGCACTCATGTAGATATCGGGATAGATATCGCGGTATACACGGCATTAGGCTTAATCTAAGGCGTGGCTTTTTCGGTGTTTGAGGTCGATTTCTTTTGTTTGTTTTTTTTTTGTTTTTTTTTTTAAGGTGGGCCGATCGAGTTTTAAGCAAGGGCGGCCAATGAATTCAGAATGTTCTGCCTAAAGTGCTTGTAAACAAAGAAAAATAAGAATGAAGCTGCCTAAATGCGTCAGCTCATTGTACGAGGAGGACGAGACACACGCACGAACACTCACTGGTACTAATTTTCGCCCACACAAACACATTTAAATATAGCTTCTTCCTCAGAACTGTGTCCGAATGAAATGCCTTACCTTCTCCCATTTTTGAGTCAGGTAAGACTGCAACAGCAATGGAACGTCATCTCCCTGTTTCACGAGTTTGTAGTTTTGTTATAAACACGCCTGTCTTTGTTTGTTTCCTTTCTTTTGTTCTTATTTGCATTTTCTCTGCTATTATTATCTGTATAAGTTTGTAGTTTCCTTTTAAATTATTGGCTACGCTCCTCCTGGTAGGACCATACACGGCATGCAGTGTTTGAAATAAAAAAAAATAAACTGCCGGCTATACACAAGCCTTTTTGACGCGAATGCCAGAGACAGTCGCTTGCTGTTCGTGACGTAGTCACGAAGTACGCTACGTCTCTTTGTGGGAGCCAGTGGAAGGGACGCGCACAACCGCATGCCACTTTGAGGTTCCGCAAACAAAGAACATCATCCAAACTAACGTCCACTGTAGCCAGACGTGCTCGTTTTCGAGCAGGGTAACTCCAGCTTCACCGAAAGCGCACAACACCACGGCCTTTTTCGGACATCGGCCGCCATAGACGGAGAAAAAGCGATCACGCATACCTGCACGGAGTGCGCACCAAATACACGACCGAACGGGTTCACGGACCGCTCCCACGAAGCGTGCACCCGATCTCGGAGAGAGAGTTATATACCGTGATACAAAAAGGGGGGGGGGGGGGGGGGGGGGGGCAATGAACAAACTTAAAGAACAAGGATGCCGCGAGGCCTCCTTGTTGCAACTGAAGAGAGGGAAAAGAAAAGGAACAAACCGGTAGTTCGGAAAGTGAGCGACGAGCTGCAAGCATGTCAAGAGGCTGCCGGTATGCAGCCCTGTTGTAATATACCGCGATGGTGTCGCGACACGTTGGTTCCCCATTCCTCTCCCCACCCCGTCCCCTCCCAGCAACCTCCTTTCGTTGGCAGCCTTCAGATGACACGGTCAAACTTTGTAGGAACACAGTCAGGAAGCCTATAATCATGAAAGCGATGTCAAGTAGCTCGAAAGTTCCTCGGAAGAGATGACAAAATATGAAAGAGAACAACATGCACCCGGCCCTACCCCCGCCAGGCTCAACTCGGAATCGATGACCAGAGCGGACAGAGAGGAGGGAGGAGTGGGGGGTGGGGGGAAGGGGAAGGGAGGCAGAACATACGAAGAAAGCCATACAGTCGCCATCACGAAGGATGAAAGGTAGCAGCATCACTACAGTTGTTTAGGAGACATCAGAAAGTATATACACAAAAAAGCGCCACCTGCCCCTCTGTTCCTTCCCTTCTGTACTGGACGATGTCGGCCTAATTGCACGCGTCGCTTTAGCGGAGGCGGAAACCGCCGCTAGCGGTGCCCAGTGCGAGCCCGGTTCCCACGGACCCGGCGCAGCCTCACCCAAGAGAGCACGAGCGCGCACAGGTGCGCACGTTATTGTTGTTCCTGCGGTGCTGAGTTCGCGGTCTTTGTAGTAGCGGGCGCTACTGGGCCGCCCCTTCCAACAAGCCAGAGAGAGTTGTGGCAGTGCTGTATGGGAGCTTCGGCAGAGTCAACACTTGCGGCAGAGTCCTGCTTATGCCGCCGCCCATTCTTCTTAGCATGCTGCCCACGTCGCGATGATGTTGTCAGCTGACGCAAGTGTGAACCAGGAGGTTGCCGATGTGGGTCCGGTGGGAAGATACTGCATGGCGATTGTCGCTTTTCGTTTACAGCGGGGTCATCGCTTGTCAATGAGGGATGATCACCCGAAAATTGTTCGAGGAGCCCGCAGTTTGTGCAATTATTCATCATCGCCATAAACATAAGCCACGTAATGACCACTGCTTGCAGCAAAGTATTTACAGTGCCTTTAACTCAGCGTTTATGATTCGTAAGTATGAAGAAAAATTTCCTGAAACGAGCGAACATTCACCGAATAGCCCTTGCCTTCATCCGCCCCCCAGTTGGCCTTCATCCAGGCGTATTTTTTAAGTGTGCTGATTAAAATTACTAGACACGGTACCATTGGTCAAAAATTAAGGAAATGCAATAAGTTTAGCTGTCAAGGGGAATTTTAGCCACAGCTGAGGAGCGCTTTTGAATGTATTTTGTTTTTATTTCATTCATTTAATGGGACACCGTGGACAGCTTCATCAAATGGTTCATGATGTGATTTAAAAATTTTCCCGCTACTCGATTGAAACTCGTTACGCAAGGCTGAAGAGGACTCCTTGACCACCGTAATGAAGTGAATGGCGGTGTAGCCTTGCCTTAGGGATCAGCACTCAAGACTGCTGACGCTTAGTTTGCTTGCGAGAAAGCCAATGGTGGCGACACCTGCACTGCGTATTTTGGCCTTTTTCTAAAAAAAATCTGTTTTCAGAGAAAGCGGCTTCCTTGTCATTATACCGCGGTAATCGATGAATATTGAACATCTTCAGTTAGTCCCAAAGGTCCCTGTATATTTTTTTTTTTTTCGGAAATGAAAACTACAGCCACAGGAGAAACGCCGCGGGGAGCGTCTTACCATCTCCAACATCGCTTTGCAAGAAATTCCAGAACAGCTTCGTTCTGCTCAACCAATGGAGTATAGTAACGCTTTCCTGGAGTCCGCGTTTTTGTAAAATTTCTTCTGTCTTTCACTATAAATATTACTTCGAACACCCACCTCAAAATGTATTTTATTAATTAGTATGCAGCCTAAGGAGCTATAACGTAACTGCTGACAAATATAATCCTCAAGGGTCTACTCTTGCCTCATAACTCAGTGATAAGTGTTTAGTAACGTTTCCTCCTCTCTGCTATGAAGCTAGAACAATGCAGACGTTAGGCTTTGTTAGCACTGCTCCCAGTTATGCGTCTGTGCGTCTATGCCCAGTTCACGCAGCCCGCAGATACGCGCAGGCTACCTTACAATTATCACGTTTCGACCAGCTGCGAAGTGATCGCTCCAGATGTATTAATAACACGGCAGGCGACACGAGATCTTGAGAAGATACCTGTTCCCTCTAGCGGCGAATATCCAGCCGCTCCCGACGCATGCTCGCGCGTGCGATTCTAGGCCTCTCTGAGAGTACGCCTCGCAACGACCGTAATTACCGATCCCCGGACGCGTCTTTCATGCCTTTGCTCTCCTGCCTATGGCTAGTTGGCGCTAATCGACAATAGTGTTTGCAGAGGACGGTTCCTCAAGGGGGTCATTGCGTTGTACGCTTCCCCAGTCGTGACGGGCGGTGATGAAGCGCGACATATCTAGCTTTCTCCGGCGCCCCGCACGTGCTCTAAATTGCTGTCTGTTTTCGCACGCTCTTCTCGCGTCGTCACGAAGGCGTCCGGCCGGAGCCCATAATCGTTAGGCCTAACGAGTTTTTTTTTTTTTTTTTCGCAAGCCTGGACGCAAACGAGGAAGTACTGAGCGCTTGTTGCAAGGCTGTGCCTAACAGGATGGCTTTAAGGTCGAGCAAACAAGCCCCGTCGAAGGCAGGGTTACCGATCTTACCAAGTGCTGGGAACAAATGCATGATAACCGTGAAAAAAAAAGTATTAATGATCACAATCACAACGTCTGGATTAACGAAAAAAAAAAAAGTTCCTCTGCTGTGTCCACTCCGAAAGTTTGCTCATTTGGTGGATCAGACTCCACGCGAAAAAAAAAAAACGCGTATTAGTCCTTGATGCACTACCAAACAAGGCCATGTGGAATTTTCTCCGCGCATAAATTTGTTTAGGTTCTCAGTTGCCTGCCTGCAGAAGCTGTACTGAATTCATTAAGAATATCTCTCTCTTTTTTTTTTAGTTGGAGGCATGTTCAGTTCTTAGCAGCTGCTTAAGCATTAAAAGCTGTGTTAAAGTCCGCAGCATAATCGTTCCATGGAATATCAGTTTCTGTCAACTTCATCTCTGCAAGCAAAATAACGGTCGTTCCCTTACGAAGTTGGCCTCTCTAATCCATCAATGTGTTCCTGTATCCTCTTCTATCACATTACAATCGAAGGTTCAAAAATAATAATGACACAGAATCGCCGACATTCGCCATTGTTCTTGTCCGGCAGCCTCGGAAGGCGGTAATCATCTGTCAAAGTGGGCGAGGACAGGCGCTGAGTAAAGACGTCAGCGGCGCTCTTCCGGTATACATCGTCGGCACGAATGAGAGCAAGCAGCGCTGCCTTCCATGCCTCGCTCCTCACATACAGCGTTTCGGGCTCCGTTCTCGGAATGCCCCTTGCACGCGACCGTATCTCGACGGAGGCGGACACAGAACGAGCATCGTTCGGAGAGAACGAGTCCGGAAGATGGTGGCGGTGGAGTCATTTTCGCGCGCACCCGGATGACGTATAATGCTCGGCCAGTCCGGGGCACCCCACCCACGCTCACCGGAAATGAGAGTGCGCTCTCGCATATATGCGTGCCCAGTGTGATGCGTGCGGAAGCGTGCGTGAGTTCGGGGTGCCTCGGCGGCGTGCTAAATGGGCCCGCAGTCCATTGTTCGCGCGCGCGCACCCGTCGCGACGTGGGCTCGCACGCTGGTTTGGGAGGCGCGCTCCTGGGCGGGGAAGGGTGTACCCCTTCGTAAGCCAGTTGATCTGAATCGGGTTTCGAGGTGGTCCGGATACACGTAGCTGCTAACCCGATTGAGCCCGTATGAGCTGCGAGGGGTGTGTGCGGATACCAGTGCGACCCTGTGTCCGTCGTCTTGCCGTGGGCCGTTGACTGCTCTCGTGACTCGTGAGGCTTGGACGGAAAACGGGATACGGCGGCCTCCGCTGCTTGACGGGTTCAGGGTGTGGCTCGTGTTTCCGCCAACGGCCACTGGTGTTCTTATCCTATCCACTCTCTCTTAGCGTTTTCAGCCTTTCTCCTTCCTCGCATGGCAGCTGGTAGTCAAGAGGAAACCTCCGGTTCACTACCCTTCCTTTCCTTCCACGTTTTCTGTTTTTGTTTTCAACCACAGGTATCTACAGTACAAAGCCCCCTATACGAGCAGCCAAGGGCTCCACCACACCGTGTGAAGACGAGCTGCTTCGATAATACATCTCTGTCTGCCTAACGTCTCTCGAGCCGGAGAGAGTCGGAGTCGAGATGGTGTTTTCATTTCTTCCTCTTGGTAGTTAAACAGCATCCTCAAATTAGCGCGATATATGGTCGTCTCTATTACCTATACGTAAAAGGATGCCTGTATCCACACACAATAACACACATCATATTAAGGATAGCGTCATTTAAGCAAACTGCAGATCAAATGCTTTCAGCGAACTTGGTGCCACCATGTACTATCGTGGTCGCAAGTGTCTGACTCTCCTCCCCTCCCATTCAAAACCGTGCCGCACTGCATGCGTACGCCACCTGAAGATGCACTCCTGGTGTCGAGACCGGAACACTGCGCATCCATCCGGTCTCGTTATGCCATCTGCTAGCTTTCCCGGTTAGCTCAGTTGGTAGAGCGACTGCCTCGTATAGGCAGTGGTCCTGGGTTCGAACCTCGAACTAGGATGAATTTTAGTGCGTTAGCACTAGAGCTTCCAGTCAGCCGCTTAGCCGTTGTCTGTGTGGTGCGGATAGGTCACATGACCTTGTGACGTCATCACAACCTGCTCACCGGATTGTGAGCAAACTGCCCACCGTGGCAGGTGGCAGTTCAGTTAATGATTGGTCTCGAGGGATTGAACAACCTGGTTCTCACAAGGCCCACGGCTGGGAGCACCTGCCATCCCAGGGCAGTGGAGCATCGCTTAACCGCTGTGCCACTGCTCCAGGAGTGCTATGATGACTCCCAGCGATCTATGGCTGTAGAGAACGACGAATAAGAGAATGAACACCGAAGCGCTAGCGCACCTATAATTTGTATCTGGCCTAACCACGGTAAATTGTACGTAATTATTTTGTTCAGCTGCGAAGTTTCTGGAAAAGCTTTGTAGCCGTATGGCTGCGCTTGGGTGGGTGGCAGTGAGCAGTCGCACCCCTAGTTCACACAACGGTTCTTACAAAAATTACTTGGCACTCGTGAACTTCTTGCCCGCCCTATACTCCGGCAAGGACAGGTTGTTTTCTTACAGAGAAATCCTGCAGCACCACAGGCTTGCAAGACTCTGATTCCTTCCAGCAGATAAAACGCTCTCCAAACAACAGGCCAAAGCCTGGCGTAAACTTCAAACTAACACCTATGCAAATTCCCAATTGTGTAGCTTCTATTCGGAAGGACTCTACTCAGACAAATGCAAAAATTGTGAAAGCAAAGCCGATATAAATCATATGATGTGGTACTGCCCACAGTCCCTACCCGCGAGTCGATTCATTACCGACTCTGATCATTGCGAGGCTCTATTGCTCAGCCCCGACCCGGGGACACAGATCAAGCTCCTCCAGCTGGCTGAAGACGCCGCCGCTGCCCAAGGGATAGCGGCCGTCGTTTAAGCGGGAGGCGGCTTCGGGTCGCTCCTCTGTATCCGCTCGCGATAAAGTTTCACCGCCGCCACGCAGACGTACGCCCACTATTTCGCCGGCGTAAATTCTTGGCCGTCTAGCTGCCGTTTTGTGCGTGTTACGACTGATAACTAGCGCGCCTAAAAAGACCGTAACCACTACCGGCGTAGCTTTGTACGCTCCCGATCCCTATCGCTCCAACGCGGCCCGGCTCTAATCTCCAGAAATGCTCGGCATGCGAAAGCTTGAACGTGAGGGCGTTGCGGCACCAGCTGAGGCAGCAGCCAACGGTGCGCTCTAGCCGTATTCACGACGAATGGGCCGCCTCATGACTCCTTCCTCGGTCGCTTTGTGCGATGCGTGCCAGCGATAATGCGCTGCAGTGCCTGCATGCAGAAAACTAAAGGCCGAATCAGAGCACCCGAAGCAGTGCACCTCGCTTCTCGCACTTACGCCGTCTTTTCCCTTTATTTATTTATTTCCTGCCTCTGCAATGGAAACCGGCCAAAGAGAAATAAAAGGAGAATACTGAGCGCAGTACATGCAGTGAATGCTTTATAAACGTATCATGCTGAGCCGTACTGTGCCAGAATGCGGTACTGTGTGGTGCTAACTTAACTGGATGAGTGTGTCGTATGAGAGGAGCACTTTAGCATGCACGCGATCTTCGCAGAACAATGGCCGGATGGAGGATCGCTCAAAAGTGTGACTTGCAGGACCTCGAAGACGAGGATAATTTGTGCAAGGGTTTTTCCTCAACGCAATTCGCTATAGCACTGTGATTCTTTGCTTCTGTTTTAATAATGCTAGAGATCACAAAACGAATACATTCCCATCCTGTTGGGTTTCTTATATACGTGTGGGGAACGTCAGAGTAGTTTTTGCTTACTTTTCATGGTTATTATTGGTTATACTTTATTGCTGTGTTTATTACGATTATCAGCTGCTTCTTTGCGACGTGATTCTTTTGCATTGCGGCTTTTTTTGTTGTTGTTCTTCTTCTTCTTTTTTTTTTTTTGGGGGGGGGGGGAAGCGTTATGGAGGACTGGTTGCGATACACTGCGATCTGCCATGTGCCCTTCTGGTATTCTCTTAATGCAAAAATAAGAATCAATAAAACTAACCTCAACAAATTCATACAGAATCGCTTCAATGGGAGGTGCCTAATGAAGCCCTTCTTTGCAAATTTGCGGATAACGTATAACTACACAGTCTACCCCTCCATGATTTCTCAACACACTGGAGCATCCAGATCCATCAGCCCCTGAATGTAGAGTTTGTCCTTCAAGAGTTTTCAGCCCCCGCCTCGCTTTTCTTACTTTGTCGTTAACAGCTGCTTTTGAGTGCACTGCTTTATATGATACGAATATTTTGCTCCTCGACGTCATTACCCCCATAAATCTTTTCTGAGTCTACAGATCTCTTTTTTTTCTTTCTTTTACAGCGAGCTTTCTCAATTGCCTTCGAAAGTATACAGTGTAACGATGGCTCTCAATTCCGATGTCCCGCGCTCCCCCTGCTGACGATCGAGAGGGGGGCGCTTTCCTTGCCAGCTACGCACAGTGTTTTCACGCAATCTGTTCTTCTTTGATTGATGCCCGACCTCCATCTGCTGCCCTGGAAACGCGCACACAAAGCCGCCAGGGGAGAGATATTCAAGCCCGATTGCACACTCGTGGCCTTGGCGACACGATTTTCAAACCGATGTCGGCATAGAATAGCATTTCTTCTATTTTTCTCAAAGGCATCGAGGTTTTCAGAGCTACCGATCGTCACTTCGCTGTTCAGCTGGTACCTCAAGAACAAGACTTTATATGTATTTTGGAAAAGGTTTGGTTTGCTTTATGGGGTTTAACGTCCCAAAGCGACTAAGGCTATGAGAGACGCCGTAGAGGAGGGCTCCGGAAATTTCGACCACCTGCGGTTCTTTAACGTGCACTGACATCGCACAGTACACGGGCCTCTAGAATTTCTCCTCCAAAAAAATTCAACCGCCGCGGCCTGGATCGCACCCGCGTCTTTCGGGTCAGCAGCCGAGCACCATGACCACTGAGCCACCGCGGCGGCTATTTTGGAAAAGACTGGGAAAGATGTATTATAGATGCTTTTTCAGGAGAACGGCTCTTTACCAAGGATTCTGAAGAGCGGCATTCCTCGTTAGAAAGGATAGAGAGGCGCTTGCGTTTTCAAAACTGCTAACTGACGATGCGCTCCTTCGTTCAGCTCATCACTAAAGCAAAAGATATAATAAGCCTCATCAACGTTTAATGTGTTAGCGAAAAATGTTTAGCAAACATGTGTAAGGTAACAGTTTTGCACTTGCGGGTTCAGGACCTTGCAAGATTCGTTTTTTTTTTTTTTTTGTCTTCGACCCATCTTGGTAGTCTTCGACCCGTCTCGATAATCAGTTCGCTGCCTTACATCACCGCAGCCGTTCTCGTTTTATTTGGCCGCGTTACGAAACCGCCGCATAGCTCGCCTGCGGGAACGCGCACTGAC
Source organism: Amblyomma mixtum (assembly GCF_055824585.1). Taxonomy (NCBI): domain Eukaryota; kingdom Metazoa; phylum Arthropoda; class Arachnida; order Ixodida; family Ixodidae; genus Amblyomma; species Amblyomma mixtum. Next base: position 31,006,097 of record NC_143013.1, on the reverse strand, counting down.
TCGAAAGATCACCGAAAGTGATTGCGCTACGCGTTGTTCGGCAAGTTTCGTATTCGAGCGTTTCGCATTGCGCGGTATGCAACGCGTACACCTATATACCAGAACACGGCGCGCTGGCTATACTCGCCCGCTTATGTACCGACCAGTTAAAGGCGGTATTGCAGATAATCGTCGCAGAGCGGCGCGCACAACCCGAGGCGTGGTTGCGGTTAGCGGATTTGTTTATGCGTTACCGTTTCACTCGTTATAAGCTGAAGCAGGCTATGCGCCAGGCCACGCATGACGACGTTTTTCTAGCACAAAGCATGTAAACACGCCCCGCAGCACTGCTGCGCACTCGTATCGTTGATTGTTTGTTTTTATACTTTGCTTTTGCCCCGAAATGCACGACCTACGCACTGCCGTGCGTGTCGGTAAATGAGCGGCTGGCAGTGCTCGCTCGAAGGTCTATCTGCGCGCGGCGCGCGCGGCTTGGCCTTTGTTAATTGCCCCTCGCTGTAGTGTACGCGCTTGTTCGCGGCCTTTCGGATTTTTTCTTCTTTCATCTCGTTTATTCCGACCAGTTGTGGCAGGGTGAAAGCCAGACGGCTCGCGCCAACCCGGCCACCGAGATAAGAGCAACACCCGCGGGCGATCCGCGTGTTTGCTGAGGCCACCTATATGCCCACCGCATGCCTCCCGGGGACTATTTTACGGCACGTTGGTTTAAAATCTGTTGCTGCCTCAGCGCTGGAGTTTTAATTACTAAAGCCCAGTGGGCTAGCTCGAGCCGTACGGCCTTTTGCTGTCTGCGCACCGAAGCGTAGGAGCTAGACCGCTGCGCTTGATTACCTGACTTATGTGCGGTAATTTGCGTTCGTTTCGACGCATGCAACTTATGTAAAGGGCTGGATCGTCGAAGGGCTCGTAATTCGTCCACAGCTATTTGCTGGACTGTTATGGTCCACTAAATGTGTAGTGAAGTGTCGTGTACAACAAAAGTTAAGTATATTATATATTATAAACGACGGTTATATATTATAACTGTCGCATTTAATTCCCATTGTCGTCACATTACTTTAAAACACGTGTAATTAGCTGCTTCAAAGATTCACGCTCAAAACCTCACCTCAAAGCGATGTGTCCAACCACCTGGGGTGGTAGAAATTTACGGAGCCCTTCACTGCGGCGTCCCTCATAGCCTGAGTCCCTTTGGGACGTTAAATCCCCCATAAACCATAAACCAACAACTTGCTCACAAATGCACGCTTTCTCATACACCGCCCTCTATATCTCAAGTCGTGCAGTTTAGGTGCTACACAATTTAGCAGGAAATGAGCGATGGGACACAGAAAGATACGTTGCTGTTGTTGTTGTCCTGAAAATAATGGCGCGTACCCACTGCGGGGAATTCGCCAAGACACAGGCGGCGACTGAGAGGTGCTCGAAATGTTAAAAAAAAATGAAATGAAAAATAATTATAACGGTAATAATGATACGTTTATTTGCTCCATCACTATTATAAACTAAAGAAGTTTAGGCAGTTTTATAAAGATGGTTTTGTAATTTATCCAAGAATATAATATGCGGCGTTCTACAAATAAAATGAAGTGACTGACTCCTATTTGTGATGGCTATCACAAGAAGTTCACAAATTCGCACAAATGATTTTTTTTTTATCGTTGCACCCAATGATGCAAAGAGCTTTCCTAACATGTGTCAGAAATGTGGACTTTCGAAATTCATGCTCTTCAGTTAATTATCCCTTTGTGACGGCACTTGGTTTATGCGTAGGATTCTGCTCCAGACATTCTGCTCGTCAACTAGAGAAATATTACGTAAAAATCATCTATGCTCTGTGTCGTCCGCGCAGAAGCAAAGCGATAGTAGCCATCACTAGCCCAGCGAAAACAAAACGCCGGCTGAGGCTCCAAAGGCGGGAAGTCCGGCCCACACAGAGCAAGCCGGGTCCTCGGACTGCATATGGTGGCCGAATTCACCGGTGCACAACAGTGGCGTTGCACTGACATCATTATCGCTATACCCTTTCTCCTGGACCATGACAGCGAAATAATTAGGAGTACAAGAATGGGGTGGAGTCAGTTTTGTCAGTTTGTGCGAGGTCATGAATAGCACCTTGAAGAGGAGAGTATAGTACAACAGCTGTCTGTATCTGGCCGTTACTCACTTACGGGGCAGAAACTTCCAGGCTAACGAAAAGGGCTGAACTTAAATTGAGGACAGCGCGCTATGGAGAGAATAATGATAGGTGTAACGTTACGAGAAAGGAAGAGAGCAGTGTGGGTGAGAGAAGCAGCGCGAGTTAATAATATCGTTGCTCAAATCATGAGGAAATGGGCATGGCCGAGGCATATGATGCGAAGGCATTACGGAGGGCACTTTCAGAGAGGGCAAAGTTAGCAGAGGGTGTCGAGAGTTCGGTGGGTGGATAAGATTAGGAAGTCTGCGGGGATAGTTGGCCGTAGCGGGCAAAAAAACAAACAAACAAAAAAAACAGGATTATTTAAAGTATATCAGAGAGGCCTTTGTGTAATGTTAGGCTGATTGTGGTGGAGATGGCGGCGATGATGATGATGATACTCTTTCTTGGCGCCGCCAAGCGACACAGTATAACAGTAGTACAACCATAGTCAAAAGTACTAGGGCCACGCGGTTTGCTTTTGAATCCTGTAGTCGAGACCTTAGGGCATTCCTCCAGACCATACGGTCTTAAAAGATGAGCATGAGGGCACACTTCACCCGCTAGAGACAGCTGAAAAACAATTAAGCCATTTGGCCTGAATACTTTTGAATGCAGGGCTGTACATCGTACCAGGGCAAAGCCCCTGTACTTTCGAGAAAGACACCAATGACCAATATATTGTTATAACCTTTGCTATCGTCATGCTGAAGAGCTTTCGGTCAAGGCTGTTGCACTGATTCCGAGCGTGTAAGGTTTCATCGGTGTTTTAAACGCCCACTGTGTCTCCACGGCGTTGGTACCAAACGTGAGGATCATTTCGAATCGCGCGCAGCTCCCCGCAGTGCCTCTTCTTCTTCGGTGTGTTTCGCTGCCTCCGTCAACTCTATACGCTTTCGACGACGTCTTCACTGCACACACACACACATAGCCTCGCTGAACGTTGCTTCGCTTCGTACACAACGGTCGGGGCGCTATCGAACTTTCATCTTTGAAAAATTGCTCCCTGCACCACAGGACGCTGCGCGGGCTTAACCCACAAGTGTCTGCGCGATCGCTCGACAAACGCCGCTGCATCCGCTCTTGGAGAGCAGCGCACAGTCGGACTACAACGGGATGTAAAGGGATGGAAAATAGGCTAGGCGTTTAAAAATACAAATAAAAACAATGGGAAGCGTAGAGGGGGAGAGTGGAAAGGCAGACTGAAGGCGATAGCGCTACGTGCTTGATGCGGAGGCCACGGATCTAGATAGTCGAATTGGATGCGCACGTGCTCGAGGTCCGCGTCTATGCATCAATATTTTGCCTTCAAAACTAAGGGCGGGTGGGAGGAGGTGTCCTCTGTTTGCCGCCGTCGCCGCCGCTGCTTGGTGAGACACGCTTGTGGGCTCAGTGAAGCGAGGAAACGGGGCTAACCGCTGGCTTTCTCGTGCGTTAAGCGCGCTGCCGCCGCAAAAGCAGCCGCTTGCGTATACGCGTACACGCGCACTCACGCCCCCGACTCTTGTGCTCTTCTTTCTCGAGCGCTCCGCGCTCGCTTTTATGAGCCTCACGAAAGAAAAACGCGTGGAATCGGAGTTTGCACGGTCACACTGCTTTCCCTGCAACTGCAAGGCGTGTATTTAAGCCTAACCCAGATTCTAGCCCCGACAGAGATTAAAGAGAAAAAGTATTATTACACGAAGGGCTCGCCAACTTTCTTCTTTCATATTTGGTTTTTACATCCCGCCATTTCTTTCATTTTCTGTTTGTCTCCGGGAGCTGCTTTCGATTGATGAGAATTTTTGGTGTGAACGTTCTTCTTCTGCGTGTGTGTGCGTTTTGATGGGACAGAAGGAGGGCGAGAATTGGCGGTGCGAACGATTTTGTGCAGGCTGGCTAAACGAAATGGAAACGACCAAACCAAAAAATCAATTTTCGTTGCTCGTGGCATGACAAATGGGAACTGGCTTTTCTACTAGCGCTTGTGTGCCTGAGCGTTCACCCCTGTCGTGGAAGCGCATGTGCCAGCGCGGGTAACTTGAAAATCTTCATTACAAAATATCCCAGTTTCTTTACACGCATGTGTTTCAGCTGATCTCGAACACACGCACTAATGCGGTCCCGCTGTTCTGTAAAGCGGCGCAGTTAGCCACACACTGCCGCCACGGCGTCACTATGCGGCGCGCGGCTCCGTCCGCCGACCTTGATCCGATTGCCACGTTCCGCGAATGGATCTCTTCCAGCGATGCCGGCGACGGCTACTCTGTCGAGCGTGGCTACAGCAACAGCCAAGAATCGTGGCTCCTCGCGCGACTAGCGACGCTTCCGGTGCCCGCTGCACAAACGGGCTTCGTCGCACTTGCTGGACACTTGTCTACAGCGTATACGTAGCAAAGCTTAACCTCGTTAAAACGAAGGGGTCCGGCGATGATTACTTCGTAATAACCGTAGCTTCGTTGTAGCCCGTGTTGACCGAGCTTCCAAGGCGCATCGTCATTCCTTCGTTATATCCATTATTTCGTTATCACGACATTCGACCGTACTTCCGTCGTCACCACTCTCGCGTGCAAGTCCGTTCGAGTGGGAGCGGTAGTCGATTCGGCCGGAAGGGAGAAGGCGTCCTGTGCTCTTTGCTCGAGTCTTGTGCGTTATCTATAATTAAAGTCTCTCTCGATCGCTTTTTCTCATTATAATTAGTCATCAGTTCGGATATGTTGGGCTGATTGAATCATTCCTTCATTTAGTGCTCCTCACTCGCTCTGCTGAAAAAGGCGTGGATAAGGAAAGCTAGGTGGCGTTTGTGCGATAAACCCCGCGGTGTATTTTTCTTGTTCCTTTACCGTGTTCTGCAGTTTAGACAGCAAGCTTCGTAGCACGGGAGGCTCATAAATAATACCACTGTTGGAAACTGTCGAACAACTCACGCGATGGCACCGTTTCGGTGCACAAGCACGATCAGGGCCATACATATTTACCATCCAACAGACATGCGACATGATTATGTTACATGTCTATTTTGTTTTTACATGAATATGTTTTAAATGCAGCACACGTAGCAACAGTTGTTTCATTTTATGTTTGTTATAACAACTGAAAATGCAACTTATTTTTTGTCAAGTTTAGCTGCCTTTTCTGTCCCCTGCTGCCGATTGAATATTAACGTAGGGTGTTTTTTTCAGCCCTCTCTAGTCCAATGCTGTGAACACTAGGCTGAGCTCAATTCTTCAAACTCCTATACTTTGCCTCACAACTTGCTGGGCCTAAAGTAGACACTATAGTTGCTGCTAGCATTAGAGTGAGTTCTGTAAGCCGTTCGTGCGTTATAATGGTGCCATTGATAGGCCAACATTTTTGCTGTCACCAAGGCGAGCTGTTACGATCGTCGAAGTGAAAAGCACGGGGCAGTCACGAGCACTCAACTTTGATCGATCATCTTGTCTTCATTTTTTCGAAGTGGGATGGGTGCATTACAGCTCTAAGAAAATGGAACGGTCGCTTTTAAAGTAAGAAGCTGTTAAAGGGCAACTGCACCACTTTTTGAGAATTTCGCGATATTCAAGGATTCAAATATATATAGGCTGTAGGCAAAACATGCCAAGTGTTTTTTGCACTAGCATTCAAAATAGTGACGTAATCGGCGATTGAATTTTGCGCTTCTTCTCAATGCACCGGAAGAGTGCGGAGAAGTTTAATAGGACGTCATGGAAGGTATGAATTCAAATTACCCCTGTCGTCAACCACACCCCGCTTTGCCTCGTTGGAGGCTGTAAAGCAACGCTCGGGAGGATTTGCCTTCGGTGCCGCTGTTTTTTTTCCTTCAAAGCAGCTGTTTATGCGTTGGAAATATGCCGATAGCTTCGATGACATCACCATGCGCCCCCTACTTGGCGTTGTGCGCTGCAGAGAAGCTTGAAGGGAGTCGCGATTTTAATCAACGATTTCGCCACTATTTCAAACGCTAGCACAAAAAGACTTCGCATGCTTTACGTGCAAGTTTCACACATTCGACCCTTTTAAGCTCGTTGATTTCTAAAGCATACGCAGTCTCCCTTTAAGGGACATCATCCGGGATGACCGTCTGTATAATCAGTCCGCTTCATGACGTCACCGAAGAATAAATAGAACGACCAAACGGAAGAATAAGAATCGTCGGCTCTAGCAAGATCCAGCCGTTAGGCTTCGCGGCCGAACCGAGCATCGGAGTCGCTGTATCCTCAAAGGCGCCAGAGTGAAAGATCCGGGCCAGCAGACACATTCCTCATCTAACGAAAAAAACCCAACAGCAGTCAAAGCAGATACAGAGCTTAGGTTCCTATGACAGTTTCTCGCTGAATTAACCGCGTCAAGCCATAACATAACCGGGAATTTTTTTTTTTTTTGTAGGAGAGTTTTTTGTCAGCGCATTCCCGAGGCACTAGCAGCTCCGTAAGCTCGACCTTGGTGTGTGTCAGTCGCAGCAGGCACAGCAGGTGTTCGCAGATATCTCCATCATGGGAGTGACCTCGGTCGACAGTGTTTCACGATGAAGAAGATGGCAAATAAAAAATAAAAAATATAACCAGAAGGAGAACGAGACATAAGCGGCGGCACATCATTTATCATAAAAACGCCGCTCGAAGCAGAGCTCCCGCAGCTCCGTACAAGACCGAGGGAGAGGCAATAGATGTCTCAGTTCTCGAATGCAGTGTCCATGTATGCTTTCTCAACGCGATTTCTGGGACTTCAACGTCGGGGGCGCCTTACATGCCACAAAAGCCTCAAGGCGTACATATTCGCGCGGTGGATGGTGGCACTTGTTCCTTCGGCCAAGCACTGCACGGTCGATCGCGAGGCCCAGGGCGCCACTATGGCCCATAGCGCTGGATGAGATGCACCAGTTTCGGTTGCGCCATGGCACGATGTGCACGGGTCTTTTGCTAGCAGTATCTGTTCCAGATCTTGGAAGCAAGCACAAAAGTATTTTATCATACGCGCTTTGATACTCAAAGTCTTTCATCGAGATGGCCGGTCACCCCACAACATCTAAGGGCACATGGTTGTTGTTTCCCGAGAAACTGTACATCATTTTTTCTTCCCTTAAAAATAGTTGTAGCAGGAAGACCTGTCGGCCATGGCTTTTGCTATAGCCGGAAAAAAATGAATGCACCTGAGGATCTTTAATGTGCACTGACATCGCACATCACAAGGCGGCTGTGTGCTGTGCGATGTAAGTGCAAGTTAAAGATCTCAAGGTGGTCAAAATTATTCCGGAGACCTTCACTACGGCACCTCTTTCTTCTTTTCTTCTATCACCTCCTTTATTCCTTCCGTTACGGCGTGGTTCGGGTGTCCGCCGAAATACGTGAGACAGTTACTGCTTCATTACCTTTCCTCAAAAGCAATTTTCAATTTTTCCACAGAAAGCACCAGACACGAGTTAGATCTGTCATTTACAGAGGTTATAACAGATAAATTTATCGCGTTATCTCTTCGCAATCACGGTATCACTATGCAACCAGCCAGAAGAATGCAAAGCTACCTTGTTCCCCTACTGGCGACCAATAGGAATATGCCATTTGTGCTCAGAACCTCAGATCTGTCAGAATGGGAGCGAGCCTTTGAGCCCTATACAAAAGTTATAGACGCTCTTGCGAGGATTACAGGAGGATTAGAAGAATTAGTTTCGCAGCTCATGCTATTTTCCATGCATCGTTATTGATACAGCATTTGAACAAACCGCTGTATTCGCGTGTTAAGTGCGCGTTAAGCGTGTGAGCCACAAGCCCGGATTTACACTTCTACCGCGTCATTAGTGAGGTTAGTCGTCTATCCCGAAATCTCGGCTGGCGTCGTACAATGCCATCCGGGAACGCTGCCTTTTGAGCCTGGGCCATCCCGTATACGCGGTTTTGGCGCCTCCAGCCTAGGAGCGTCGTTGCTGATACAAGGACTCTGTTGAAACTCGGCTATGCATCTACGCTCGCTACTTGCGATTCCCGCAATTCACTCATTCGTAAAAGAAAAAAAAGGGGCCGCCATTTGCACGAGGCCTTGGGTGATACACACCACCGGAGTGTTGATTCCTATTGGTGGCGCATAAAGCGATTTGATACTCCACGCGTCGGAGGCTAGGTATCTCGCCAGCTCGGTTACCGCTCCAATCTAGACGCCAAGTAAAGAGCTCCAGCGCTCTTGCCAGCGTTAAACTCTGCCGCCGCACCGACAATGGGTCGTTGAAAAGCGCGTCCGCTGGAGAGCCGGATACGCGCTAATGCTTTGGCGTTCGCTTGTGTAACTGCATGCAGACTTCCTGCTTCATTGTCTGGCAGAGCCTGTCGTTAGCGACGGTACCGGCAGTGGCATCCCTGACAGTCAGGCAGTGCATACCAATTGCTGGTTACTTGACTACTCAGCAGACAAGGATGGGGAGTTGAGGCGCTCGTTAGGATATACAGTTGAACATCGTTATAACGAGGTTGAAGGGGCCACGCGATTACTTCGTTATAGCCGTAGCTTCTTTATAGCCCGTCTTGACCGAGCTTCCAAGGGGCGTCGTCATTCCTTCATTATATTCATTATTTAGTTACAAACAGTTTCGTTATAACGAGGTTCGATTGTATATCTTCTTCAGGCCTGAGCGAAAATTGGATTTTATTTCTAAGGACTAGGAGTCCCCATGAACGCACGCAAAAAGTTTCGCAGGGGTATGTCCAACTGTTTCTGCTCTATGACTTTTCTTCCTGTCCTTTGCTATAAGATCTCTGCGCCTTCTCAAATCTGCAACAGCGTCTCATGACGCATATTTGGTCAAATACATGCCTGCTGGAATAGATATTTAGAATCAAAATGGCAGATACTCTTGTGATGATACCGGAGAAACTCCGCCACGAGCAGGAAGCTGATATAGACGAACCAACTAACTTCGAACTAGATGCGTTAACGTGCGCTGAGTCAGGGAAGGCGTACCACTTCATAGTTTCTTGACTTGCATGTGTGGGAAGCACTACAGAAGTGAGAGAATTGCGCAAATGAGAACGATATCACAACAGTTTCATTCGTCTGGGTCACTGACTGACGGCGGGATGGTTATCATCAAATTTACTTTCGCCGACATAGTTAAGCGACGCATGCTGAATAATTCTTCCTTTTAATAGCAGAGCAAGAAATTGATCGGTAATTCCCCGATATTTGAAAGCCGGTATCGTTCATTTGGGGCATGGAGGTGGAGGCTAAATGTGGTCGTTTAACTCGGAGTAGGTTGCTCGAAAGAGGCAGTAGTCGATTTTCTCTTTTGTTGCCTTTCGGAGGTCTATATTTGTTATGCAAATGTTTTGCAAATGCAAATATTTGTTATGGGGGGGGGGGGGGGGGGAGAGAACTTTAGAAAACTGTTTTCTTTGCCTTTTTTCTTGTGACGCACAGGAGGTTAGAAAAATGCCGGGCATGATCTAGTGGCCATTAACCAACATCAAGAATTGTTCCGGTCATAACTGAAAGTGCGATGGGCCGCTATGGCGAAGGAGAAGTGAAAAGTTGGGTTCGCTTCGCACTGTTGTTCAACTGCAAAATAGTTCGGGTTCAGCCATGACATCGTGCTCACTTTTCAGTTCATGAGAGAAGTTTAAACGACTGTGGCGCAAACTACTGGCCATGTGTGTACAGGCAGTGCAAAGACGGGGAACAGCGCTAAGAAACGGGACAGTAGAGACGGTGTACCTCCTGGTCTGTTCTCTCCTCATTGTTCCGTTTTCTGCTGGCCCGCATTCTGAAGATGAATCAATCAGAGCCTGCCACCCCTCGTCTCCAAGTTCTCTTCTGCTGCATTCTCGTATCATGTCTGCTGTTCTCTGTTCTAGCAGGGCTGGAACCAATACGATATCATAATAGTGCCGCGTTTGTGTTCTGCATAAGAAGGCTGCTACACGTTGGGAAAATTTCATTACTGGATTTTTATGTGAGCTGTTGTTTTCTGGCTACAGTTTATGTGAGCGCAAAAATTTTCTTCCTAAAAATATTATTGCATTCTTTTCTGGGTCTGTAATTATTCTGGCACTTCTGTTTTTCATTTCTGCAAAAATTCATTGCCGCTAACTGTCAAGCCTAGTGATGATCTAGAAAAAAAAAAAGTTTGTCCCTCAGAGAACGCATTCCTGCATCGCAAAGTGAATGCGCTTTACGTGGGAGTTCCTTACGTACTTGATCAAACAATTTGCCTTCTTAACTTCTTGCAGCATCATTAGCTTAATTGCTTCAGACATAAAAGAAAGATGGCGGCGCGCTGGTGCAGCAACCCCGCGTTTTAGTTTGGGATACAACCTGCTTATCGTCGGCCATATGCGGCTTTCAAATTACGCGCATCGCGTTGTTTCTGCCTGCATGGCAAACTGTTTCTCTCTGCCATGGTCTCTAATATTCTTTAAATCTCTACAGATATATACCATCTGGTCTGCCTTTGATCATCTGTATCCACGGTAGTGTATGGAGTATTTTAGCTCTGGCGCAATTCAAGTTAATCAGGTTCTACGCGTGCACGTTGGTCCAGCAGCGGGTAGTCAGTAAGCGGAGACACCCGAAGCGCAGTGGTTTTTCTGCTCATCACCCTGTCATGTCCGACCTACAAGAGTCAGCCCCCTAGCGAGTGCTTTGACGGCGGCACGAAAGCAAGCCTTCAGAGCATGACGGCTTCCAGCTGATGCAGGTTGTAAACAACAAAACTGCCCTACTGATGCGTATCGTTTATAGCCGCGCCTAATCAAACTTGTCTTATATAGTAGTACTATACTGATCGGCTTGTGTGTCAGCTTGCTTTTTGTTCTTCGTGAAGTCAGCTGACAGCATACTTCTAGATTTCACAACTTCATTGGCTTCTAGAGTGACTGTGCCCCAGTGCAAATGCTTAAACACCGTGTTGTACAGATTTAGCGGATGACTTAAATAGCCTGGAGCACTTCTCGCTCCTTGCACTGCTGCACCACATGTGCATTTTACAAACAAGAATTTTTAAAATGCCCTTTCGTTGTCAATTACCAGGCTTATCTGGCAATAAATCGTAGATATTGTTCTTGTTTCGAGTATTTTTCCAATGTTCACAATGTTTCCAGGAAAGCTTTTTTTTTCCTAGTTCTTTTCCGGCGTTCAAAATTTCGAGAAATTTTTTATCTGTAGTCGAATGTATGCACATTACATCAAGATGACTCCTTTCCGGAAGGTTTGCTGCTAATGCATACTAGTCCTACCTCAAGCTAAGATTGGGGTGATTTGGTTTCGAGCAGGGGGCCTAGATCAAGAACAAACATAACTGCAATGATGCGAGCGTGCCGCATTGAGCTACAGCGCATTGCACGACAAGAATCCTTTTTATGCGATAGTCTATCACACCCCTTTCTTTTCTTACTTTCCCTATACACTTTCCTTTCCACCCCTCAGCACAGGGAAGTCAATCGGAATCGCTTCCTGATTTACCTCCCTGTCTTCCCTTTCCCCACATCTCTCTCATGCCACCAAGCTGTATCCTTTGTTTTCAATTTAGTTTAAGACACTATAACTGCCCCGTCAAAAGTTCTCAGCTCGCAAGACTAGCTTATCGGTCGTTTAGCGGAACATCCCACGCGCCCGTCAAGCTGTAAACTTCTGTAGGCCGAAAGTAACACTTGTCCTGTCCTTTCAGGACCTTTTGGTCTTCAAGAGTGCCATGAGGGCTCCACCATGCGGCTCTGAAGTAGATCGTGTGGCATGAAGACTTTTGACGAAGACTGTAAATTCTATGAATGGATTCTGTGAAATACTGCTGCTGTATTGGATCCGCGTCCTTTCTGGGAGCCAAGTATTTGTCCTTCGATTAGCGTTAATCGAACCTACGAGGAGCATACCTTATAAAACGAGGCGTGACCGAGCTTTCCGAGTTCCGTCGAGGGGTCTGATCGTCACTGTTCAGGACTGAACCGATAATTACTTTGTGTCTGGCTACTGCTATACGTGGTTCGCTCACAATACAGAGCAGCACGGTCAAACAAGACCGCGAACAAACCTAATTGCAATGGCGCTGGCAACTGAATAAACGCGGGCCATCTAAACCGCCAATAAAGCCTCGCGTGCGCGCCAATTATGGCTATATGTCGCTCCTGTTTTTCCTGAACGCGTGAGCTGCGCGATTGGCTTGCGGCTAGCAGCCACGCGCGTTAATAATGACGCTCATAGAATTTCCGATACCCCGGCCCAACAGTGGTGTATAGCGTTCGGTGCGCTTAATATTCGCCGGGCGTGCCGTGCGCCGCACTCCTCGCTTAAAAGCAGCGGCTGTTTGTCAAGGATTTCCTCGTGCACCAGCGGACGAGATCACCCAGTTGGTGATCTAAGCGATCCAGTCTTGCGTGAGCGCGGGACATATCAGGCAGCGGCCCGCTTTGCGGATATCCAGGGCGTCGATGCCAGCACTTATTCAATCGTAATGGTTCCACAGGCAATGCAAGGCGTCGTTATGGGCGCCTCTTCGATCGCACTTTGGCTCTTAAAAGGACATTTAGGACAACTGCATCGATTATTCGTTGCTTGTAAAGTTTGAGAATGTTTGGATTTTTGTAGCTTTGTCGACATTCTTTCGGCAGCAAAAGTTGTATTTATTGCCTTATATTTGGCACTCGCAAATGGAATGTTTTTTTCCCCCACCCACTCGAATTGATCTTTTGACATTTGTGATGACGGCTAGGGCATCGAGGAAAACGCATCAAAGCGTTTTCAAACAAAGTAGTCTCTTTGCAGATAAAACAGTAAAAAATGTAATAGGACCACCTTGATTTGTTCTCAATGTTCTGTTATGTAACGAAAAAAAATTTCTAAATTGCGCTGCAAAAGAGGTGGCATCGTGATTGACTTTAACTTGTCGCACTGTAGCGCCAAATTAGTAAAAAAAAAAAGAAACAAAGACGGCTAATTTTGTCTGGAAAGCTGCCACAGAAAGAGCTCGCGGTATGCCAACACCGCTGAAAAGAACTCATAATGCCCTGACAGTCGAGTGCTGACGAGTAGCGTGCTAACACGTGCGTTTGTGCAGTCTCTTACACGAAGGATTCGCAAACATTTTACACAACATGCTCGCTGTGCCCTCATTTAGTAATTATTAATACTCCCCTTCCCAACTACTGCTACTAATTTCGTTGCGACCGAAACGCTTCACTTAATTTGTATTCCACTTCTGAGTAGCATTCGCCTCAAGCAACATACCCAGCGGAGCTTGAATAGATTTGCTTATGTGCTATACTGTGTTGTTTTCCTGAGAATGTACCGCGCTGTGTTTTAGTCAGCAGTCTTTTCATGCGAATATACCATGTGCTTAGGTCTGTCCGCATAATAGCGACCTGCTGAGTATCTTGCATTCATTATTAGACTGCAGGATGAGTGCTGAAAACAAGTGTTTGATAATGTGTTGCACTCTGATTTTGTCGTCGTGGTGCACATATTCTTCTACCACAAATTTATTGACTGTTGCACTCGTGGAGATTCCTCCGCGTCGATCCTGCAGGGTATCCCGAGAAAGTTTACACTCTTGGCACTAACAGCACGGACCTTTTGTTTATTTATGTATTTTTTCCTCTCACACGCAAATTAATGTCATATCACTGCGTTGGGAACACCGCAGGTACAAAAGCAGGCTCAGTTTGTACGCATCGTTTCCACATAGTATTTCTGGCTGGTTTCCTGCCTTCGAAATCGGAGCGTTTGAAAAAAGAGATATATGAGTCGAGAGATTAACATAAACACTTTTTCTTTTGGCTCGTTGCCTGTTAGCAGCGGATGTACGTGGAGCAACAAATCAATTTTTATCTATGGAAAAATTGAGCGAATCCTTGCAAACTCATTACTTTTAGGAGCTCATCGTCGACTTGCATTAATGCAACGATAGGAATGGATGTCTTTAATCGACATTATTCACAAGCATGAACAGCTCATTTCTTTTCTTTTCTTTTAAGAAGTGGGGGAGGGGGCAGAGTGCATGGAGGCGTTCGGGGCTCGCAAAAAACAAACAAAAGTGAAATTATTCAGGAAAAAAAGTCGTTATTTAAATGCGATCCTGAGTAATACGATAACTTGAAAGAGGCTAATTTTTTTTTCTTTGATATACTCTAATTACGGGGAGCCTTCTCAGTACTCTTGATGTTGATGAAACGAATAACCAGATGTTCGATTTAAGTGAGTTCGAATGAGAGATAGTACATTGCATATGTATGTACCGCAAGAGGACTGCGAGGGACAACTGCTAGTTATGCATGAGACTTAGCACATCTGAAGTCGAGTTTCGCGCTGCATAAAGTTGTGCTTAAAATTGGCCTCTCCATTTTTCTCTCTCTCTTTTCGTGCCCTGCTCCGACCAGGCGGCGCAGTTTGGAAATGACACGGCCAAGTCAGCGTACCTGTTCAGCCCCAGGAGAAGCAATAAGTTCCCCATCATGCGACCGAGGCTGAGGACCACCACCAGGAGTCCGCTGCCAGAGCCGCCGCCGCCGACACCTAGACAGGAGAATCTGCAGGTGCGTATGACGCGTGGACATGTGTGCTTCATCAGACGCCTGCACTTGTCCACGGTGATGCGCAGGAAAATCTGTCATTACCTCAGAGAGTATTCCGGGGCCCAAATTGTCTTCCTTTATGCGCCGATTTTGAAAGAATATGGTGCAGCACAATACAAAGTTTCAATTTTTTTCTTTGGCTAAACACCGGCCTGGAAATTTTAACTCCTAAATAGGGGGCTTACAGTCGGCATCAGCAGAATCATCATCATCACCCCCATCAGCCCAGTTACTTTATATGCAGTAAAAAGCCTTCTCCGTTTGATCTCCAATTAACCTTGCTTTTCTCAAGCTGCAACCATCCTATTATTGCAAACTTTATACTTTCAGTGACTCTCTGCTTCCCCTGCTACGTGTACGTTTTATTTATTCTACTCCTATATCCTAAGGAAAGTATAGCCGTATGCTACGACAATTTTTTAGTCCCTCTCATGCTTGACCATTACCTGAAACCAAAGGAACAATGCAAGAAGCTCCGTTCCAGAGGTTCACTTACCGTCAGCTGAAACAGTCGCTGTCTGCTGTTCAACCGTACCTGCCAAGGTGATTGGAGGACGTTTTCTCTTAAACATGAACAATATGCAGCGAGATTTCAGATTGCCACGCATTCTTATGCGTGCTGTGAGCTTTATCATTGCGTTATCTTTCTCTTGAACTAGGTATGTGTGAATAGTACTATTTCGAAAATTTCGAAGCCCCAGAATACGAATAGGCTAACTTTGCTACCGAATCACATATGAATAGTGTAGTTAAAAACCGAATCGAATACGAATCTAATAGTAAAACAGCCGAATCAAATACGAATCGAATATTTATGCGATTATTCGCTGCACGTGCGAATGTTCGTACAAAACGAATATCCAAGCGAAACACTAAAGCGCTAGTGGCGGAAGTAGTGTAAATCTGTAGCTGTGGAAGGAAGCAACACCGATCGCCACTTGAAGGCATGCAACACGATTTTAGCACATGAACTGTATTAACGTCGTGCCATACGTACTGGGAAATTACCTTTTCGTTACTGACGCAAACAGTGAACAAACTAGTACCAAATCTCGGTTAATTAGAGGAACGAGAGCTTGAGGCATGGCGTCCGATATCGGGTGAGAAGGCAGCGCTTGCTAAAATTGGCTGAGCCCTGCCGCGACGCCCATTCTTGGAGGCTATATATATATGGGCATTATGAACGATCCTTCACGAACATTGGACCGCGTCGCAGCACTGAACCCTCCTTCCTGCGCAGACCGATCGCGCGGCTGCATGTTCTGCAGCGTGGGAGTGTTCCTTGCTTTTGAGACAGTCATCAGATAAAAAAAAGAAACTGTGACGTGCCCTATTTATACCTCGTTCCAATTATTCGAAATGTATTTGAAAACCTGAGAACGGATTCGATTCGTTCCGAATGGTTTTGAACATGAACTATTCGATTCGCTAGTCAAAAATTTCGGTTGTCCGCACACCCCTACGCTGAACAGTAACAGTTTATGATGCTGGTATCAATGATTGGAGTCGTGTGTCTAAAATTTGCACATGGAACGCATGGAAGTTGCATGGAACGCAATGAAGTACTAAACAATGCATGCATCGATGCTCGCTTATATCGAGCAATGAAAGCGCTCAGCGCGCGAAATAATCAGCCTATTTTGTTAGGTAAATGTGCTTCCAGGCAGCTACGCCATGAACCAATGGCATCTGAATGCACCGAGGTTGTATCGGTTCTGGCAAACCGAACTAGAGGTCAGTCCATGGAGCTTCATCACCGCCACTGAACAGAATAGTGTGTTGTAAATACACGCTCATGTAATTAACAACGTAAATGCACTGTTGCCAATTAGGAATAAAGTTACTCTTTTATTGAAACAGATGTCCACACTGAAATGGTTTGAGCCTGCAAGACATGAATACACCAGTTGTGTCAGTTCTAGTAAATAAATCCAGAGGTCGATTTACAGCGCAGATGGGCCTCCGATGGAAATTCCTCGCCGTAGATGGACCTTCTTCAACTGATGTCTTCCCGGTTCATCCTTATGGTTGTGAGACATTCCAGCGGCTAAAAAAAAAAAAAGACAAGGACGAAGGTAGACGAGACAGGACGAACACCGGCTAAAAAATACACGGACGAAGGTAGATCAGACAAGACGAACGCCGAATCCTTAAGGCCTTCTTGCAATCGCTGAGCGCCGCTTTTGATATACCGGAGATGGTCAGTGCCATGCCTTGCTAACTATCATTACCGACGTCACAGGTTGTAACCATACTGATGGCAAAGGGCCAAACAAGTGAACTACGGAAATCTTACTAGAGCGTTTCGACAAGCTATAGTGCAAGACAGGCGAGTATGGAGCGAAATAGACCGGACATAGCGCTGATTAGCAAGGAGTTGGTAGTCATGACTACCTACTCCTTGCTAAAGCATGGAAACTCCTTGCTAAGTCACAAACGAAAGGAACGAAGCCGAAAAGACATAGCGAATGGACCGGACATAGCGCTGATTAGCAAGGAGTTGGTAGTCGAAGCCGAAAAGACAGCGAATGGACTGGGCATAGCGCTGATTAGCAAGGAGCAACTCCTTGCTAATCAGCGCTATGTCCGGTTCATTCGCTATGTCTTTTCGGCTTCTACCAACTCCTTGCTAATCAGCGCTATGTCCGGTCCATTCGCTGTCTTTTCGGCTTCGTTCCTTTAATTTGTGACTTCTTGCGGCGTCAGCTTAACTCGAACCCGCAAACGATTCGTTATAAAACACGGCCCCTGAGCTGTATGTTTACACCATTCGCGTCAGCTGCGTTTCGTTGACGAATGCGTGCAGGTGAAGCGGCAGGCGGTGCTGGACACGGTGCTCAAGCAGGCGGACATCTTCGAGCTCTCGTCGTCCGACTTCAGCCCAGCGGTGGCGTGGCCCGTGCCCCGGCGGCCGGCGTCGCGTCGCTTCCGGCCCAACGCCGTCACGCAGCCGTCGACGGCACGGCCGCTGCTCAAGCTGCGCCAGCCGAAGCCCACCCGGCCCCCCGCGTACTCGCTGGACGGCTTCGTGCCCAAGCCGTCCATCATCCGAGTCACCACCACGGAAGCGCCGCCGCACATCCGCAAGCTGTACGCCACCGCCAAGACCGAGGTGCAGACGCAGGGACCGTTCCGCAAGAACACGCCGCGCTTTGGTTCCAAGAAATCTAAGGTGCGCTCGCTCACCTGCCATATTCGTTGACTCGCAACGTCACAAGTATTTTCTCGCGGTCGATGACGTAGCCGCTGTCTTTACTGAAGAGCGTGCGCTCTATATTCTGCACGCAACCGTGTCCGCTTTCCATGGTCCGACAAATTAGAAGGCAGACTAGTTCCGCTGGTTCGGTGAAAATGGTCGCAGTGTTAACCTTTGCCACGCAGAAAGCGCAGCTCTTAATATACGTTAATTCAAAGGAAATAGTCTTTGCCAAAAGTAACCAGGCGGCACAGTTTGCTTCTCAGTCTTATATTAAAGCTATTATGCCAGCCCTCAAGCTCAAAATCTCTGTATGGTAAGGAGAACCCCTGTCCTCACCTTCAAATAACTTTAATCATGCAGCCTGGTTACTTTTGGCAAAGACTGTACGTAACAATTACCACTTTTGTAACAGCACTAACCGCGTTGGTGTGGACCTATTATGAACAGTCAAGAAGCGTGTTAGAAGGGTTTCCTTTATATTGTTATCAGGATTGATGATTATTTCTGCATTCAGCGCTGGGATTTATTTATGCCGGTCTGTAAACAGCCATAATCAGTGAGGCTGAACAGCGCAAACAAAGAAAGTAAAGAAAATCATGTTTTTCATTGTCTGGACTTATCGGTGCCATGTAAAGGTCACTAATACAGCTTTTAGCGAACTTTTTAAGCGTTGCCAGATCGGTGCTTTGACGTATAATTCTTCTAACAAAATGCAGGCGGTGTGTTCAGGGGGTAATCTTCCCTCCTCTGTCCAAAACTAGTACTGTTATTTATATCTATAAATTTTAGACATCCTGCATCTGATCGATCGCGCACTGTGTTCCCTCCCGAAGTGTTTTGTGCAGGGCGTTGTTGATGCATAAAACAGGAAGCGATGTGCACGCAAACGGTTTGTGAACATTCCAAATGAAGAGTATACTCGAATGTACAGGCAAGGGGGATGTGGAAAGGTACGCTTACATTTCGTGCTCTAGGACCAAACATATTCTTTCCCCGGCTTAGAACTTGAAAAGGTATGGAAGGGATGAATTAAACGTCTACAGAAGACAAAAACGTCTACAGAAGAAAAAGTTTCAGGGTCGTTCACGCAACACATGTTACACCAGTTTCAACTTCAGCTATATGTATATCTGAGGGGGTTGTCGAAAGAAGTATGTGACAAAAGAGTGTGACAACGGTGTGAAAAAAAAATTACCGACGATTACGTTACTTCCTAATGCGAAATTTGAGCGCAGCAAATAAGCTGTTTCACCTTTTCGATAGATTGAGGCAAAGAAATCGAGCAACACATGTATGCGCTATCACAGAATTTTTTTTTTTTTTTCACACGTATTCCTTTAACAAAGACTCCACTAACAGTTCTTGACAGTCATGAAGGAAGCTTTGTGGTCGGAGAAATAGAGTGATATATGTTCGAATTGGTACACCAATGCTTGATTCTCAAAGACGAGATCTATACAAGTGCCTCGCGAGGTTGTCACAGCCGTGGGACGCGTTACGAGCGAGAGGAACGGGATGTTCTCCCGCATAAGTGTTAGGAAATTGCTGTTTGTCTTTATGTCAACATTAAAGTCCCCCACTACTAACATCGGTGTGGATCCATGGACGGTTAATGCGAGTTGCAGGAAGTGCACGACGTCTTTCGTGAGTGCGGTAGGGGCGAAGTAGGCAGCTACTACCAGCAAGCCGTTGGGCAACTTTGCGGCGCACAGTTCGCCAACTTCATGTGACGTGCCAAACATTTGGACTGGTATTGCAGAGAAACCTGTGCGCAAGTAGATAGCGACTCCCGCCGCTCTGTTGTGGTCTCTGCGAGCACCACAGCAGTATAGGAAATCTATGATTTCGAGAGGCTCTTCGGGATCCATCCAGGTTTCAGCAAAGCAAAGTACAGAGGAATGGCGCAGAATGTGATCGTGGTGTACGTCCTTGGCATGTGCGGCAAGGGAGCGTACGTTAAGAATGTGGTTGTGAATGATGAATCAAGTGCTGCCAGCGAATGACGCGTCCATTGGCTGTCTGCGTGTGTTACTGATGTGTGGTTAACATGTTAAGCTTCGCCTGTAAGAGTGGAACGCGACAGCGTCTTGCAACGCTGCCAGGGAGTCCACAGAACGCCATCGCCAATTCGGCTGTACGCCTTGCTGGACGGTAAATTTATTTGTTGAGGAAAGGAAATGTATCTCTCTCGCATATCTGGGTGGACACCTGCACCTCGCCGTAAGGGAAAGGGGGAAGATGGGAGTGAACGAAGACGCCGTATTAGCTAGACGCGCCTTTGTTCATTCCAAACCATTCAGCTGGCATTACGGAGTGGCTAGCGTGCTCGTATCGCACTCCGGAGACCCTGGTTCGATTCCCCAACTCGACCAATTTCGTTCTCGGTTTTATTGATTTATGCGGTCTAACTAGAAACGTTAATTAGGCTATTTCATATTTATATTATTGAATTTCTATCCATCGTGTTCTGTCATTAACCTGTCAATTGTTGGAACTGTCTAGGATGTTCGACACAACGTATATGAAACGAGCAACGTCTTACTGAGTGGGGAAGTGCGTGGTGGTGGAGGGAACGCGGCTTCGTACGTATGTTTTTTTTCAGCAGCGTCTCCTTCCGCGGACGCTGTTGTCGCTGCGGCGCGCGTCTTTCTTTTCTTTTCTTCTGACCTCTTCATTGTCCTCTATATTAATTAGGCTAATTGATTAATTAAGCAATTAACTAAACTCAGTCGAACTTAGTTGCAGCATCACTATACGATCCCTTTGATTGGTTGCATGGTTACTAGCCAAAGTACAATTGGTCCCATTTGAAATTCGCGCACTGTGACGTCACGAGCATTTCGACCAATTGAAAAGCGTGACATTGGGGGCGGAGCTGGTTACGAGGCCGACGCCGACGCCGACGCGAAACCCAGGAACGGACGCCAAAGAGCTGCGCTCTAAAAAGAGTGACAAGACAGTGCGACTAAAGAGGGACTGTGTGACATGAATTGGTCATGTGACAGATGTTAACATGTCATGAGAACCTTACTAAATGAAACATCATTTCCTGCGGACGCCGATCGCGAGATCTCGGGGGCGTCTGGCTATGAGCCGAAGCTGTAGAAAACAGAAAGTATGCTTCTCTCTCACGTTCCCTTTTATACTGCCCCAGCCTGTACGTCATCCAGGTTTGAATGCGCAGTAGCCGAGCTTTCGTTCACTGTGTAAACTGACTTGCTCTCTCTCCCTGTGGGCCGGCGACGTCTAGACCAAGCCGCTAACGAATGACTACGACGACGATGGCCACTTCCGCAAGTTCCGCAAGCACCAGGACACGAGCGGCCGCAAGAGCGTGCAGCGGGTCATGGGCAGCCGCGGGCCCCGCAAGGGAATCCCGGGAATCGACTACCCCAACTTCCACCGCATACCGGCCACGGGCTTCGACTGCAACGAGAAGCAGTTCCCCGGCATGTACGCCGACATAGACGCCGGCTGTCAGGTTCGTATTGATCCGGAGCTCCCTCATCCCTCTACGACGGGCCCACAGTGCTGGATTGACACGTAAAACCCCATTGACGTGAAAAAGGTTTCAGCACTGACAGGAAACAACAAGAATGTAGGAGACTGATCTGCCGCAGTACCATATTTACTCGCGTGTAGATAGACCTGATTTTTTTTTATGCGAAAGCATTACTAGGCTACGTCGAAAAGGTCGTGTCTGCAAAACGTGTCTTCAAAATGTGCCCGCAGCAGTTGTGAGGAACTTAGAAGAGGTAGCGCTAAACGAATGGTTTTAATCGAAAGAGGATGATATGAGGTTGATGTCGAAAAAAGAATTATGTCGATAAGTTGATTAGTTAATTAATTATAGTCGGATACAACTTAAGTCTGCAGTGAAGCTCCGCCCACATTCAGCCTCTGCACACAGAATTCCTCCACGACAAAAAAGTAGTCCGCTGCTTAAATGTTTCTTGTTACCTAAACAAGAAGCTTATAACAAGAAAAAGAATTATGAGCTCTATTATTTTGATACGTGGATTTTTTGATATAGTCAAACATTAAAAAGCTGATTTCGTTTACAGTTGCAATTGGCCAGCGGAGTAATACAAGACGCCGCGGACCGCGGCCCAGTGTTAGCAACTGCTAAGTGGGCGGAGCCATGGCAACGTGTGGCGCCAAATTTGAACAACCAGAAGTGTGGGCGGAGCCAACGCGTGGCGCCAAATTTGAAAACCCGAAATGGGTACTGAAATGAAACGATGGAATAATCGGAATAATCTAAATCCAATCAATCACGTAATGATTAATTAAACTCGTGAACACATTTAACACTTGGGTAGTAATCAGGGACTAATTTAATTGATTAATTCATTAGATTGGTCAATTAGCTCGATTAAGTAACTTAGTGTACACCACCCAATCATTGATCAATCAATCGATTGGCGATCAATCAATCGATCTCGGCAAAGAGAGGCAAAGAGGGGCAAAGTGTTTGATGAAAGAGAGGCAAAGAGAGGTGACGAGTGCCAAGAAGGCGTCAATGCTTTCGCATTAGTCCAGTGCGGGTTACTGCAGTGATCTCTAACGTTTTTTTTTTTTTCGAAATCGTGCTCTTGAAACTCGGGGGTAGACCAGTACACGCACCACATCCAGGGTGTGAATCCAATCTGGCTACAAACTCAGAAAAGGAAGAAAGAAAGACGCCAGTGACACTACTGGAGAAAGTCATGCGCCCTGGTCGCCACAGGGCCATTACAAGTTACGGCAGTTTGTGCCACCAGTACTGTGGAATGGTGCCACGTGCACCTTTTTCAAAAGCACCGCACAAAAGTTTCTCAGAAGACGATCGGAAGGTAAAAACAAAGCCCATCATCACCATGTTGGTCACGCAGATTTTAGGAAAAGCTTAGTAAAAAACTTGTGGGCCTTCTTAATCACATTCTTAAAGAAGAAAATGTGACAGTTGTTAGGTTGCCTGCTATATGGTATCTGCAATCGGTGTCCAATGTTCTGCTTTCGATTTGGCAGCCAAAACTCCGGTTTGAACCAGTTCTAACGCCCCTTATATGATATGCATGAATCATATCACCACCTCGAATGTTAAAATGCCTTCCATTTGATTATGATATGGGTATATACTTAACTCTTTCGCTACCGCAGAAAAATGGACGGTTTGGAGTGTACGGAAAGAAAAATTTTTTTCACAAGAACTAATACACCCAGCACATATTGCAATGCATGAAATTGTAGCTTATTAGTTACACTTCTGAATGAAACAAACAGAAGAGTTGTGTGTGCGAAAGTAAATGAACATTTATTTGTGAAATTTGCTAAAAACACAAAAAAAGTATATAGCAAAAACAAAAATTACCGGCTGCTCTAAGCCAGAACTTGATTACAGGAAAACTGGAATATACACACTGTTGCACATGTTTATAGCTGTCAGTATTCACAGTTTCAGCTATGAGAAAAATTTAGTGCACTTTCCATGGCCTGTCAAGTCAGGGGTCATGACTGTGGTGCCACTGTGAAGAGGAATCAGGGGTGAAGATGTGATGCAGAGGTAGAGTGACAAGTGCTTCACATAAGGTTTTATCTTTGTTCCTCCCTTGTTCTCTGATAGCCGAGCTTGCAGTTTCTTCTTTTTTTAATTTTTTTCGATTGGTGTTGAATGGATTCTATGGGAGGATTGGGGGCGTGAACTTCATTTCCCTCATCATACCCGAAGATTTCTTGAATGAGCTGCTCCCTGCAAGCCAGCTGATAAAATTTGGCATTTTAGGCAAGCTCTAAAACATCAGAATCAATGAAATAAGTTTTAGCGATGTGGTTCGAAAGCCAGGACACTTTCCAAGTTTTGCCAATAGATGCTGCCGTCACTGAATCATCCAGGTCCGTTACGTGCAAAAAAACGAACAAAAAAAGCGAAAAACCAATTTTGAGAAATGATTTTTGATGGCAGAGGGCCAGAATAGATTATTCTGGTATTTCAGTAGAAATAAAGTCTCGGCAGGTCAACAATTCCAATGTATATGATGATTCCAATGAACATCAGCATCTCCAACAGATTCACGTCTTCCCATGAGCCGTCATGCCGAACTTGCTGAAAATCTTCATCCATGCATACTTATTAGTGTTTCTGCACACGGTCTTCATCATTTCCGCCGTGAATAGCATCAAAAAAAAGAGAAGTCGAGCTAATCTCCGAGCGCCGCTCCGCAGCGATGTGCCGATATGGACACCTAGCTGTCGTCTTGGTTGAAAAACGCGACGCGACCTTGAGCATTTGGCAAACTGCCTTCGCCATATGTTGTCAAGACCCTGAAGCACAAAAATAAACCACTCTCATCAATTACAAACCGTATCAACCGCAGAAAACCCACAGCGAACGAAAACAGAACTTACATGCAAGTACGCGCTGACGTTCCAGGCTCCCGAGGCGAAGTCTCGCTGTCGAAACCGAAATCCAACGCTTGTACATTGTTGCCCGACTAATAACCGCTGCTTTCGTCGCAAAAAACGAAACCGAAACCGGCCGACGTACTCGGTGTCAGCTTTCGTTTTCGAGGAGCGCACGGCGACGCGGACGCCATTTTCTCCGGCTGACGCCGCTGCGGCCGTTCAAAGTTTTATTTTTCACGGCGCCCCCTCATCTCAAAACACTGAAACCAAGGCTGCAATCGAAAGAGCAGTTGTTGAGCTCGCTAGCTAGATGGCGGAGCGCATACACGACTCTCCAAAATGAGCTTTTTTGTGCGGGCGATTTGAATCGATCATATGCGATCGATGGCCTATGGCGCGGTAGCGAAAGAGTTAAGTGACTGGCTCATCCACCTTAATCCACCCACTAATCCATTTTACCGTATTTTCCGGTGTATAAGACGCACCCTTGTATAGGACGCACCCCCCATATATGCAGGGTGTCGCTGAAAAAGCTGGTATATAAGACGTACCAGTGTATAAGACGCACCCCAGTTTACTCAGTTAGGCTAGTGAGGCTTAATTAAACACGCTTGTGCGACCATCGCGAAATGCACCGCACCTGTGAGAGTGATCGAAAAAGGCAACACTCGCGTCATACCCGCCCACGTTTTAGCAAAAAAGAAAGAAAAACGAAAGAACTCTCCTTATGTACATAACAATTTTTTTTTTTGCTTAAAAATCATTCCTTCATTTAGTGCTCCTCAATCGCTCTGCTAAGGAAGGCGTGGATAAGGAAAGCTAGATGGCGTTTGTGCGATAAACCCCGCGGTGTATTTTTCTTGTTCCTTTACCGTGTTCTGCAGTTCAGATAGCAGGCTTCGTAGCACGGGAGACTCATAAATAATACCACTGTTGGAAACTGTCGAACAACTCACACGATGGCACCGTTTCGGTGCACAAGCACGATCAGGGCCATACATATCTACCATCCAACAGACATGCGACATGATTATGTTACATGTCTATTTTGTTTTTACATGAATATGTTTTAAATGCAGCACACGTAGCAACAGTTGTTTCATTTTATGTTTGTTATAACAACTGAAAATGAAACTTATTTTTTGTCAAGTTTGTATATAAGACGTACCAGTGTATAAGACGCACCCCAGTTTACTCAGTTAGGCTAGTGAGGCTTAATTAAACACGCTTGTGCGACCATCGCGAAATGCACCGCACCTGTGAGAGTGATCGAAAAAGGCAACACTCGCGTCATACCCGCCCAGGTTTTAGCAAAAAAGAAAGAAAAACGAAAGAACTCTCCTTATGTACATAACAATTTTTTTTTTTTTTTTGCTTAAAACCTTTGAAGTCTTCATCTTCGGATGCGCTATCAGAAAGTTCGCCCATTTCGGGAGGCAAAGCTGCTGAAACATTCTCTTCGCACTACGTACACGGAGCAAACATAGCTGCGAAGGGTGACTAAAAAAGAATGCCGGCTTGTCTTGAAAATGGCGAGAAGCGCGATTGTCGCCATCTTTTGGCATTTCACATTACTTTTGCTTGGGGCCTCCAAAACGGCCATGCGTTTGTGATCCCGGAAGTCGTCATCCCAGCCGTTTCATGATAAAGTTCACCTAAAAATGTTGCGCATGGCGGTGCCGGTATTCAAGCATTAACCATGTTACAACCGCGTTATTGGTAGCGATATTTTTTCGGCGAAAAAAGCTTGAGCATGAGCCTGAGTAATTTCTGAACTCGCAAAAAAAAAAACGAAAAATTCACATATAAGACGCACCCTTGTATAGGACGCACCAGCAAGATTTTTGAAAAAAAGGCGCGTCTTATACACCGGAAAATACGGTAATCCATATTATGGGGCGGGCTTACTTCATAATTTGGGTACTGGCCAACTTCCAAATTTTGGGGGCCCTTAGATTATCAAATATGGTGAAGCTGATGATGTCACGGCTGTCTCGACCAATCAGGAAATTTTGTGACAGAGAAGTCTGAAATTTTTTTGAGATGGCAGCTTAAATGCTGTTGCATTAAAACTAAACTTCCCTCAGTAGCTCAGCCTCTAAGCTGCTCGGCAGCCGCAGACTCATTAGCGTTTAAGCAAGCCGTCATCTCAGACTTAGAAGCGTTCAAAAACTGAACGACAACATGCGATTTCAGTGCCGCTGGAGACCTCATCAGGTACTGGGGAAACCAGCAGGAAAATTTTTCCATTGATGAGTTTCTCACAGCAGCAACGCATCTCCAGTATGTGGTGCACTGTGCCAGTCTCTCCTTAACAGCACATTTTTTTGTTCCCGGTTCACCGAGCTGGGGGGTCGACCTATATGATGTGTTGACCTATATGCGAATAAATACGATAACACCACAAACTCCAGCAGCAGATGTCTTTTTTTTTAACTCTAACCTAAACATACAGTAATAGCAGTCATAATTCTTTTACCTCAATAATAGAGCATGGATGCGATTTCTTAGGGGCCCTAATGCAGGGGTCTCAAATACACGGTCCGTGGGCCTCGTGCAGACCCCTAGCTCTAATGATTTAATCTTTTGTTCGGAAATCGCTAGGCATGTTCAACGAGCATAGTCCAGTGCCCAACATGACAGTGCTCTTCGAACTTTTTTTTTTTGAAACGCAATCTATACAATAAATCATACTGCCCTCTTCCCGGTGGCAGAGCTTTTCAAAGAGAGCAGCATTTCTCTCTAGTTTTGATGACAATATTACCATCATATTACATCAAATTAAAGAAATTTAGCACGCTGGGATTTAATAGCTAGGTGATGATTATCACCACCCCAAAACAATGTAAATTCTACTAACTATCAATCATTAGGGAATATCGATTATCAACTTTCAGTTCAGAGCGCTAACACGTACGCCAATTTGTTCCTGTATCAGTTTTCCCTACTGCACAATGTATTGTACCGGAATGGCACACCTTCGGCTGTCTGAGCCATGAGGTCGTCCAACATATCTGCCTGTCATTGAAGTCTTATTTCAGGGATATATTTGCGAGCTTCATGTTCATACCAGAAGCTGATGCAATTCTTAAGAAACAGGCGCCTCCCAACCAAACAGCTATTTTCACCATCCTAAACGGACATGCTGGCATAAAGTCATAGCCTATTTACTATAGTTACATGAATCCAACTCAGGACGCCGAGTATAAAACGCAGCGTTCAAGTTGGTCAATATGCCTGTCAATCCACAGCACCACAGTTGTTTTTGTTCTTCGCAGGTGTGGCATATGTGCACTGGAGTTCCTAACTTGGGGGCGAGACACAGCTTCCTCTGTCCCAACGGCACCATCTTCAACGAGCGGAGGGGTGTCTGCGACTGGTGGTACAACGTGGAATGCAGTGAATTCAGCTTCTGAGCACCAACCACATTTCTTCCAGATGCGTACAGATCCACTCGCCAGGCCGGACGCGCAACGCCACGTGTCGAAAACAAGCGCAACGACTTGGTACACCGCGCACAGCGATATGCAGCAACAGCGCTGATGTTTTGCAAGGCACCCGCGCACGAACTGCCTGGTGTCAGGGCACCTTGAGCGTGTCTGATCCTGATGCGAATATACTCGTTGAACGTTAAGATCACCGAAAGAGGTAATGACATGGCGTGAAAGATGTGTGATTCTCGGAAGTGACCGGCGCTAATTGTGCCATTTGGCTGTGGTGTAGGAGAGGTCACCTTGTAGTACTGAGCATTCATCAAAACATTTTTGTGGCCTGGGTCATAGCCGAAGCTAGTATGAGTTCCAGTTGTATTTAATGATCGCAATTACAAAAGCCAAAACATAAAAATATTACGCAGTGATTGCGACTGGAAAGAGAGTACCAATGCAAAACTTGGCATAGTCCAAACAAGGAGGGTCCTAGAGCTGTAGAGACACATCTGCCGACCAATGATACAAGGAGGACCAGGCACTCATGTCCTAAAGTTTCCTCAGTGCTTGTGTAGACAGTTTGAAGTTTGTTGTGGCTAGAGTGGAAGGGCCAGTGCAGTTGGCATCACGGTATGCACTTAAAATAGCCAAAAATTTCCTCAATATTTATGACACAAGGACAGTGTAAGTGCGAGCTGCAAGTCAACTCGCTGCGTGTAATATTCCAGGACATAGTGCTGTGAACCAGCCCGACTGCCAAAAGCATTCTCATCGAAGAAACGGATCGAATCCAACTTGGTGATCAGAAGAGTCTGATCAGCACTGACCTCAAGGTGGTAGCCGATCCGGAAGTTGTTGAAGCGAGTACCTGCAACGTCACTGTAGCCTGTTATCACGTTGTGTAGTGTTGTGAGCGTCTTCTCCCAAGCAGCCCCCTGTGGGTGTGTGTCGTGTAAGCCAATAATCCAGCAATGTGTTGCCGATGTTCTCACTCGGGAAACATATTCCTGGAGTTGATATCTGCACGTGCTAGCCAAGCTCATACCATCGTTACAAACTACAGCATCCAAATCATGGTTATACTTTATATAATACTATCCGTCCATACTACCTTCGGCATGGCCGCTGAATCCTTTCAGCAGGGCTGTCAAACCACCTCAAACCGGCATGACCTCTAGCTGATATCACTAACCGCCCACAGCAGATATGCTAATGTAGCATAATGAGTGGGAAGTTGTGCAGTTTCGTAGACAAGGTATACTGTTTCTACACTCGCAACTTCTCGGAAAGTGGTGCCTTTGCTTGTTCAAAGTCTGTAGCATACCCTGCACCTTTTTGGCGACAATGACATTTGGTAAGTGTCCCTGAAAGGTTAGAGTGAGACAATGAGGGTGTCCAGAGCGCACAGAGAAAACTGTCGAAAAAGAAAATGGACCCTGGTGAGCTTTGTATTTTCGCCTTCGAGCCTCCTTTCGGTGTCATTCTGGGAATTCAGTGTTGTTCCGTGGACCACGCATCGGTGTTTCTGTGTGGCGTTGTTCACAAACAGGATAAGTTCTCTCGTGAACTGGCTTCCTAACAAAATTTCTATACAGCGAACCTAATGATCACCATATGCAGGGAGCCAGTGTTCTCGTCGCAGCCGACACGGTGACAAATTCTAGCACGTCAACCATACACAGGAACGTTGAACTCAGGATTTATTTCTGCTTGTGTGCCTGTTCTAGCGTCTGTTGTGCTTGCAAAGTCTTTCTCCCACACTCTGAAAGAAAAGAATTCTCAAATGTCTTTATCTCTGCACTGTGTGACATGCTCAAGACCATGGACTTTTTGTCGCGATTCAGACGTTTGACATGTGAGAACTGTGAAACAGCAGGCTTCGTCTTTTGAAAGTTGTTCCAGTTTAGATGTGGTTGCTTCATCTACACATGTCAATCTAAAACAAGTGCTGAGCAAGCATGTCTGTTGAGTGTCGGTCGAAAAAATGTTGTTATTGGTGTATCTTCCCCAATTCAGGCTCCCAAAAATTCTCTTTTCCTTCCCTTTTCTTTCTTGACATTGCGTTCCAATATTTATTTTGACTTGTTGTTAGAATTTTACAGTTCGTGTTAAAGAGAAAAAAATATGCGCATAAATTATTTTTCCCGGAGACTTGAGGATTTCATATAGCAAGGGCCCATGTTAACGCTTAACATGTCTAGATGCACCTTTCTATTAACAACGGGTAACACGTAAGTCCTCGAGCTATCCTTGCTTTGTTTAATGTTATCGCTATGCTCTACCAGCTCTATTCTCGCTACAAAAGCAGTTACGCTTTCGCGAGTGCTAGTAGAGCTGATATCGCTACTTTTTTACTGATGTTCAATATTTATTGAATGCTTTTTCTCCAGCGTTCTCTTGTATTCTTCGAGGCATCGTTTTATTTAATTAACTTTTTGACGCTTAATACTATTTTTTTGCTGTTGCAACTTTTTGTTCACCTTTGGCAGTGTTCCAAGGAAAAAAAATGACTGTATTGCTCACAAACCTCTCACAGTCAAAGTTTTTTTTTTCTGTTGTTTTCGATGCCTACTATACCCACTTTGGTCGCAGGACAATGAAATACATTCCTGAATTGTTTTTCATCATGTTACTGGCACGCAACACTGCATTCACACACTCGCATCACACGCACGGCATTTCAGACACGTCTTCGCCAATCATTGTTTTTGTTGCAGTATTGGAGCACTTATTGTGCTTTCCATAACTATTCTAATTTCGGCTTGAAGGTCAATAATTTTCACAACTAATGCATGAAAACTGCCCCATATGTATCGTCATCTGCTAAATAAACCCTTCGTAGTCCAAAGTGAGACACAGTCCTCTCAGAAGCGGCGTTCTGTAGATAAGACGCCGCGCATCTGCAAGATGCTACTTTCCTTTTCTCTTAGCAACATATCTTTCGTTAATTACTAACCAAACCACCCTCGGTTCCCTATACTGCCGGTGCAGCATGACACTTTCTTACCACACTCCTCAGAACAGAACAGCTTCTTAAGCGCGACTAAAAATAATCTCTGTGTGCATAATTTCGCGTATGAAGGCATGTGTGGTCTCATTAACCAGCAATTTACTTTTAATCGGTTGCGATCTTAGCCTACCTGACCAGTAAGCATGCCTTCTTTCTGCCCACTGAAAGCCTGCACCTTCACCTGTTATTTCCACCTTCTCCGTTTTACAGCGGAGTGAGTTTGATGCAAAAGAAGTAAAACAAAATAAAAAAGCATAATTTCTCTTTTGCTCGCTACTTTTACATAACGTTTACTGTCGGTGGCCTATGAATTTTTTTTTATTATTTCGCGCACATTGTATATACATTGTATTGAGAAATAAATGTTGTTTCCAAATGTCACTCTTCCTGTTTATATCTTGACTGGCACATGTCACTGTCGCGTCCGATGTTCAGTCTTTTTGTAGACGGCTCTCTAGACTTTTAGCTTAATTCGTGCAGTGGTGAATAATGAGTACTTCCACTTTTAAGATGAAACTAAATTGAGAGATGGTGTGATAGTTAATACGAGCTGTTCATTCACAGACTAGGCTAGACGGAACAGCAGCAATATCTGAATGATCTAAAGTTTGGACTGTAGAGCGAAACAAGAAAAGCACTGAAATTTCTTCCTCCCTACATTTTCTCCATTACAAAAAAAAAAAAAGGAAAGCAACTTTCAACAGGTTTTCAAATGACAATGTTGGAATGACAATGTTGGACATCTACATATCCCCTGCATGCTTGCATGTACTGCATGCACCTTATCTGTAGGTACCCTTTCTATTTACATGTGTTTATTTTAGAGTAAATTGTTGCTTGTGTTGCTTTTTGGGCATGCTGAATGTGTTCATTTGTCCATTTCTCATGAGTGACATTTTGTTAAAAGTGCTGCTACTAGCAGCCACGACAAGTTGTTTTAACATTCCCACGGTCTTCACCTTGGATTCAGGACATGCCCGTTGTCTGCGAATTGTTCACTGTGGACTTAATTTGTTCTTAGGAGGCTGTACAAGATTAGCGTCTTTTCGCCCCCATCTACCTGTTTAAGCAAGTTACAATCATCATACAAACATAAAACCTTTATGTCGCATGCTAATGAACACATCGATTCCTCGACGAACACATCTATGCAAGTGGTAATTACTAAAATTTCTGGATTAACACAGCCTCAATGTGTAAAGGTTTTTTAAACACTGCTTTTTTGCTGAAATGAAAGAGGCGAATTGAAGATACATGCATTGTTTCTTTTTTTTTTTTCACGCACAGACCATATACATGAAGTTTCTGTAAGTACAAACTGTTAGTAATTAAGGCACAAAAATAAAGCTTTTGGCCCTCTGTAGCAGCTCAGCTCAGAGTGACCGCATTGTTGCTGCTGCATTCTCAGTTTCCTAAGACTGCACATTTTTAAACAAGTCCTTGCATTGTCAACTAACTGTACACGCGTGCATATGTGATATTTCACTAGAAACTCTGTTTCACAGTTCTATTTGCTTGACTGTGCGTTTCTCCCGCGGCAAACATTGCATCACACACGCACTACCCAGGTAGCGGTGGACATTATAATAATGTTATAAAAAGTTATGTAAGCTGCAGTAACTTTATATGTTGCATTTGAACGTTACATTAACGTTGAAAATTAACAAATGACGTTATATGCTGCATCGAAAACATTAGTTTAACATTCAAAGTAAACTAACTAGTATTGTGTTCTATTTCATGCATACTATTTAAGCACATTTATTTTGTGTTTATAGCTGCTATAATGACAACTTTTTCCGCTCTTGGGCAGCTAAAAAAACACCATCTCTTTTGCACCCTCGCACTTATTGGGCACCATTGCAACATAGTCGGCAACACAGACAGATGATGATGATGATCACATGAACAAAACAATAAAAATGTACTCTTCGAAATAAAATAAAGGAGGAGGCCATTCTGTCAACACGTATATATTAGTACCACACCACCGGTATTGTTTCTATCCTAACGACAAAAGGCACATACTAGGCTGTGCGCGCTGGAGTAGTCCCATCTGTGCAGGTGTATGCTTCAGTGGGTCTTGTTGTGGAGCCCGCAGTAAAGATGTTCGCCATTGCGCTGTCTCAATATAGTTTCCTGGTAAATGATGTGCAAATCACTGATTCATTGGCATAGCAGGTTCAATAAGAAGTTGTTGGTTCATCCACCGGTTCCAGATCTGGGTTTTCTTGACACTCCCATGCCATGTGAAATAAATTGGCTTTGGCTGCGCAGAATCTGCATTATGCATGATTTGGATGTTTCTGGGTAAATTTCGCCCACTTGTATGAGTTTTGGTAAGCATTGGCTTGTTGACACCTAGGCATTATATTTTCCTTAATTAATCGCATAAGTGGATGGGATATGTGCGTCTTCCCAGCCTTTAATGGTGAAGAATTTTTCGAATTTCGAAATGTGTAAAGAGGGTCTTTATCTTGCCACACATCCGCTGGGAGCATCGACTGGAAATCACTCAAGCTTTGGTGTGAGCGCCGTTGTTTGGGAGGGCGCACTGTTTAATGCAGACCTCACACGCCAGAGCTGGTAGGGAAAGCCCGAGCCACTGCGCACGCGAACGTAACCCTGGAATAGGGGACCAGACCGCATCATTAATCTCTGTAAATGAAAGTTTTGTTCTATCCTTCCTTAGGCCACAGAAGCAATGAACAACACACATGCACGATGAGAGGCAAAAAACTTGAGTCATATGCTCCAATAAAATATGCAAGCTTTCTGTGTGAACATATCTTATGGATGGTGAGAATGAATATAAAAGCAGCACTTACAACATTATTTTGGAGCAAGCGCTCTACTAGGCGCCTATGTTTCGCCAAGTTTATCGGGTGTTCAGCAGGAAGAGCAATAGAGATGTGGCTGTGACATCAGACCACGAGACTGCGCCGCTGCTGCAACCGTGGTGCGCTGACCACCACTTCGCCAGGTGTGGTCATGTGATGATGCACGTGACTCGGCGTCGCATGCAGTTTCTCCATGCATAGCACGGCTGACAGTGTGCCTGAAACGCCTGCGAGGTGTTCCAAGCGTCTAACCAAGTGTAGCCAAGTGTAATGGAGCTTTCGCTGTGTCTAGGTCTAGAAGAGTTAAACCACTGCCAACTTTTTCTTTGCCTACTGCATTTCGTTCTCTTTCCTTCATATTTTTCTTGCAGTTGTAGGTTGCGCTATATGTGTCACAAATGACAGCCAGTCTGTGTGCAGGGTTTTCTGTGGACTTCGAGTGAATTAGGGGTGAGGTCGAATGTGAATAGTATAGCTTTAAACTGCACGGGAAACCAACATATCGTTTTTGCATCTGCTAAGAGTGGGCATTACATATTGACTAAACAAGAGCGAGAATTTTAGTTATGACCTTTCATCGATCGTTATAAAGAACATGTTATCATGGTTCTAGCAGTCGAGTGACGGATCTAATATTCAAATATCAAATCCATGAACAGTTACTCAAATCGGGTCTGTAGCAGGAAGAACCCGATCGGTGGCGTAGCCAGATCAAGGAACGATGGGCGACCAAGACCTCGGAGCAGCGAGAATGGCATCGATGATAACGCCTAACGGCTGGGCCTTCAACATCCAGAACTGTCGTCTCGGACGAGGTTTGTGTTATAGCCGGGTACAGCTGAAGTCTGCACAAGGTTCGTTGCTATTTTGGAGTGCTGAACAGAATTCCTCCGTGACGAAAAATATACCCCTGTTAAAGCTTTCCTTGCGAAGGTAATCACGAGATAAAATTATAAGCACATCAATTTTTATGCCTCTGGCTTGTTTGATACAGTCAAGCGTAAAAAACGTACCTGACTAAATTTGTTCACTATTGCAATTGGTCAGCGGAGTAACTAGTAAGACGCCGCGGGCCGTGGCCAGTGTTTTCAACTGCTGTTAGAAACGTGAGCGGAAAGCAGCCGCCGCCGCCCAGCCGCCAGCTGACGCCGATTGTTTAACTGGGCCGTTGCAACACTCAGTCGCCCGTTCCCGGGTTGAGCAGCGTGCCTCGGCGTAACCAATCACGCGAAGAGAGCTGAGGAGGAAACCACGGGATGAGTGTACGGCGGTAGCGTGCAGTGGAGCGGCGGTAGCTGAGCAGAGCGCGCCGTCTTTTTTCTCGTCGATGACGTCATCAGTAAGGTATATGCGTCGTCGACAAGAGATGGCGCCAGCAGATCCGCGTATATGACACCATACGCGGAGGAAAATTACGTTTTGCTGATGACGGCAGCTAACAAACTAGCACCCAGTCTCATTTGATGAGAGGAACGATAGTTTGAGCCATGACCTCAAACCTGGCTGAACCACGTCCCGTTGCGCATTCTTGAGGCCATACTATTATAAACGCCGCCACACTATAGACCGGGTCGCGGACTGTACCCTCTACTTACCGCACAAACCGATTCGCCCCTCAAAAAAAAAAAAAAGTCAAATTGGGAATTTTATAATTGGCACAAACTGCACATTTACAATCGTGAATTAGTAGCAAATTGGACCGGTTTGAGTAATTAGACCAACTGGAATGTGTCTACGCAGGTTTATGCAGGCAGTTATTATGCAGAAAGTAATGACGCAGTACAATCAGCAAGATTGGATCAAGAATACATTAGTAGAACACGCGATAATAACTCATCGACGGCGATGAATAAGCAAATGAGCAAGGAGCGAGAAAGCTGAAACCAGAAGTAGTGATAGCAGACAACTTTCCCATGATGCTTTACGTTGAGATCGTAAGAAAAACATCTGCAGTTTCGGTTTAAAAAAAAAATGGTTTATTCCACCAAAGGCTTTATATTTTACTTATGATGAAATAATAATGTAAGCAAAAATCTGTCAGTTAAATGTGTTCAACTAACGTTCCTCTAGCAGCAAGTGCTGTAAAATTATCGTGAACGAGAATGGCTAGCAACATTTTTAGTAAGTACAGTTTTCTGCGATTTAATTAAGCATGCCTAATTTTGAAATGTTTCTCTGCTTCAGTAGAAAACAGCGTGCTGGTGACATCGCAGGCATTGAACTGAATTTGACAATGTGATCACAGTTTGACTGTTTGACGAAGTAGCGTTTTCCCACTGGCAACGGTGAGCGCTGACAAAGACGTCGTGTCGTTGGACGGGGAAGGCTGGAACTGCGGACTGTTTATGCTAAAACCGCTTCGGGTAAGGCACGATTTATTCGCTGTAGTTAACGATTGGGTGTTGAACGAACGCATGTCTGAGCAGCAAAAGTATCTTCTTGGTGCATACATATATACTGCTTGGTTTGATGGAGTCAGAATAGCTGCAATGCGGACGACGTCATCTCTCGTTACACAGGCTAAAGCTAATCAGTGTGCTTTTTCTACGGGGAGTTCTGCCTCCCCATGCCTTGCAGAAGTTTGATGTTTGCATTTGATTGTCATGACATCACGTTGGATTCGGTCGCTGTACTGCGGCTGCTATGTAGTTGCTACAGGAAATGTCATTGCACTCGAATTGTTTACGGGTTCCGGCTATCAAGCAAGGTACTCCCGTAACTGTTGTCTTTGCCGTTATCTCTCGCAGCAAGATGAATACCTACCACACGTCAGCCAACGAGGAAGGGAGTACATTTCCTCAACTGGATTTAAGTGGCAAACTTATAATAAAAGCGCAGTTGGGTGATGACATTCGCCGCATCCCGATACACAACGAAGATATTACATATGATGAACTTATACTGATGATGCAACGAGTGTTCCGTGGCAAGCTTTCCAGCAGCGACGAAGTCACTGTGAAGTACAAAGACGAAGGTAAGCGTAGGTGTATAATTTTAGGGACATCGTAATCTTGGGCGTGTCCTTATCACTTGTTGCTAACCTTGGTTTCCTGTTGTGACTCATGCAGATGGAGACCTGATTACCATCTTTGACAGCTCGGACTTGTCATTTGCGATCCAGTGTAGTCGGATACTTAAGCTTACAATATTCGGTAAGTTTTTCAACAATAATTTTGACATTGTGTCATTAATGAGGACATTTAATTCACGCAGTAAACCATCAGCCAGTTCCACTGGAGCCGGATGAAATTAAGCATCTCAGGAAAGAGCTGCAAGAAATTAGGAATGTCGTGAACCGCCTGTTGGACAGATTTGAACCCCGTCACTTTGTCTCCAACAGCTCCGAGCCAGAGGATAGTGCAGGTTAGTTAAGGGCCAACTGTTCGATTTAATTGCTTTAGTATTCTGATCTGATGTTGTATGAACGTTGTCTTCCAGGAACAGCTCCTCAGAAGGCCACAAATACTGTTGCACCGAAAGAGTTCGACCCCCTTGCCTCCAAGCAAGCCGCTGGTGATGAGCCTAGTGCCCAAACAAAGCCTAAAGGTACGTATCCAGTTGAAGGTCACTGAGCCAAGATAAGCCTATGCTTCCGCTCATGGCATATGTATTTCACACCCATATTTCATGAATAGTGCAATACATTTTGTTAGAATACAAAGATATGCTTGTTTAAGTACCACAGCAGCTGTATGTCTGAAAGCAAGAGTTCCACAACAGGCTGAAAGACGTGGTATAAAACAAAGCAGTGTGTTAGCATGTATTAAACTGCCATATACCTGTGCTGTACCAATAGCTGCAAAGTAAAAGCTACAGTAAAAGTTTTATTAGAATGTGGTAAACTCAAAAAACTCGCACAGCTGTCCTTATTGAATTGATTTTAGCATCAGTTACTTGAGTGCAATGTCTAAATGGTGCTCTTTTCCCTTGCTGGCTTTTGCCGTGGCACTGCATTTGGTTTTTGATTTTCACTCGCCATTCCTGTATCGTTGAAGCCGTTCCGGTAATATCTCCAGTTTTTTAATGAATTTTGTGGCAGAATGGTCATGGAACACTGTCAAAACTGCTTCTCAGGGCTGATCTTACCAAGCTAACTCAGTTGGGAATCGATCTTGAAGAACTTTCTTCTAGTTTTGCTATCCACTGCCCACACTGCTTTAACACATTTAGTTTTGCGTCTTGGGTCATCGGTGGGTCATATCATTTATTCATGCGGTGCGGCCATGCGTACTGGGTCACATGACGAAGCCATGCATCAGATTTTATAGTGAAGTCTAAGAAGGAAGACATCACGATAAAATCTTTCCCACAGCTTTATTGTGTGACCCGGCCTGGTATTCGTGGTTGCAGAACACTGATAAATGAGGTGACCCACAGGTGACCCAAGGCGCAATGAACGTGTTAAAACCTGCCTGGCTGACTGAAGAGGCTGTATCTTGTGGCCGTACCTGTTGCGTTGCAGGCGAGAATGGCCGTGTGGGCACTCCGGACAGCATTTCGAGCCTGGACTCTGCAACAGCCACTCAGCAGAAGATACACCAACAACAGCAGCAGCAGCAGCAGTTTCATGCCTTGCAGCAGCAGCAGCAGCAGCAAATGCATCAGCAGCCGCACCATTACCCGCAGCACCCTGCCCAGCCTCCAGTTGGATACATAGGCCAGCCAGGAGCACAGCAGGCTTTTGCTCCTCAGGGTGAGTGACCCTTGTGGGACTTTCTTGTAGAGATTTTGTGAGAGCTGACTGTTCCTGGCTCATTTTGTTTGCATCATGCTCCTATAGCTTCTAAGTACACTGTAACAAGGTACCCATGTGGGCTAGTTGGTGTACATCAGACATAACTTCACCAGCGAAAGAACGAGACACAAGGAGAAGAAGAACACAGGACAACGCTGGACTAACAACTGAAGTTTAATCGAGAAACGGCCTACCTTGGTCACCAGAAGACGCATGCGTATCAGACACACCAAACAAAACAAACAGATACATAAGTGGCAGATCACCGAGGAGTGGATACACGCTCCAACACTGGCAAACAACAAAATACAGATAATAGGCCTATCAATCTTGCACGCGCACACTTCTGCTTAGGAAATTAACTTCCTTGCTAGTGAGATGCAAGGACAGTGCACTGATGCATGTGTCACTGCCTTGCAGCCTAATATGAAAGGCCTCAAGGATTTCCCTCTCCTCCCTGTTTTTCCCTTTTCTGATAACAGAAATGTTGTTAAAACCTGGAACACATTTTTTAAAACTCCTGCAGTGACGTGGGAGAGTATTTGGATCTGACGAATTTTTCAGAGAATTATTAGTATGTTCGCATGCCCGGTCATTAACACATCTGCCAGTTTGGCCCGTGTACACTCTACCACATGACAGGGGTATCTTGTAAACGACCCGAGTCGAACAAGCAACGACCTTGTTAGCATGCTTAACAGTGCAGCTCTTGGGCTTCTTCCCCCCACTGGCCTTCGCAATTCGTGCACATAAACCAGACATCTTACAAGGTGCCGAGAACACTACCGTCACGCCGTGCCGTTGTGCCACTTTCTTTAGGCACAACGGCACGGCGTGACGGTAGTGTTCTCGGCACCTTGTAAGATGTCTGGTTTATGTGCACGAATTACGAAGGCCAGTGGGGGGAAGAAGCCCAAGAGCTGCACTGTTAAGCATGCTAACAAGGTCGTTGCTTGTTCGACTCGGGTCGTTTACAAGATACCCCTGTCATGTGGTAGAGTGTACACGGGCCAAACTGGCAGATGTGTTAATGACCGGGCATGCGAACATAATAATTCTCTGAAAAATTTGTCAGATCCAAATACTCTCCCACGTCACTGCAGGAGTTTTAAAAAATGTGTTCCAGGTTTTAACAACATTTCTGTTATCGGAAAAGGGAAAAACAGGGAGGAGAGGGAAATCCTTGAGGCCTTTCATATTAGGCTGCAAGGCAGTGACACATGCATCAGTGCACCGTGCTTGCATCTCACTAGTATCGTAACTCAAGGTAGTAGCAGCATCCCACCGCTGCCACCAGTTATCATGAGTCGGGGTAGTGTGGCCAGTTGTTGCATCACCATGGGGCTGGCCCGGGATGAGGAAACGGTCTGAACTTCGAAGATTGGGGATATCAAGAACAAGCAGGTTTAATGGCAAGAAACTAAGACACTTATTTACATAAATTTACAAAAGAAGAGCAAGGAATCAAAAATTAAGAGTTCATGACGTCGAGCGACTGGATGAGCCTTTTACCCAGGGCCCAGAGCGTTCGTGCTCACTTTGGGCGCAGGTTAAATAGCCCAAGGCTCCGCCCTTTCACCAGGCGGCAATTCATCGTGACACAAAAGATCGGCACTGCACAACACAGCCAACGAAGACACCTGCTGTAGTGCCCACCCGTGGGAACTGGCGAGGAGGAAACGCAAGTCCACATCTGTCGCACTGCGAGGCAGCTCGCGTCCATCGAACACAGGTGTGGCATGATGACGTCGCAGCCGCAGCTGCGCTGGCTTCCTCTGATTCGTTCCGGGTTTTTTTTTCAGACGAGGGGCACCCTTTCTTCCCCTGTCGTCGGTCCTTCTAGACGGTCGTTGGCACCGAGCCGAGCGTTCGATCGACCATTTCCCAGCTAGTCATTCTTTTTTTTTTGGTGGGGTCATCTTGGGGGTCAAACGACCCGTTGAAATTGCCGCTACTGTTGCCGCCACCGTGATCATCCCGGTCGATTAAATCTGCGCCTTAATATCTCTTTGGCTGGTTTACATCCCGGTCATGACACTAGCAAGGAAGTTAATTTCCTAAGCAGAAGTGTGTGCGTGCAAGATTGATAAACATATTATCTGTATTTTGTTGTTTGCCAGTGTTGGAGCGTGTATCCACTCCTCGGTGATCTGCCACTTATGTATCTGTTTGTTTTGTTTGGTGTGTCTGATACGCATGCGTCTTCTGGTGACCGAGGTTGGCCGTTTCTCGATTAAACTTCAGTTGTTAGTCCAGCGTTGTCCTGTGTTCTTCTTCTCCTCGTGTCTCGTTCTTTCGCTGGTGAAGTTATGTCTAAGTACACTGTTTCACTTAATTCTCTTGGAATCTGGCAATGGGAAATTTATCTAAAATATTGGACAACAGGATTGCAGATTCGGCAGGCGTGGATGAAGGATTTCTTTCATTGGAAACTGTTTTGTTTGTTTTTAGAACCTGTGCTATTATCCAGTGAGTATGGTAGAGGTCACTATGCTTCCTTTATCTTGAGCTCTCAAAAAGATGAGAGCCAGTGTGCGCTGCTTTTACAGTGATGATCGAAATACCTTAGTGGATTCACATGCATTTCAGCATGCAGTAAGTCGATTTTAAAGGGCAGCTGAAGATGTTTTAGAGTCGACGAGTTTTAAAAGGACAGAATGTGTTAAACTTGCAGGTAAAGCATGCAAAACTTTTTTGCACTAGCATTCGAAATGGTGACGTAATTACCGAACAAAGCCACGTCTGCGTTCAGGCTTTCTGCAGTACATGGCAATGGGGAGGGTCCATAATAATGTCATGCACTGCAGCGCTACATTTTTAGCGAAGAAATGGTTGTCTCAAGAAAGAAAACCTAACACCAGTGAAGGTGAAGCACACAAGGCATTGTTTGGCAGCATTGGACGGCGCACGGCAGCATGTGGGCGAAGACAGTCGACATCCGAAATTTCGGCAATGATGTTGTCATTAAGAGTTTTTCTACACTTCTCTAATGCAGTGAAGAGAAGCATGACCAAAGTAGTGGTTCTAATCAGCGATTATGTCACGACTTTGAGTGCTAACGTAAACCTGCTTGCCATGCCTTACCTAGAAGCTGCATACATTTGAATTCTTGAATAACCTTGAATTCTCAAAAAAAAAACCAGGAGGTTCATCTCACTGGGACTCTTCTATATTTAAAACCTTTGTGACAAAATTGCTTGGAACTGTCTCAAGCTGGAGATGGCAGATGAATGCCGAAAAACATTTTTAAGATGGGAAAAACTGCATTGCGCAGCAGTTCTGATATGTGCTTCGGTTTACTTGTTTTGCAGACGCTGGGACCTAATCACGTTCTCCTCCTAACCGCTGCTGCTCATTCCGCTTAGCTCAGTGCTCTTAGGGGCGGTGCCAGCTAATTAGTGCCCCAGGTTCTCGCCTGGTTACCACCGGCTACTCCTTGGCAAGTAAGCCACGCAGTGGGCAGGTGAGCAGTGGCGCAGTGGTACAAGGCAGGTGCTATGGCAGGTGTTGCCGTTGGTGAAGCTTGGGTTGCTTGGGTTGGGTTGCGACCCAGGTTGCTCTTCGTGAGCAGCCTCTCACAATTAAATGGGCTGCCACCTGATACGGTGGGCAGGTGAGCAGCCTGGCACAAAACCGGTTTCAGACAAACAGACAAACAGAAAGACAGAAAAACACAACGCCCAAATGGCCACTAAAGCACTAGCGTACTAAAAAATCACCTCATAGTTTAATGCACTTTGGTAGAGAAACCAATGAGTTGGGTGTATATATCATGTATTCACATTCACTGCTCTCACGCCCTGAATAATGTGAGGCTTGTCGTCTGTGTGTGTGCGCAGGGCACCCTTCTGCACAGCAGCAGCAGCCGCCATCTGTCCAGCCGCAGGCGCAGGTTCCCCCTGGTGGCTACGGGGGTCCCCCCATGCCAACGGCCAGGCCCGGACCCACACCCACTCCTGGTGTGCCTGGCCAGCCCCCCCAGGGGCCATACGGTCAGCCTGGCTACCCCCAGACGTCAACCCCACAGAGGTGAGGGGGGAAGTGCCTCGGAAGTTGCCAACCTTGAAGTGATCCTGAGGACAGCTCCATCCAGTTTTTTGTTCTGAGGTTTACTTTCGGTAGTGTGTTGGTATTTTCGTGCCCGCAAGAGATGAGTTTATTACGTAAAAAATTGGTTATAGAAATGCAACATTTTTTTTCTACCCACTTGATTAAAACTCGTAATGTCAGAAATTGAAGGGACCCTTATCAATCATCACCAAATGGAAGTGAATTGAGTATCAGTGTGGCCTAGCCGCAGTCGTGCTTTCAAGTACATGGCGGTGGTGTCCACCTGCAAAAGACTGTTCTTTCGCACCATACTTCCTGCTTAGCAATGCTAAACCTCCAGCCATTTTTAGCTAGTGCTACGTTACCTGAAATTTGGCCGAACCACTTGAAAGTTTCACGACGACAAAACATTAACTTGCATGGGAGGAACGTCTACGATCACAACGAGCGACTGCATTGGACACAACACTCCAGTTTTAAGTGTCGTCGTGGCCTCTACATGGCGAACGCAGCAGTCTCTGCATGCAGCTTTAGCTTTTGTAACTTCACAGCACTTGGCACTACAGCAGTCCATGCTGGAAAGCAACAAAAAACAATGGCATTTTGTTTCACCACTTGGTTGCTCGCATGATTCCAGTGCTGATAGCAATCGTGCATCAGGAGTGGAGAGTGCCAGCAATGCGGTGCGGAGAGTGTATTTCTTAGGGCTAGGGGGCCAGGCAGATGCAGAGTAGAGACATGTGGTAACAGATACGTGCCAGCTGGCCTAATGACGGAGCCATGACCACGCATTTGTTATGCTCACATATGTGCGTGGGTTACAATGCACCATTCAAAAGGCGGGATTTTTACGCGATCGCTTTCAATATTTTGGCACTTCAACTCGACCCTTTGGGAGACTCATGCAAAGTTCTGCAAATGGGCTTTCCCGCATATCATTGTTGACCACAATGAGATGGTGGAGCACACGGTAGAATAGTTACGAATGCGACAGGATGAATATGATGGGTGTGGGCATTTATATGTAACACTTATGGAAGGGTGAAAGAAAAAATGGCGGATAATTTAGCTCAGTTAGGTTAAATGTCAATTAGGTGCCTTCGCCTTTCGGTTTGCACTTCAGTTTCGAGAGACAAGACTGTTTTCATGGTCTAGCAGGCATCAGACAAAGACTGCCGAAATCGTAAAGTGGAAACCTTCGTGCTAGGGCACTAAAACTGGAGGAGACACTTAAGCTTTAAGGGTATGGCGTGATAGCGTTAATGGGTTAATGCCCATATATATGCAGGATTCGTCACTCTTTTCTTTATATTTCTAGATCGCTGGGGGTCCTCATACCACCCCTGGTGCACTGGTGAAGCGATGCGCCACTGCACTGCGATGGCAGATGCTGCCACCCCGATGGGGCTTGTGAGACCCAGGTTTCTCTTCTCGAGCAACCTCTCATGACTAAACATTCACAGTGCTCACAATGCTGGGCCGGTTGTGATGATATCACTGTCACAACACTTAGGGCACCCACTTGCCGCCTAAGTGGGAAGTGGGACACATCCGACTCTTCAAGGTTGCAGAGTGACCACACAGACAACAGCTAAGAAGCTGAGCGGGAGCTCTAGTGCTAGTGTAATAAAAACCGCGTTTTCTCATTGTGATAGTTCGAAGCGAGTGGTCAGTTTTTTTGTTTGTTTTTTTTTCACTCGGGAGGCATATCTGGGAAAGCCCACTTGAGGATTTCGCTCAAGATCATGCCCGGCTCCATCCAGATGCAATCGGTCCATTTGATAAACGCCGGACAGGAAAGCAAAGAGAACACATTTGTATTATTTTCCTGCACTTTAAACTCTATCGTTGGATATTGGCCCAGATATTGTGATTTTTTCATGGTTGAATTTATATAAGTTGACGGAGTGTACGATAGATAGCAAATATTTGGAATTTCTCGAACGGAAGTATGAACAGAATATCCAACATTTTCGCGACTTTCGATGTATCGAATATTCCGCTCTGCGAAAATTCGGTAAATGAGAACAGTAGTGTTAAACTTTTGCATGGGACTTTCAAGGAGATTTTCCTACTGTTCGGCATACGCAATAATTCGATATGGGAACTGTATTCAGTATTGAAAACAAAGTAATACTGAAAAGGCGAACGCGAAACATTGTTCAACCGCATGCCACATTTTATATTCGCTAACGCCTGTTTCAGCGCTGCTTTTGATGTTTGATGAATAATTCCTCACACAGCGGCAACTCATTTGCATTCGACGAGACCATTGGATCATTGCCATTTGCTGGGATTTCAGTTGCACGGGTTCCGACGTCTTCAGATCATGGTCGCATGTCTTTTTCGATGTAAGTCAGATACTAGCAAAGCTCTTCACCAGTCGCTGGCTCTTTTGTACTCCGAAGTTGTCAGAGCACGCAAGCGTTGCAGCAGAGCTCAGATGAGTCAAGTTATTTCTGCACACCTCTAAGGAGCATGTGCAGGGGGACTTGCTATAGGAGCACCGTGGAGTTGACAAGGAGTGATGAGGAGGGGGTGCCCGCTATGTATGTGGGC
Organism: Amblyomma mixtum; assembly: GCF_055824585.1. Classification (NCBI taxonomy): domain Eukaryota; kingdom Metazoa; phylum Arthropoda; class Arachnida; order Ixodida; family Ixodidae; genus Amblyomma; species Amblyomma mixtum. The sequence continues at coordinate 30,961,189 of NC_143013.1, read as the reverse complement.
AGTCTGGGGCGAATACGGTGTACTTTGTATCGATGACTGTGATGCATGATGCTTGAAATGGAAACTAAACTCTTTATCGCGTTAAAGTGCACTTCATAGGTTTTAGAAGTCGATGAGCTTAAAGGGGTCGAATGTGTGAAGCTTGCAGGTAAAGCATGTGAGGTCCTTTTGAGCTAGCATTTTAAATGGTGACGTAATAGTCTATTAATATTGCGGCGGCCTTCAAGCTTCTACGCAGCTCTCAGCACCAAATGGGGGGATCATATGATGGCGTCATCAACAGTACTGGTTCGTTTCCAATACATAAACTCTTGGTAAAAAACCAATGCCACTGAAGGCAAAGCCTGCTGAGAGCTGTTTGGCAGCATCCGACAAGGCATGGCAGGGTGTCATTGATGGCAGCGGAAATTCGAAATCTTACCTTCCATATCACATCGAGCTTTTTTGCACACCTCTGGTGCTGTGGGGAGGAGCTTAAAATTTAATTGCTGATTATATTGCTATTTTATATGCTGGCATGAAAACATTTGGTGGCATGCTTTACCTACAGCCTAGATAGATTTGAATCCTTGAATATCGCGGAATTACTAAAAAGCAGTCCAGTTGCCCTTTATTGCTCCCGTTCTGCAAAAAATCTGCCGACCGCGGCATTATGAACGAAAGGTCTCCGGAGAAGCAACCTAGGTGGGCCACCTGGGTCACGTGAGCTTGTGGCGTCATCACAATGTGCCCACCAAATTTGAGCAAACTGACACACCATGGCAGGTGACTGTGAAATTGATGATTGGTCGCTAGAAGTTGCTTGGGGAGAGCAACCTGGGTCGCACAAGCCCCCACCGGTGGCAGCACCTGTCATCGCAGCGCAGGGGCGCATCGCTTAACCGTTGCACCACTGCGCCAGGACTAGTGCGAGGAGTCACAGGGATCTATGAATATAAAGTCGAGCGTGGCCAATTCCGCAAATGTTGGAATTAATTAACCCATTAAAGCTATCGTGTCATATCCTTAAGGCGGAGCTTTAGTGCTCCCTTTAATTTTTGTTGGTGTCAGCGCAGTTCTGATCATCTGCCTTCTCCTTTAAACTTTTCATGCTGCAACTTGTGTTGACAGAAATATTCTTAGAGTCGACGTCTGTGCATCTGCTGTGTATAAAGAACACCAGGAAGACTGGCAAACTTGTGCAAGTGGCCCTGGCTATTGAAAACTTTGCCAAACTGATTTTTCCAAGATTTGCAGCCTGTTCTGTATTACCATTGAACTTGGATGCAGTAAAATTGTAAATTTCGCAGGTTTTCATTACATACAGTGTTTTGCCTGAAGACTAAGAAATGCAGAAAAGAAACCAGAGCACAAATTCGGCACTGAAGGCCTCAGCTGGCAGGCATTAATTTTGGAGGGAAGAAATAAGTGATTTTGTTCAGCTGTTTTTACATGAGCAATGCAACACCGGTAACGCACCTAGGCATGCGAGTTGACATGCCGGCCAGCAAACAAGCAAGCAGAGGTTGTGAATGCACAAGAAAAAATGACATCGACGAAGAAAAGGTCGAAGGAGCCCCATGTTTCCAAGCTTTGTTACAGAAACAGCACAGCATGAGCGGGTGGTATACATTCCCCACATTCTATCCATTCTCCTTTTGCGTTTTCTGTCCTATCCTCATCTTTTGCCAATCTGATGCCCACCACTGTTCAGTGAAGCAGGTGTTATTGTCACAGCCTCACTTCTCCCATTTTCCATCAAACAGTCGTGGTTGCTGCTGTTTTGTAGGCAGTTTTTTGTCCTGAAGAGCTGGGGTACTGATTTTTAGCCTTAGGGGAGCCCAGATGTCTTTCAGAAAGTGGTGAGGAACCCCAGGTACTCCGGCGTCCATCCCTTTCTGCCTAATATGCACACGCATTGGCCCCTCTTAAATGCCCAAATTCAATTAATGACTGGCTTCAGTGAATAAGTCTGCTATCAGCAATTTCACGTCGGTTACTAGTCCCAAAATAAAGTGGGCAAACGAAAGGTGGGAGCTGAGTCGAGCTTGAATTTAGGTGCTCGGGGAACCCCAGAAGCACTCCAAGGAACCGGTTCCTCGAATCCTGCAGGACCTGGGTCCTGCAGGACCTAGTTTGAGAACTCCTGCTTGATGAGTGTTGTGCGACCTTGTCGGTCCTTGTTTATTGCACATTGAGCTGTAAACAGTCTTCTTTACCCGTCATAGGGGGCCGTTCTGATAGGTGACCAGCCTTTATTGCATGGACCCAAAAGCCCATCCATTGAAGACCGCTTTATGCACCTGCAGCAATCAGTCAGTGTGTAGAGGTTACCAGTCCCGGTGCTGCTGTACCTAGAAGGGCAAGGATGAAAGTTTTGTGGTTTGTGTTTTGGCTGAGGGCACTCTTGTAGTCTTCTGTACACTCTTGCTGTGCCATTCATTCTGTTGGGACAAGCATAGCATGAATGTGCAGCACCACGCCACACCACCATCGAGACTGATGGTAGAGCTTAGTACGATCCAGTTGGCAACGTGCTAGCAGACAGTGTAGCATAATTTCACTCTGCAGTGGCCCATATTCCTTTCTCTGATTAGAAAATTAAGGGTTTGTGTCAATATTTTTAATCTAGCTCACAGGGCTGAAGCGTTTGACGTGCAACTTATATTTGTGCACTTTATCAGAGCATACTTTTTGGCAATGCATATGCACGGAAAGGATATCAGTGAAGTGACTGAGTGGTTAGCTGAGATCGCATCGCAAATCGTGAAGATTGTTTCGGCACTTATTCTAACTGAAGTTTTTTTAACATGTGTCTCACAACCAGTAAGCATAATGCTGTCGTTTGGTGTTTGACTAGTCTGAACACCTGAATTGCAGTAGATAGCTGGCACACTTGTGTGCGAGCACATCTAAAGCTCTCATTGCCCGCTCGTGCTACATACTTCTGTTTTAAGCTCAATCCCGTACATGCACCCGTGTTAAAATCTGTGGCTTTAGTAAGTGCATGGTACTCATCTTACTGATTGCCGACTTGAGTCATCGGTGTTGCTTGCTAGTCAATATGAACTCAGAAATTCTTTTTTTTTAGAGTCTCGGAGTTTGTGATGAACGCAGCACAAGTGACTAGCTACAGGTACTTCACATGTTTAGCTGGGTGGGACACTTAGCTTAGTGCTTATTGTGTCACGTTTGAGGTCGCTCCCTGCGCATTGGCATGGAGGCAATCAGTCTCAGCAGAAGAGACACCATTAGTTATTTTAAATCGTGCAGAAGTGATTCACAGGTGCTGCATGAAGTGCGTTCTAGATGCCGCGGTGGCTCAGTGGTTATGGTGCTCGGCTGCTGACCCAAAAGACGCGGGTTCGATCCCGGCCGCGGCGGCTGGAATTTCTTTGGAGGAGAAATTCTAGAGGCCCCCGTGTACTGTGCGATGTCAGTGCACGTTAAAGAACCCCAGGTGGTCGAAATTTCCGGAGCCCTCCACTACGGCGTCTCTCATAGCCTTGGTTGCTTTGGGATGTTAAACCCCATAAACCAACCAGCCTGTCATTTAATTTATTCTGTGTAACTTTTAAAAAGCCTTGTAGAACTTTACACTTGCCTAGTAAATTTCATGCCAGAAGCCAACAGCCACAGAAACCAAGGGGCACAGGGGATTTTTTTTTTAAAGTTATTTATTTTGTGGTGTTGATCAATTTAGAATATTACTGAATATGTTATCGTTTAAAGATAACTGATTAGAAAAGCAGAAGAAAAAACAACCACCTGCCGCCGGTGGGATCCGAACCCACGACCTCCGAATTACGCGTCCGGTGCTCTACCTCTGAGCTACGGCGACGGCTGTCAATTCTTCTGCTTTCGGGGGTATTTATGTTTACAAGTAACCTAACCTTGAGAGTGTTCATCAGCGCCACCCACGTTCATAAGCGGCGGACGTAGAACGTCCTGAGTTACCGCAGGTGTGACGTAGAACGTCATCGAACGGAGAGGGTGGAAGCTGCGTGAGAACCCTCTTATGCTTCCTAAGGCGTCAAGGCTGCCAGAATCGAGGCCCTCGCTAAGCAATTAAGCAAACAAGGGAAGGGGATGAGGGGCTCGTTATAAATATGCCAGAAGCCAACAGCCACAGAAACCAAGGGGCACAGGGGATTTTTTTTTTAAAGTTATTTATTTTGTGGTGTTGATCAATTTAGAATATTACTGAATATGTTATCGTTTAAAGATAACTGATTAGAAAAGCAGAAGAAAAAACAACCACCTGCCGCCGGTGGGATCCGAACTTGTAAATTTCATGACGAAGTAAATTTCCGAAGTAAATTTCATGACTGTCTGGAGCTCGTAAACTTGATAGTTCTTGCCACCTTGCTCTCAGAATTTCATATTATATGTTGAGATGCTGTGCCACTGTTTGCTAGAAATTTGGCGGGAGGTGGCAACATGGTAGTTATGATGCGTGAGAACTCTAATAAAGAGTGCATACTTTCCACTAAGCAAAAATAAAAAGTACTTCAGCTGTGTTTGGCTGAGAGACAGGCTCACGTTTATCAGAGGCCTGGAGAGGCTGCATGTATGGCGGGGCGAGTTTCAGGCCCACCTACCCGCTGTACTGTAGTGGTTCGGTTGACGTTTTCCTCTTGACCTCAGGCGCCTACTATATATGTCAGGCCCGCCTTTGCCTCACCTTGCTGTCAGGCGCCGTTGTTGCATGCTCACATAAAACAAACGCTTGCATGTCTTCAACCAAAGCAGCAACACGGTTGTACTGCACATTAGGTTCGCAGCATTGAGTCCCAGATCGAATGAATGTCTGTAAACGTGATAGACAGAGCGTACTCATTGCTGCCGTAAATGCTTATTACAGTGTGCTTGGGATTCAGGCAGCCTGGTTTAATCAAGCCTGTTCAGTGTAGAGCACTTTTTCATGTGAAACTTTACATATATAGGGTGTAGCATCCATATATTGGCTGCTTGTTCCACTAGTCAAAATAATGATGTGGGTGTCTAAATCAGAGAGTTTTCGCTTTTGAGCTCTACGAATGGTTGTGTCAGATAGAACAAATGCGTGTAAGTGTGACTCAATTTCTCTGTGGCTTATGTGGGCCTGTGATTTCGCATATGATGGCATGTCAGAGTGTTCATTGTATATAACTTGTACATTTAATATGCGGGTAAATTGCTTGGTGATAGAAGTTTCTCCTGTTTTAGGAAATAGGCCTGTTTCAAGAGCGGAAGCTAACCACCTCAGTCACCCTGGTGTGTGCTCTCCAGTGTTGTGCTGCGTAGGGTATTCTCCTCAAGTTTGAGATTTTGTATGAAATGGAAGAGTGGGGAGTTTTTTTTTTTTTTTTTTTGTCATTTGCTTACCTGAGACCAAGCAACATTTTCTTTCGGTAAGAGCAGAGCAGAGGTGATGTACTATAATAGTTGCGGCAGTTCCACTAACTCCGGGGAAAGAATGTTGTACTGCTGCCGCTGTGAGAAAGCTGCCTGCTATAAGTGTCCGTCACAAGTGAGCAAGCAGCTCGCTGCTTCGGCCGAAATGTGTCCCAAAGGAGACAAAAGATTGAAGCTGTAGGAAATTGTTATGGGGCGTGTATTTAGCAGACTATGCAGATGCTGACGAGACTTGTCAAATGACCTATGCTTTCATTCTTTCCCTTTTTTTTTTCTCCACAAAAAGCATGCCTCACCACGGTCAGCAGTTCCCGCCAGGAGTAGCCCCACCGGCACAGGGCCCACCTCAGGGACCACCCCAGGCCGGCCAGCCACAGCAACAGCAGCCGCCCTATGGCGCTCCGCCCGTGTCGCAGGCCTACCCGGGATACCCGCCTCATGCTACGCCCTCCTCACAGGCCGGCCCATATCACTCAAACCCCAGTCCAACCCCGTCTGGTGCCGGCAACCCTTACGCAAGGGGTGGCTCCCTTCCTACCTCGTACCCCCGACCGGCGCCCACCTACCCCCAGGGATACCAGTAACAGGGGGGTGCAGGATGATAGCCACAGCAGCTCCTTGCCCTCCTCGCGCTCCCTTTGCTTCTTCCTGTAAAGGATAAAGAGTTTCAAGGAAGAGAGGGCGGGGGAGCACGATTATCTGGTGAGAGTGCAGAATTGTCCGCTGTCTACGACATGGGGATGTGAAGAGTGGTGTTTATTTTGTGCACGGGCAAGCTTGAGGACCACTAGCCACCGTAAAGCAAGGAATAACACTAAAAGGCAGTCACAAGAATGCTAGATTGCATGTGTTGAAGCCCCCAAAAGTGCTGGAGCCTCCTGCCATTTTTGTATAGCAAAAACAAATTGCACAGCTACTGTGGTTTGAAGAGCACAAGCTTTTGCTGTGAGAACTCACATTCTTTCACTAAAGGAGCTGAAGCTGCCACTAACTTGATGTTAAATATTGAAGATGCTTTTCACTTCTATGTTTCGTTATTGATATTCACAAATGTGAATGAAAGGTGGGAGGTGTTTACACTAGATGAATGCTACTGCAGTTTATACGAGTAGCATCGGGTTCTGATCAATTTTGGCTTGTCATTATCGTGATACCAAAAGAAGTGAGTCGGGATCACTACAGGCTCGTCAATTTAAATGTTTGAGAAAAATGTGAACACATTGTCAGAAAGATCACGGGAATCTTTCAGGACTGCTGGGTGCATGAACAAAGGTGAGACTTGTACTGAAGCTTTTGCAAGCTGAATCTAGGAGCGGCCATTGGATAGCTGGCAGCTTATAGTCTCTGTGATTTACCTGAGCACTGTAAATTTATATTCACATTGATGCACTTGGCTTAGGATTCTACCTTTCGGCCTAAACATAGCACCTAATTCATGCCCTTTCAAGGTGCAACAGATCTGTGCTACTACATGCAAGATGCCCGAGATAGGTCAAATTTCGGTTGCATGCCACATGCTCTTGCTTCATAGGTGCCTTTTTTTTTTCATTTTAGCATTTTTGTGGTATTTTGCATGTATCGCTTACAGAAAGCTGATGCAAGAAATTCTTTGTTTTCTTAAGCTGTCGCCTGCTGATGCTATTAATGCATTTTGAATGCTTAGAGGTCACAAACCTCTTACTGGCTTGCAAGATTTTTTCTTGCAAGCGAAGTCACTCCAAGTAAAAATTTCTGCAGAAGATCGTCAATGGTACTGTATGGTCAGTGTTTGATTGCACCTTCAGCTTGTTTACTTTACAGTTGTAGCTGTCCACTTCTGAATGTGTGGACTTTTTGTTATTGTTTAACTTTGTTGGCTGTTGCGAATCTTTTTAGAGGAACGCTCTGCATTGTTTCGAGATTGATGCAACAAGGTACTGCTATTGTGCGGACTCACTTACAACCTCATCCGATTAAAGAAAGCAGGAACGAACTGCAAACGTGGTGGAGTCTCAAATTTGAGTGAATGCTGGCTGAAGGGATCTTTTTTTTTTCTTATAAGTGCATAACAGACTGACCACAGTGCATGATTCTCCTAGCTTGGCCTTATTGTGTCAATTAAGTTTCTGCCCATTATATAGCCTGGCCTGCTTAGTCTTTCACATTCCACACACTGTTATGCTTGGCCTTTGTACATAACTGTATAACTTTCATTTGGTTTTGGTTTGCATAACTTTGGTGGTGCACTTCTCTCTGCTGCCAGCCAGCAGAAAGCAGTTGGGCATTTTGCGATGTCTGCTTCTTATCTGCAGAGCTCCTTTTGAATGTGCTAGGGGTGTGTTTGTGTGGTACCCTGATGGCTTCTATGCTGTATACATTTTTACGTTAATAAACATAGGCTACCAGAATTGCTGAGAGCAATTCAACTTTTTCTGGTTGCATGCAACAAATCCTTTCTGGGAATGGAGCAGCACCAGGTGGATTACAAGTTGTATAGACTGTCAGAAGCATGTGACCACTTTGTTATGCCTGGAGTTAGCACCGAGCTGCACAGTGGAGTTTCTGTGTAGATTCGAGTGTTCTGAACTTGAACTGATGACTTCGCTGGGTCTTGATCAGGAATGGATTTAAGTTGGGGGCAGAGTGGCTGTAGAGACTGCTACCCCTCCAGGGCAAAAAATTGCCTTTTAAGAGAACTGCATTCGCACCCATCTTTTTTTTTAATAAACAAGTTCAAAAAATTGATTCTTTAGATAGGACTCTCATTCCAGTTGCCACCTCAGAAGAGTTGCCTGCAAACTCTTCTCTTGGCCTTGGTATGCCAGGATTGGTTCAAGTGTCTATTTGTATATTTGCTACAACGCTCTAGTCTTGTAGTGGTCCGCATTGCGCATCTGTGAAGTTCTTCTTGCACCTATTCTGCAGTAGCGTTTTCTAGGCAGCATAGGTGCAGCTAAAGCACCGAGCACACTTCAGCGCTTTAGCTGTTCTCGCATGTTCTGTATATAAAATATGAAGGTTTCTTGGCTTTGTAGGCGAGCACACCAGCAGCATTTCCTGGTCCGTGTATGAACTTTCTCTCAATTCTTGCTAGTTTAGGCATGGTAGAGTTCTATTGCCAAAGTGTGCCCCGAATTATTATGGCTGCAATTGTACATGTATATAAAGATAAAGAGCTGTGATTAATTGTGGTGCTGCTGTGAACCAGTCTGATATAATGGTTTGCTTCTCCAAGTTCGAGCAAAATGACTGGCACAGAGTTGTGCACCACAATGGGTGTTCCTTGCATGGCTTTATTGGCTGCTGTATTTTTATTTGGTAGTTTTTGCTACTGGCCCCATCAGGGTTGTGCTGTAGTATTTCTGTGTTGGAAACTGGAACCAGTGCTGCTTTTCCAGTGTGGAATGCACGGAGAAAATGATAAAGCTGAAGAGTGGTTGTGTAGCAAGCGGACTTGGGGAAGAGAGAGTATAAATTAGCTGATGCTTACTTGTTCAATTTCATCATAAAAACATGGCACAGTTAGTTCATCCGAGAAGAGATGAACACAATGCTGTCAAAACTGAGTTTTCCAGGTGGACAAGGGTAGGACTAATGAATGCCCAGTAGAGATTTCATATAGCTTTTCTATTTAGTGTAGGACCAGCACATCACCCAGCATTTGTCACAAGCACTGCAACAGGACACGCTAGCTTGTACACGGCACCTGAAATCAACACGTTGCAGTAAGGGATTTAGATTGTTGCGGTTTCAATGAGTTGCACGTGCCTCGGCACTGAGCACTTGCTCAGAGTGGAGGGTGTACTCGGGGCCAGTACGTTGTCAACGGTCACAGATTGCCTTGCCGTAACACTAGAGTATGGGATAAAGTTTTGCTAGCGCATGCGATCTATGAGTGTGTGCCTTTCGTTTTCAGTCATTGCTTCGGTTCTTTTGAGCTCACCTTGCAAGATCTACATGCCGTCTTCGATAAGGCTTATCCGATGGCGCGCTCACCTTGAGGCACTTCTCTGAACAAAGCACCTTCCTGCGACGAACCTTCGACTGCACTTTTAGCAGTGCTTATCTCCCGCTTTCGAGTACGGGAAGAACGCTTTCGCGACATTTGCTCTAGGAAACTTTCCGCGTTCTATGCACGGAAACGTTGCATCGCTAAGATCGCTAAGAAGCTCTTGCACATAAGTGCTGCAGGAACTATAGCGCGGGGGAAAATGTGGCAAGGGAAGGCGCGCACGCCCGCTGCGGTGGCTTAGTGGTTATTGCGGTGGCTCGGTGGTTAGAGCGCTCGGCTACTGAGACGGAGTTGCCGGCTTCGAACCCGGCCGCGTATCGATGGAGGCGAAACGCAAAAGTCGCCCGTGTGCTGTGCGATGTCAGTGCGCGTTAAAGATCCCCAGATGGTCGAAATTCGAGCCCTCCACTGCGGCACCTCTTTCTTTTATTTGAACTCTCTCCTTTATTCTTTCTGTTACGGCAGATCGGGTGTCCACCCAGCTATGCGAGGCAGTTACTGCGCATTTCCTTTCCTCAAGAAAACCAATTTTCAAGGCGTGCACGGTGTAAATGGTTTCATGTGAAAAGAAGCCGCGCAGGAGTGGCACCCATGTTCAGCGCCTTAGTGGCGTTCTATGGACATTGACCGAAACAATTTGGTTGGCGACGTACAGTTGATCGCCTGTATAGAGCGCTCGAACGGCGCACTGGGGAGTACACTGCCGTTATTAACGAGTGGCTCAGAGCTCATGAACTTACCTTTTCTTGTATGCTCATTCCCATGAATCGTGTTTAACTCTTAATGCCTTTAAAAGCTATATAGGACCAACCAGGTAGCAGCAACTGTAATAACTGCATGCATAACAGTGTCCGCCATTCGAGCGCTCTAGACGAGTGTGTAGACGACTGTTCACGCGTCCCCGTGCGTTTTAAAATAGTCGGCGCATAGGAAACCATAAAAACCGAGGCGCCGTCGGCGCGTATTCGCGCGTAGATAGCAGGTGTGAGCGCGGTCGAATAGCAGCAACGTGGCGAATCTGGAAACTGCGAAGCAGTGAATAGCACGAATAGCAGAAAGAAGCTATCTTCACCGATTGCGGAGGCGCTGACACAAGGTTTTCTTTGTGGAGGGTGTAGAGAGAAAACTGTATTTGCTCGGCATCGACATCATTGATGACGCGCGACAGTAGCGCTAGGGTAATTAAGAATTCAGAAGCGCCTTTTGTATGTACAGCTCTTTTCAGACTTAAAGGTAAACTGAAAGCGCGTGTCGACCGTGCTTTGCGAAGCGCTCCTACCGACAACTGGAGATAAGGGACGGCACAAGGCGCATGCGCGGATAAAGTATCCGGCCGGGCTTATTGCGCATGTGCCTGTACCGTCGGTTTTAGCCGGCTGACTGCAGTAGCGTTTCGCGATGCCCGGTGGCCACGCGCTGCCAGTTTCCCTCCAATTGTGAAAGGGGCTGTACTTAGTTACGCAGCAGATTAAGCGGCTTTGAACCTGCACAGTACAGGGCTCCGGTACCGGGAGGTCTAGTGGGCAACAGAATAGGCGGAGCTGAAGAAGTAAAACTTTATTACATCCGTACAAATTCGCGTTTCAAGTCTTGCCGCAGCCGTCACTGGAAATGCTCGATTGGGTCCTCCAGAGCCTTGTGCTCCTGCGCAGCAGAGAACGATATCTCGCCCTGGAAGGCTTTGTGCGCACGCACGTGGATGTGCTGGCCGCCTCCGACATGGACCTGGAAAAAGGTTCGTGGCGTTTTTACCGTGAAGTTGTACCCAGGACATCTGCAAGGTCACCAGGTAACCGCACTACTGATCGAGGAACCATGCACCTGAGAGGTTTGGTTTGAGAGAAAGGCAGAGAGGACGGCCTGAGTCTGGCCTGCAACGCCCCGCTGAGAAGGCGTTGAGTGATGCTATGAGCGCGCAGCGACGATTTTCACACCGGCATACTGTTGACTTGCTAGCGCGTGATAATGGCGGGTGACATGCTTGCGAAAACCACTGTCTCGCGCCCCGCACACCCGTTTTTAGAGCGCAGCTCTTTGGCGTCCGTTCCTGGGTTTCGCGTCGGCGTCGGCCTCGTAACCAGCTCCGCCCCCAATGTCACGCTTTTCAATTGGTCGAAATGCTCGTGACGTCACAGTGCACGAATTTCAAATGGGGCCAATTGTACTTTGGCTAGTAACCATGCAACCAATCAAAGGGATCGTATAGTGATGCTGCAACTAAGTTGGACTGAGTTTAGTTAATTGCTTAATTAATCAATTAGCCTAATTAATATACACGAGAATGAAGAGGTCAGAAGAAAAGAAAAGAAATACGCGCGCCGCAGCGACAACAGCGCCCGCGGAAGGAGAGGCTGCTGAAAAAAACAGATAAGTACGAAGCCGCGTTCCCTCCACCACCACGCACTTCCCCACTCAGTAAGACGTTGCTCGTTTCATATACGTTGTGTCGAACATCCTAGACAGTTCCAACAATTGACAGGTTAATGACAGAACACGATGGATAGAAATACAATAATATAAATATGAAATAGCCTAATTAACCTTTCTAGTTAGACCGCATAAATCAATAAAACCGAGAACGAAATTGGTCGAGTTGGGGGATCGAACCAGGGTCTCCGGAGTGCGATACGAGCACGCTAGCCACTCCGTAATGCCAGCTGAATGGTTTGGAATGAACAAAGGCGCGTCTAGCTAATACGGCGTCTTCGTTCACTCCCATCTTCCCCCTTTCCCTTACGGCGAGGTGCAGGTGTCCACCCAGATATGCGAGAGAGATACATTTCCTTTCCTCAAAAAATAAATTTACCGTCCAGCAAGGCGTACAGCCGAATTGGCGATGGCGTTCTGTGGACTCCCTGGCAGCGTTGCAAGACGCTGTCGCGTTCCACTCTTACAGGCGAAGCTTAACATATTAACCACACATCAGTAACACACGCAGACAGCCAATGGACGCGTCATTCGCTGGCAGCACTTGATTCATCATTCACAACCACATTCTTAACGTACGCTCCCTTGCCGCACATGCCAAGGACGTACACCACGATCACATTCTGCGCCATTCCTCTGTACTTTGCTTTGCTGAAACCTGGATGGATCCCGAAGAGCCTCTCGAAATCATACATTTCCTATACTGCTGTGGTGCTCGCAGAGACCACAACAGAGCGGCGGGAGTCGCTATCTACTTGCGCACAGGTCTCTCTGCAATACCAGTCGAAATGTTTGGCACGTCACATGAAGTTGGCGAACTGTGCGCCGCAAAGTTGCCCAACGGCTTGCTGGTAGTAGCTGCCTACTTCGCCCCTACCGCACTCACGAAAGACGTCGTGCACTTCCTGCAACTCGCATTAACCGTCCATCGATCCACACCGATGTTAGTAGTGGGGGACTTTAATGTTGACATAAAGACAAACAGCAATTTCCTAACACTTATGCGGGAGAACATCCCGTTCCTCTCGCTCGTAACGCGTCCCACGGCTGTGACAACCTCGCGAGGCACTTGTATAGATCTCGTCTTTGAGAATCAATCATTGGTGTACCAAGTCGAACATATATCAGTGTATTTCTCCGACCACAAAGCTTCCTTCATGACTGTCAAGAACTGTTAGTGGAATCTTTGCTAAAGGAATACTTGTGAAAAAAAAAATCTGTGATAGCGCATACATGTGTTGCTCGATTTCTTTGCCTCAATCTATCGAAAAGGTGAAACAGCTTATTTGCTGCGCTCAAATTTCGCATTAGGAAGTAACGTAATCGTCGGTAATTTTTCCACTCCAATGCGGTAAAATTGCGAGACACAGTTGAGACACATGGAGTCATGCAGTGAGGAGCTCTGCTAAACTTGGACTGACGCTGTAATGCCCATGCATGCATGCCGACATTCGTCAAGATGTAGTGGCACGTAAAAACGCGCGCTTTCGTAGGCATGGTAACGCGGCCTAACTTTTCTCGGTCTGTAAGCAACCTGAGGAATAAGGTTGGGGGTTCATTTTAACCTCAGACGACGCTTGTCTGAGGTTATTGCCCAAACAACAAATAAGGTCGTTCGGCCTGACGGTTTTAAACAGGCGTTAGTAAATAAAGCTGTTCGAGCTTACAACTAACGGAAATGAGAACGGCCGTGCGATTTAAAGCTGATGCGGTTACGATCCCGTTAAGGGTCAAAATTGTAAGCGCGCGCAGCGCGCGCCGTAACCTGCGTGAAGTCACGCCCCATCGCCGAGCGCGCGCCTGATCAGCCCGATACCCAACCCACCCCAACCGGCGTCGCCGGCGTGCCGCACCACTCCCCCAACCCTGCGATAGACCGCGATAGACAGATGGACACAATCATAGAGTGCCATGTGGCATGCAGATTCTATAAACTACGAACAGTGAGAATGTGTCGGCGCCCGACTAAATGCGCGGAGTTCGGAATCCGAACTGCAACAACCGCGCATCGTTAAATGTTGCATGCGTGGCACTAACCTTGATGAAATAGTTTACGCCGTTCACAAGCTGCGTGCGATACTTCAGCGGAGTGAACTCGTCGAATGTCTTCGCGAGCTTCGTCTCCACTTCGGAGCGGACCTGCGATCAGAACCATGGGTGTAAACAATGAGCACGCCCACTGCAACTTGTGGCGCTCTTTCCTTTGTGCGCGAAATGAAAAAAAGAATCACCTTTTCGCAAATCTCCTGGACGGCGGCATCGGCGTCCTTAACTTCCTCGGCGAGTCCTCCACAAAGTGGCATGATTGATCTGAGCTGGCAGCTACGAAGGAAAGACGAGACAGGAACGAGGAACTCCACTGTTATAACGCCCCACTCACTGCCCGCGCTACTAAAATGACTCACTGCTCGTGACTTCTACGTCACTCATTCTTACGTGATATCGGAAAGCCTTTCCGGCAAAATGAGCTGTATTGTGCTGCCATCTAGTTGAATCATTCAGAAACATAAACATAATACCGAAGAAAATGACGTTGCAGCTGCTGTCGCCTTGTGGTTGTATTGCGCACTTTAAGTTGTAGTTTGTGAAGGATCCAAAAGATGCCGCCACAAGACCAATTTTTTTACAGGCAGCGTTTGGGACAGCGTGGCGTCGCCTCACACGGCGAAGCCCTGATGAAGGCGAAAAGCAGAAAATGAGGTTTACTTAGAACTTACTGCATTGTTGGTATATCACATACATCAGAACAGTACATTTTTTTTTTTTTTCCCACGTGTGGCCGACAAGTGAGAAACATTTGGGCATGTTTTGTATCCATAATCCGCTCTTGAACCCGTGGACGATGCATGAACGGCTTATTTAAGCTAATTTTCGGTCAAAGAAAAAAAAGCGAAGGCGCGGAATTTTAAAGAGAGCGATGTTTTGTGGTTCCTATCTGACGAGAAGACATTCAGTATCCTACAAGCTATTAAGACTCGTAATCAACGTCATGCTGAATGTCCTTGAGCACATCATCATATACTGCTGTACTTTGTAATGCAAAAAAAAAACATAAAATAGTTAACGGGCGACACTTTGCAGTTCACTAGGCATAATGTGGGCGGATTTCGAACTAGTTTTTGGTTATATTCTGACAAACAGTGATCCAGTTGCTGTCGTTTACAGTCGCCAGTTTAGCCAATCAACGCGCACATGGTAGATATTCGGACAGTATCCATGGCGTCATATATTTAGGTCAGTCGTGACGTAATACTTGGTCAAGAGCCAGTTTTGGTTACGGCTTCCTGGTTCATGCTATCTTAAAATACTTCTACTCAGTATTTTAAAAAGCGGGTCTCAGTGCCGGAGACAGGCAACTCAAGTATGTGAAGTGATAATCAAATAAAAATGTTCAAAATGCCCCCGGAAGGGCCTTTTCTAAAGAGCTGAACCAAACTGTTCATCAAAACGAACAGTCCATACTAAGAGTATGTTCAATGAAGTCTTCATCACGAGAGTATACTGTATTTGTGTACAGTTTTAAGTTAAGCCCGGTTGGCCTCTTACAACCTGGTATGCTGCCGACTGTGGGCCGCCATTGGGCCGAGCACGATTGGTCGGCCATTTGGTTGCCGACTATAGGCAATTGTGTTTGGTCATTTCTCGGCTGTTAGCTAGGGGGGTGGCAGTCATCCCTCCCACTCCGTGCGTAAAATTGCATACAGAAAAACCATTTTGAACCCCGTTTCGTTTAGGAGAAAGAAGTTCAGGAAATACATGGTTCGAAGGGGGCCGCCGCTACTCCCGCCCCAACCGCTCCCTCCAAGAGTGACTCGGCCAATGCCTTTTCGGGAGTTTCGAAATGCATGCGATAGGGATTAGAGACCTTGTAGCATATGAGATATGCAGGACCTGTCCTGAAAATAACCAAGCAGACTGATTATTAAAAAAAAAAAAAACATTTTTTTTCTAAAGACTTTCAGTAGATCTAGTATTGTTCAAAATAAGAACCTGTGGTATCGATACAGCGAGTCCAGCCAATTTCTTACTGTTTGTATACGTCTTGGAATTCTGTTTCTGCAATCTCGTTAAGCGCCTTCGTTGCGAGCCTTTGGACGTCTTCCACGATGTCTTATCGATGTTCTTTCAACGCACGTTTTATTCTCAGAAACAGAAGAAAAAAAACTAACAAAGAAACATCTCGGGCCTGTATTGAGGTTGAAGAAGCATGGTTTTGCCTTGTCCGGTCAAAAACTATCTTAGAGCAAGCGATGTGTGCGACGGAGCGTTGTCGTGGTGAAGAACCATGATGTCGCGATCTCTCCACGCGCGAGGAGGGCACGTTATTTAAGTCTTTGGAAGACTTCCACTTGGAAGCTTCCATTTACTGTCGTCCAGGAGGGAACAAATTTCTTAGGGATGATTCCCTTGTAGTCATGGAGCACGATAAACATAGATTTCACTATGAATTCCGACATACGTGCCTTCGCAATGTGCCACTATGAGCTCTGATTGAGTTTGACAAAACGCGCAGCGACCACTCTGGTAGGCCTCCGAGCATATTGTCTTCTTTTTCTGAGTCGTATTTAAACATCGACGTTTCATCTGCAGTATTAACTTCTGTTAGAAGGTTCGGTTTACTGCTGACTCGTTGTAAAAATTCGGCAGAACAGTCATTGGGGTCTCCATTTGCACAGGTCTCAAAATTTATGGCACGAGTTCTGCGCACATATTGCGCCTTTGTAAATGTTCCGTGACAATGTCAGGCACTTGCGTTTTCAGAATCCCTATAGCTCTTCTGCAATCATACGGACGCGATGAAACGCCGAGCAGTGTTCACTAAAGCACGCGCACAACTTTAGCTTCCGCAACCGCCGGGAACGGTCGCTCACACCATTGCTGGTCGCTGACGTTTTCTCGGCCGTGTGTAAAGGCTTTGTGCCATTTGAACAAGCACCATATTCACATTGTATCATTGCCAAATGCTGTCTTTATCATGTCGAACGCCCTGGTAGAGGACTTTGTCAGTTTAAGTAAAAAATTCACCGCGTAGCGCTGTTTCAATGTTCGCTCCATTGTTTCCCTAACGGAGTGAAGAAACAGGGGTGCATACAATCTGAAGCACGTCCACTCTCTTCGTGCCTGTTCGACGCAAACTGAGCTCGTCGCGTTTGGAACCGTAAGGTTGCCGCGCGTTCTCCCGAAACCGGTTTCCCAATCAAGTGCACAGGCATGCAACACCACGACTTGTTTCCTTACTTTCAGGACAGACCGTGTAGTACTGACACAGTTTGAGTGCTGCTTTCAATCACAGCAGATACCAGAGATGCCTATTTTTACTACCCTTGCACTCCATCCTCTTTTCTCCGACATTTGGAACACTGCAGCATTAGAGTTAATATTGTTATTTAATAACAAATACGTATGGCGTATTCTTTAAAATGTGGTTGGTATTAAAAATACCGTGGAAGAACCCGATCGTGATGAGTGACTAATACCCAAACAATATCAACGTACGAAACACGTGGAAACAACTATCGCATTTTATGCCATCGTTCCTATAGCGGTTCGCGGTAAATTAATTTTGAGATACTTTCATCTGCAAGCATATGCAAGCACTTATTACGCCGTTATGCGCTTGCGCGACTCTCCAACAGCACCAACTGTAAGCTACTTGCTTAGTTTTGTCTTCATAGAGAATCGCGGGTTGTACGAGGGATGTTCAATAAGTTTCGCCTCGTCGGCTGTAACTTTTATTAAGTGACTCAATTCAAACACGTTGCATTCTAAGCAAGGGATTATATGTCTTCTTACCCGGGGTGCAAGTTCCTTCGGAGGGTACTTTTCACCAGTCTGCGTGCTGTCGTATAATGGAAGAGGCCAGCTTTTGTGTCTTACTCGCGTTACCTGGAGGTCGTCGCGTCGTTGGACTGTTGCCTGTTTTCCAATATGAAGGAAAAAAATTCAGGGGGCACTTTGGATCTCTGAAGTGCTGCAAGGCGAAAGCGTTTCCTGGCCACTGTTTGTTTTTATTTACTTTTTTATTTTTCATATTTTTTTGCTCCTTTCCTCAATTTTATTGTTTTTTATTTTTATTCCCACATCTTATTTTTATTTTGTTTTTATTTTTGTTTATTTTCTTATTTTTATTTTTTTCCTTTTCCTGACTTTACTCCTTTTATTTTATTTATGAAGCCCATGCATTCACTAGATGCGCCTTTATTCATGCTAGAACCTTGAGCCTTTTAAGCAGTGACTCCGAAAGGCGGACAAATCTGCCGACGCGTCTGTCGACACTCCTGCCGACGCGTCTGTCGACACGGCTGCCGACGCGTCTGCTAACGGCAGTATGAGGCATTAAAGGCTTTCGCCTTAATATCTTTAGGATATGAGCTCGCGTCCAACGAAAACGCTACAAATGCAGTACGCCCCGTTGTCGTCAACAGACTTCCTCATTCTTCAGTACGAAGGCATGCTGATATCACCACCACCATCATGCATATTCGCTGTCAGTTACACCAAACGAAATTATTCATAACCAGTGCTGTTTGCGTTCACAGGATTCCGTGCCAGAAAGTACAGGTTGCTTTCGTGAAATGAAAATTATGAAAATGAAAATAATGAAAATCAGGTGAACCTGATTCACCTGATTTTCATTATTTTTTCCGGGCGCATGCGCCTGTCTGCCTCACGGTGCACGTTCGTCTGGGTCGCCTAAGTTTCTGTCAGTCGGAATTTAGCCCCTCTGTCGTGTTCGTGTTTCTCTGTCCCTTGTCCCCTTTTGCGCTACCTCCCATACCATGAATCACAGTTACCGACTCGCCCAAGTTTCTACCATTGAGAGATTCTTACTTAAAGACCGCATTGGTGACCAGCGGCTAACTGGCTATGCCAGAATCAAGGTTTTGTAATATCGCGCTTTATATCTCGAGGTAAGATTTGGGGCGAACTGAGTTCGCGAGAGCTTTGAAGCGTCGGAGGAACGGAAAAACTCTTGATTCATACCTCGCGGGAAACTCATATGATCTACTGGGAACTTCCACGGAAATAAATTTCCAATAAATTTCTCTGTTTCCAAGGAAATTAAGCAATAAAGACAGAGTGGAAGTGAGAAAAGGAGGTGAGAGAGTCATAAGGACAGTTATTCTAAACGAGTATGGCTTTTTAGCTCCAACATCGTCACAGAAGTTCCAAGGAAAGGTCCGGAATCTGTTCGGTCTCGTGGGCTAATCTTGAAGCGGTCAGCCTTTTGCAAAGCTTTTTGCACGAAGTATTCAGCCGACACCTGACGAAAAAAGAGGTCATCCTACTGGTTCTAATTTGATTCACTAAAGTGTGTGCGCTTCTCATCGTAATCCAGGAAGTGTAGCGAAATTTCACTCTCCTTATAAGGTGGGCTTCTAAATAACAACTTGATTTCAATTGCATTAAGATACCTCAAAATAACTTCACATACACCTGATGCAACAAGCATTGCTGTATTTTAAAAGTTTGTTCGGCTTACGGCAAAACGAACGGGGTATGTACGCATTCTTAATTTTTATTTGCCGTCGTCAATTTATCACAGCGCAGTCATGAAAAGTAGCGCTTGGCCTCAAGAACTAAGTCAAAACACCACAGCCATTACCGAAGCAAAACACAACAGTCAATTTTTATTTTTTCAGCACGACCGTTTATTAATAAAATCTTTGATTTTGGCAGCTCTTGCGGCACAAGGCAAACTGCATGCCTACAGTGACTAGCATTCACGGTTACAGGTTATAAATATATGCCATGCGGTGCCGGATGATGTCGCGCGGTGCTCACATTCTTCATCGCTGTGTAGCACATGGGAGCTGGAAGCACACGGCTTGCAGGCGGCAGCCAGTTTAGCCCGGCTGAACTCCTTGCGAGCAGAGGTCTCTGATCACTTGATCCGAAGTTCTTGTTAATTTGAGACCGGCTGATTGCCGCGCCACTTACGGCATACTAATTAACTGCTCAGATCGTGGTAAAAAAAAAAAAAAACATGGTGAGAGGTGCCATCAATAGCGGCATGAGCAGATCTTATACGCGCCTTTGTTTGTTAAATTGTAATGTTTAGAAATTGGCCAACGGACATTTCAGGATACAGATGCGTAGTTTCTGAATTCAAATGAGTAAAGAACTCTGGCACGGCAGAAGTTGCTCAGTCAAAGTGCTCCAATTCGTCCTCGAGCGACTTGTTCTCCTGGAGTGCGACGAAAGAGACCTCGCCATCGAGGCTCTTGTGCGCCCGAACGTGGATGTACTGCTCGGCGCCGATGTGGGCCTGCGGGTCGTACATAAGATGTATCGTGGGTGAAAAACAGACCTTTATTTGTTGAAATGCTCAACGTATAAGGGTCACTATCATTTCACTGACGTGCTGAAAGTTGATGCATCAACGTCAGTTTCGTTGCAACAACGTTGGATAATCCCGGCATCAAACTAGATCTGTTCTGTTTACAGCTTTTTTAGGGCACTTTATGACACTTAACGGAAGTCTTAAAAGTTACAGCTGCAACCGGCGAAGTAGTGCTTCAACGTTATCGCATTAGAAAAGCTCGCACTCAGCGCAATCAACGCGAAAGAAAGCCGCCTGCAGAAGTTTGCTAAATCTCGGAAAGTGTCAGCGATATTGACTGAAACTGTGTCACGTGATATTGTCCAAGTTTGTCGAAAAACACAAAAAACAGCCAGCTCTTAAAAGACGAGACCTGTAGTGATGGAACTGGCAGTATCTTCCTGGTGCTATGTCGTCGATTTGCTGTAGGGAGATTTCCAAACTTGAGAGACGGTTCGGGCCTTTCAGTTTAACTAACATAAGATAGTACGGCAGCTTCTGAAGCGCAATTATGACAGCGGTGCCAAAAGAAACATTTTTGTGAGATGAAAATTTCAATCCTTAAACTTTTGAGAAAAGTGCCCTCAGCATGAGTACATTGTATTGTCATGTTGTACTGGCGTATTTGCTTCGCGCCAATATGTAACGTACCTTGATGAAATAGTTGACTCCGTTCACGACCTGAGTCCTGTAGTTGACGGGGGTTAAGTCCACGAGGCACTGAGCAAGCTTGTTCTCCACATCCGGACGAATCTGGGGATCACACAAATTAATTACGTCTTGTTTTTTTAACACGCCACCAGCGACTTCGTAATTAAAAATCTCTTAAAAATAGAGCACCATTGCTTGTAAGACCAACGCTTCACATTCCAGACGCTCTGCAAGTGCGCACAAGTCTTCTTATCGTATTTTATCTCAGCCGCCGCGGTGGCTCAGCGGTTATGGTGCTCGGCTGCTGACCTAAAAGACGCGGGTTCGATCCCGGCCGCGGCGGCTAGAATTTCTTTGGAGGAGAAATTCTAGAGGCCCGTGTACTGTGCGATGTCAGTGCACGTTAAAGAACCCCAGGTGGTCGAAATTTCCGGAGCCCTTCACTACGGCGTCTCTCATAGCCTGAGTCGCTTTAGGACGTTAAACCCGATAAACCAAACCAATTTTATCTCAGTCGCTATATTTAACACATTGCAATGGTGACCGGGAAGATTAGAGATCTCAGAGAGTCTAGTCTCTGTATAAGCTACGCTATCTTGGAGCTGTCAATCTGAAGTGGTAACAGCGAACTTCACTTAGCGCTGAGCAAATATTTTCGTTCCCTGCTTTTCCTCTCCCTTTGTTTTCAGGAGTAAGGCTTGTGTAGTTCATGTGATTCTGATGCTGGCATGCTCACGTCTGTCTGCCTTCCTTGATTCTTCCCAAGTAAGGCAGGTCTTTCGGTAGATTTATCATTATTTACCACGTACTACGAAGGCCCTTTTTAAAGCGTGTTTGAGATCACTGTTACTCCTCGAGTCATTTCGGCTGACAATGTCGCGTAGTTTGTGTCAAAGTTTTGAAAAGTTTTTGTAAAAAGTTTGAAAGTTCCTGCAGTTAATATAAGAAACAGTGTGGTGCCTAGCGCTGCTAGGCTTATATGTCTATAAAACGGGGAAAATGCGGTCGGAAGAAGGCATTTAAAAAACACCGATGCTTGTCTGCTACGTTGGAATCTTTAGCACGAAGTTATTTACATTCCTGGTGAACCTCTTGAAGCTTAACATGCGCAAGCGGTGACCTCAATACATGCCAATATTGTTTGTTTTTGTCCCACATTTTCGTGAGCTCGAGGCTTAATTATTGTGCGAGCAGTTTCTGCCTCTTGTCCAACCTTTCCTGTAGACGTGTCAGCTTTGCTGCCACTGAATGCAAGATCGAAAGGATATTTTGACGTCTTTTGTTCAAAGTAGTGTTGTCATTAAGAAAGCTAAACTATACAAGGAGTAAAAAATACAACCCGTACCAACATCTCCTCAATAGAGGAGGCGTTGGCCGTACCTTGCTCCAGCTTGCATGCAAATGGTATCCCGTTTCACACTATTTACTAGTTGTAGTTGGCTTGAAAATGTATTTGGATGTGTTCAAACTCTAGCTGTGCAACAAATTTACCAATAGCACGATTATGCCACCTGTAGATGATACCATCTGCCAAGTCTACCTGTGCACCCCTTACAAAAATTTATTTGGACAGTCTATAGACTGTCCATAGACCTTTGTTAATAAAGTCTATATACACTGTATAGATAAATTTTAAAGGCGAATCATATGAACAGTATACAGACAATCTCTAGATTTATGGCCATACACTTTAGTAAACTTTTTATTTAGACAGTCTATAGACTGTGATCAGAGAAAAGGAAATATGTATAGTAAAGCAATAGAGTTTATAAGAAGTCTATAGACAGTATATAGACAATCTTCAAGGGTGGTTAACGTTTATAAACCGTGGGGCGGAAGAGAAAAACAAAGCAAGAAAATTTCTTAAACCAGACGTCCAGCCTAGATTCGAAATCTATGAATTTAATGACTTCAGGTGAAAGGGCACAACTAAATAATATCTTCAGAATGTCTGACAAGAAGCAGTTTGCTTTGCCCCCCTATGGCCCCCAGGATCCACAGACCGTAGTTTAAAGTTAGGAGGTAATTACTTAATTTATTCAATAAGCAAAAAAAAGTAAACCAGACGAGCGATACCTTCTCACAGATTTCCTGCACGGTGGCATCGGCCTGCTTCAGTTCCTCCGACAGTCCGCCGACTTTTGTTGCTGCCATGTCTCCTCGGTGAAGTGGGTTCGTGAACGTTGGCACTGACACGCCTCGGTTAGGGCTATGCTGCGGCGACAGGCTCTGCCCCCGCTTTTTAAGCTCCCGCGAAATCGGGAGGCGTGCCGGCGGTCACACACAATGACCCCGCGGGCACCTGACTTTGGACGGCGTAATCTCACCGCCATTGTTTGCGTAGCGCGACTTCTGTTCGCGTGTACCTCGTGCCCCGACCGCACACGTCACCGATAGCGTGGCTGCAGGCGACAGACCTCGAAGCGTGGCACATGGGCGTTAGTAACGCTTCCCGCCGATAACCGGGGATACCACAGCTGCTGACTGGAAAGACAGTGACGTAACGGACGGAAAAGAAACGGATGTAGTGGTCTGATGCAATGCGCGAACATCTTATGTATGCTGTACGGATATGCATATACGGGCATGCATATGCATATACGTGTATGCTTTATTGGTTTGGTTTATTGGGGTTTAACGTCCCTAAGCAACTCAGGCTATGAGGGACGCAGTAGGGAAGGGCTTCGGAAATTGCGACCACCTGGGGTTCTTTAACGTGCACTCACATCGCACAGCACACGGGCCTCTAGAATTTCGCCTTCATCGAAATTCGGCCGCCGCGGCCGGGATCGAACCCGCGTCTTTCGGGTCAGCAGCCGAGCGCCGTAACCACTGAGCCACCGCAGCGGGGTATGCTATATTCATATAGGTGTCTGCCGTGTGAGCTTACAGAGAAGATGCGAACAGCTGGTTAGAAAGTAGATTTTTTTTAGTGCTAGTTGCTTGCTGTGCACATTCATTAAAAAAAAAAATTCGGCCGAAATCGTTGAAATACGACAATTTTACTTGAACGTTACATTTATTATCATCATCGTAATCATCGTCAGCTTGACTACGCCCACTGTAGGGCAGAGGCCTCTGCCATGTCTCCAGTTAACCCTGTCCTTCGCCAGCTGCGGCCACCGCATCCCCGCAAACTTGCTAATCTCATCCGCCCGCCGAACGTTCCTGCCACCCCCTGCTACGCTTCCCTTTTCTTGGAATCCACTCCGTGACCCTTAATGACCAGCGGTTATCTTACCTTCGCGTTACATGTCCTGCCTCTCTCGCACTGATGTTTCCGTGCCAACTTACGCTACGAAGTCAGCACCAAGATATGTCAGGCTTCTAAGGTGTTTCCTTTTAGTTTTTTTTGCATGTTTATTTGTTTGTTTGTTTTGCGTGGCACCTTCTTTAGCGTTCTCTTCGCGCAGCTTATCCGCAAAAAAATGCACTCGAAAGGACATTTTTTTTAAAATTTTGATTAGAAGAAAACCCTGCTGACAGTACCTTCAAACGCAAGCATTGAACACGTGCGGCACTAACATCGGGCGAGTGTAAATGTCACGTGGCTTTTGTCCGTCCAAACTCGTGCACCTGTGCGCGTACCTGTACGCGAAGAGTGATTCACATAATGAGCAAAGCGCCTGCCAGCTTCCTTCTACAATGGGTCACTCGCAAAATTAGTCTCTGATAGAGAAATCGCAGATATAGCCACACGTGAGTTTGCTCTGCGCCCTTCCCGTCTGTGTTTATAACCGATATCGGCCGATGTGATCACACCACCCGCGGAACTGGGCAAACTTTCCGCTGCTGGCACATCAGCGTTCTTTCTGGAAAATATGGGCTCAACACGCGATTTGCAATCACGTGGTTTTCCAGCTCGTGACTGCTGGTGGTACGCCGCAGATGGATGCAAACAAGCGAATTCAAAGGTCGACCTGTTACTCCGAAGCACCTCTGAGTTACGTTTCGGAAAGAAAAGTTTCGCCTACAGCCCTCATATCTGTTTGCTCACAACGCTCCAGTTAGTGACGATTGAAGTCTATAGAGCATCGTTCGGTGACAAATGTTCCCCTTATCCGCAGATGAGACGCATGTACGTTGACAGAACCTGGTCCTATCAGAGGCACGCGCTTTCACGTTATTTTGCCCCATGTTAGTGTGTAAGCACTAATCCGACGGAGACCAACACTGAGCGAAATCTTCCGCTGTCTGTTAGCGTTGCCTGTTCGCATAGCGCAAGCGTTCCGTCCCGCGGCACTGCCCGCTCGTCGATCATCGCCTATTCTACGCAGCAAAAATCTGTGCTTTCGCACTGATTCGAATGTACTAAACATTCTCCGTTGTTCTTTTTTTTCTAGAGTGAAAGCACTAATCCGGAGGTTCAGATCCTAGCAAAATTGTCGCCTTCTTGTTTGGCCGGGAGCGCGAGCCCAGCGCCTATAGCATGGCCTAGCGCGAGCGCTCCGTCGCGCGGTTCTGCCCGCTCATCTTCACCTTCTACGCGGCACAAATTCGGTAGTTATGACCCTAGTACGCCGTGCTTTCGCACTGTATAGAATGTTGTAAACGTTGTCATTTTTACCCCGGCAACTTTCAAGGCGCACTCTTTTGAGTGTTCTTGCTAAGACGTGTGCATACGGCGTCATTGATGTGTGACCAGTTGATGACTGCATCTCAATAGATATCTGAATAACGCTAGTCGCTTACTCAGCGGGACTTGAAAATGGGAGATAGTGTTCTGTTCATAGGTGATGTTCTGTAACATGCTTTTTTTTTTTGTAAATTTGAGAAATGTCTCCTGTGTTATGTGATGCAATCCTATGCGTCACCCCGTCTGTGAATGTACTATCGGGGACAAAAGTTCTTAGAAAAAATGTTTATTGTAGTTCCTCACCGCTACCAAGTCTCCTGATATTGTATGAAGGTATGGTAAATGCTGCTTCCTTCGGTAACAATATCAAGCGACTGGGTACCAAGGTGAAGCTACATCTTGTGGCATCTTATGGAACGCTTGTGGCATCGCAAAAACGACGTTTATGACATTCAGAACCAAAGCTTCGGTTGCGTATTTCATTTCATTTTGACGCTCATTGAAAGGTACAAGATTTCCTAGCTGAGTACTGCCGAATGGAAAGATTCAGACCTAAATTGGCCACTGCAATCGATCTCGACCGATTGAGCCGTTCCCTTTCATACTGCGAGCCCTGCTACTTGAGGATAATGGACTTTGTCTTGACTGCCTCGATAAGTGGCGCTTAGCGGCTGCCGATACCTCTACCGATGGGGGGCGTGCACGAATGAGATTCCATTTTTCTGTGACTCCTCAGTGCTGCGGAATGTGCGAAGTTGTCCGGCACATCAGCCTGCCTTTGTCACAGTGCTCTTGGTCTTGTAATCTCTAATACACTTACGACTCTGACAATGGCTATAGAATGCCGATTGTGCTTTCTGCTGAATGTTTTTGCCAGCTGCTCAAAATAGTTTACCCCCGTTTCAGAAGTCTGAATGGGGCTTAGTAAGCGGTCAGCGTTTTGCCATTTCTAATCTTAGCTGAAAGGGCCGCGCAAGGACAAGTTAACCAATATTTTTCGTGCAGTTGGCATAAACGTCCCGGTTCTAACTTTCTATCATTATGTGACGAATACGCGTTTAATTTATTAGCATGCTTAGTTACAGCTGTTTGGAAGCTATGTCACATGAATGGGCTGTGTATGCAGTCTATACGTGATCTTTTCGTCTATGAATGGTCGCAAGTACATTGGCAATTGACACACATACGAGGGGTTAAGCTTTCGATGCTGTGTTTTAATGTCACAAGGGGTAGAAAATAGACATATTTCGTCAGATATAATACGAGGAAAACAGTGGTAGTTATCCCCCCCCCCCCCCCCCCCCCCCGCCAAGAAAAAAAAAACACAGTGAAATAATTCTCTGCATAGTGCTTCGTGTTCTCATTTGTTATGATTCCCTTAATAATGCTCAAACGCGTCTATAGTTGGTTAACTGCCCGGTAAGCCTATTTTTTTCTCAGCGCCTGTTATATAATACAGGGTTGCCGGCAAGGAAAGACAAGTTGCAATGGATGTCCTTGCGAGCACAGCCCCTCGCTCACTAGGTCACGACGCACAGAGACCGAGCAATTGACAGTGCAAATAACGCTGTTTTAGAGTTTGGTTCAAGCATCACCAGGGAGCTCGAATATCTGGGAACGTATCGAATATAAATTTGCGGTTGACACCGTTTACCAAGGAAGAGACTTGTCAGAATGCTTCACGTATGTAGTTTAGTGCACACAAAAGAGCTGAATCATCTGTCAGCGTAATATAAATAATAACAGGACTTGATAACCTGATGACTATCTTAAAGCGGCACCCAATTTTCGACCCTAGGCTCCTACTGAGAAGAGTTTATTTCTTTTACCTTGTTGGTGTGAAGAGCATGGGTTATGCGCCTGGCTTGAAGACAAGTGACTTTTAGTCTCTTATGTATGCTAAACTCGGATATGAAATCCATCGTTCTGTGTTTCCACAAGTTCGCTTAAATGGCATGAAAATTTTGTACTTTCGTGGGTGTAGATTCACCTAGTGTACACTTTACAGGCACGTAACATTCAAGAGTCATGTAGGAGTTTAAGTAACGGTGACTGCAGTGGCCGCGTGCGGCCACTGGTAAGTCTGCGAAGACGGCCAATTATAGATTGTAGAAGTTTATTTTATTAATCACGAAATAATATGCGACGTCCGGATTGACGACCTTTCTACGTATTCTTATATTATACACTGATTTATCACGCATTTCGCCTTGTATTTTGCCAGTAAGCGACACAGTTCAGCTTACTGTTTAGTAGAGCAATCTATGCAATCAAATATAACCTTCTTATAGCCCGAGGTTCCGAGCATCGCTAAGGCCAGGGCATGGCAAATTTGTCAGGAAATTGTTTTCTAAATTAAGGCAACTTCACGCGCTAAGAGTGCGACGGGTAATGGAAAATATTACAGCCGTAATGGGCGTGCATGGGTCAGTACAATTGCCGTCTTTAATTTTTTCTGCTCGGAAAAAGACGTGGTATAGCATGGTATAGCATAAAGGGCAAACGTCACAACAGACGCCTTAGATGTCCGAAACAGTTCTTGTTTCATTGTACTGCGAGCACTAAATAGCTGGGGAAGAGGGGTCAGAAGGCGACAAGGCTGATATCAGGCCGCCCCACTCCCTTGGTAAAAACAACGACAAGAACGACAACAACAACGACAACAACAATGACGACAACACCGACGACGACGACGACGTCAACAACGACGACAACAAAATAATGGTTGGTTGGCTTATGGAGTTTAATGCCCCAAAGCGACTCAGGCTGTGAGAGACGCCGTAGTAAGGGCTCCGGAAATTCGACCACCTGAGGTATGCTGTGCTTTCCTAGACATCAGCAACTACCGTTGTCGTTGTGCAGGCAGTAGTGAACACCGCGTAACTCAAGGAATATATTTTAAGCTTGTAACTTTCAGAAATCTAGTTTCTCGAGAGATTTCGCGCGAACACGGTGATTATCATGGCCCACTCTTCCTCATAGCCGCAGAATTTGACCTATAGAATTCTTGATGCGTTCAAACCAACTACTTCCGACGGCCGTAAAAAATCAATGGGTGTAACGAACATTTGAAATTCCCGTGATAATGTTGAGTGCGCAGCGCCACGTCGTATGTGGGGGCAGCCGTGCTGATTAGAAGCGTTTGTCTGGATTTTCTAGGCTTGTTTTGCTTTATGTGTCCCTTTGACCCTCCTGTTGTGACTCGCGCTGCTGGCGAGCAAGAGATAACTAGAACACTGCAGGTGCTGTGGTCATTTATCAAACGGGGAGCAGCCAGGCAAGGTGCCATTATAGATAGAGTAGCTAGAAACGAATGTGGACACATACGCACACGCAATCGCTTAAACACACATACACACGCGCTCACACACATCGATTCATTGCCACCTAACAATGGACTCGGTCCCAAGAGACTCATTCCGCTTTTGGCGTACGGGTACATAATTTCTGAAAGTACATTAAAACAATGTCTATACAAAAGGACAAGAGTTTCAGGAGCGGCTGATGTTCGTGCATATGATAACGTGGTAGCTTATGCATGTGACATCACTGAATCTCGTTAGGATGCATTAGGCGCGTAATTAGTTGTTTTACGACGAAAAATCGCAGCACACACCAGAGCAGAGGATTTTTCTTATCAAGCGCGACATCAGCATAATAGCGACCAGATCGTGGCATGCTTGACGAGTTCTGCCGGAAAGACCTCCGGCAGCGTCTTTGGCAAATTCACGTGGCGATTTCCTTTACGAGCGCCATCTGTTTACGAACAAAGTTGTTTATCTTGTTCAGCTACTTCTTATAAACGCGAGACTGTGCTGGCCGCCATGAAGGAGGTTTAGATATACGAACTGCTGCAAATGGTCCCATGACAGGTCAGATGACAAACGACATCATTTCGTGTAGACGACGCAATCGGTGGAAAACTCCTCTAGAAGAGGTGACACCACACAAACAAGGCCAGCGCATATGTAGAACATGAAGGTGATAGTAAGTGTGAAGCCACGTGTTTGTTGCTCGATTGTTGTGTACGCCACCTAACAAAGCGATCCGTTAGCATCCGGCAGAGGAAGCAACGAACGCGTGAGTAATCCGAAGATCGCCCCTCATGATACCAGAATGGAGGCACAGGACTCATTAATGGGCGCCTATTTCACACTCTCACGCGCCTACAACAGTCATCCTGTCGTTCCCATTGAGTGATAACAATCGATAATAGCATCACGTCCTCTGTATGCCATGCGCACTTGAATTCGAACATGGCCAGTTTGATCACCAATATGCTACGCTTGCTCTCTCTCTTACTATGCTGCTGGAGCTGATTTTTTTTGTTTGCTTTGGTATGTCCCGGGTATGATTAAAGTGAAACTTACTGTTATGCTTTGTTTCTATAGTGTAAGTAAACGCGCCTTCAGTTCTATTCAATGCAAGGAAGGAAAGGCTGGCGGGAAATTAAGCCAGTATACCTAAGAGACCGCAGTCTGGCGTCCAATGTGTTGTAGGGCTACTGGAAGACTTCGTCATCTGGGTATGGTGCTCTGCGCCGCGGTGCTATTGTTCCGTCTAAACGAAAGGCAAACGGGCGTCCCTCATAGCCTGAGCCGTTTTGGCACGTTAAACCCCATAATCCAAACCGAAAGGCAAATGGGTGATTTTGCTTTATACTCACTCGCAGCTGCTGAGATTTACAGCCTATCGTTTCGCAGATCCTGGACGTGCCTCATTGTTCACAGAATTCTAATTCCGATTCTTGATACATTAGGCGCGCGGATGCCACTGCCCTGAGAAGCTGAACCCAACGCAACCTGTGCTTAATACGAGAAATATATTCATTCCGGCGCGTCCGAGCTGCACGTCGAAATACACGAGAAAGAAGAATACTTGCAAGCAATTCGCGCTAACACCAAACACGACTAAGGCAGAAATGCGTTTAATTCTGTGTAATGATGACTACGTCGACAGTCACTGGCGGCAGTGATGAATGCACCTACCGTTCACCCTACACGGCCTTGTAGGTGCCCCATGCTATATGCAGCCATACGTACTGTGCAGGCCAATAATGACACAATATGTAAAATTCACTCTGGGGGATCTTTATTGTTCTCCGCTGCTGTCTTCTTACTTCAGGTCCAACTGGGTCTACAGTTCTTTCTGTAGTCGGGCAGAAGACCGCAGATAACACGGGCACTGAGAACTCCAAGAGTAGAGGTGCCATCTACCCTTTCCGAGAATTGCGTGCAGACACTGTTTCTCAGGAAGGCGCGCACGCTCTGTTTTTCATGCAAACTCATTTAGCTCACTGGTGATTAACTAGCAGTTGTTGCCGAGGAGGAGGAGGAGGAGGAGGATAAACTTTATTTCCGCCGAAAAAAGTAGCAGATGGTGTGGTGTTATAGCCCCATCAAGTGGCCATGAACCCGTGGCGTTCGGCGACTTCTAGGCTTACAACAAAGGGCTCATACCCACCCTGAAGGATCCTGTTGCTGGCCTCTGCTGGAGTGGAACAAACCCACAGTGGGGGATTGGCCAGGGTGTGTTGGTCTGTGCAGGAGTGACACATGCTGTTGTTGTTGTTCTTATTGCCCTCTTAAAAATGGCGCTTACCCACAAGGGGGATTGGTCATGACCAAGCGGTGACCACCACTTTTGTAGATTGGATACGGCAGAAATGAGATGAGATCAGAAAATTGGGTAACGGTGGAATGATGATGATGATGATGATGTCCTCAGGCTTAATGGCACAGATCATGCCTGTTTGCTTCTTCTTTTACGTTGATTTGATTTCTTTTGCATCCTTGCTTGTCGATTTGATTGTTGATAACGGCATTTTGTTGATTCTCTCGCTGGTATTTCTCTCGTTACAACGCCGCTTAACATATCCCAGGAGTTCAAACGGCGGTATATTGTTTCGTCCTCAGTGGACGAAGAGGAAGATTGTTCTTCTTTGCGGCGGCAGTTAGCCATCGGCATCAAGCCGACTGGGCCTATCGCGTTCTGTGCTGCGCACTGCCGACGACGACGTTTTGTGGCGTTTACATGGTTTTCCTCGGAGTCACGCCGCGGTCCCCAACGCCTCGTCCGGGATGAGACGCTGCGTCCTTGCCTCGCTACTCCTGACTTCGATCGCAGGTACGACGTTGTTCCAAACATCTAGGAAATGAAGTGCGGGCCGTCGTCCTGGCGCTTCCAACTCACACAGTTCTCAGATACGCTCTGTTATTTTACAGTGGCATGCCCTTGAGTAAAGTAGGATAAGCTAGTAGTACATCTGAGTTGATGTGGGTGCCATGATCATAGTGCCGTGAAGGCCATTGGATATTTGTGATAAGAGCAGCTGGAGGTTTCCGTTTTATTGCAGATGCGACAAGAATCTTGTCACCGTCATTGTTCAGGCTTTCAGCCCTAATGGGCCTTTAACTCTAGTCATTACCGGAGATGTTGCTATATTCTCCCTCAGACCAGCCACACCCGAACCACTGACCCATTAGCGCAAACAACCAGCGTGTGAGGGCATCAGAAAGCTCACACGCCAGTTGAAAAACAACAACAACAACAAAAACAAGTGTCCAATCTTCCGGCTCTCTTGGGGGAGGGGTCTTGTTTGAATCCGAAACATCATTAAGCTCCAGGTATTTTTTGTTCCTTTGGTATGTCTGCACAGCCTTTTTATAACAACGTAACGAGTTCGTAATAGTCCGATTTGTGTGTACCTAGTACCTGCACCCCTTGCTCTATTCCCCTTTGAGGATTTACATCTTTTCCCTTTCCTTTACGAAGCTGTAGAGGCGTCCACACTACGTTAGAAAATTACGAGGCTTTTTCTTCCCTCGTATTTCCTCCCTCCATTCCCCCTCTGACCCTTTTCTCCCACCCCGTCCTCCAACAGTATCGTTAACACTACCCGACGCGGTGGCTCAGTGGGTAGTAAGTGGTTAGGGCGCACAGCTGAGTCGGAGTACCTGGTTTCGAACCCGACCGCGGCTGCCTCGTTTCGATAGGAGCGAAACACAAAAGGCGTTCGTGTGCTGTGTGATGTCAGTGCACTTTAATGATCCCCAGGTGGTCGAAATTTTCCGGAGCTCTCCACCACGTTACCCCGTTCCCTCTTTCTTCCTTCACTCCCAGCTTCCTCCCTTACCTCACAGCGCGATTGAGGTGTCCACCGAGAAGCTGTGCAGTTACTGTGCCATTTCCTTTCCTCAAAAATCACTATTTTTATCGTTCACACTGTGGAGCCTTGGCTACTCGGCCGGTGTACCTGGGTTCGAACCCGGCCGCGGCGGCCGATGCAGCCGAAACACAAAATGCACCCATGGGCGGTGCGATATCATCATCATCATCATCATCATCATCATCATCATCATCATCATCATCATCATTATTCCGAGGGTACCGAACTTTCATTGTGCAGTTGAGGTGCCCACCGAGAAGTAAGACAGTTACTGCGCCTTTTCATTTCTTAAAAACCAATATATAAATAATTAACACGGTGGAGCATGTAGTATGCAGCAACTTAAAAGGTTTGCTGCACTTTGCCCCACAAGATCGCCTGTATGTTAGATGTCGAGAGAACTCGACGTGTGTGCCTTCCAGTATTTTTTGGGGTCTGCACGAAATTCCTTGCGCACCGCGGTATAATTTCGCAGTTACTCGCCAGCGTGGAGTGATCCAAAATTGCACATGTTTTGGTACAAAGAGCACGGGAATGCGTTTTCAATTAACACGAAGATGATAGGCAGTGTGTTCAGCTTCTATACCGAGAAACGCCGCAGCTTTTTTTTTCCTGGATGATGAATGCCAGGCAGGTCGGATGTGTATTGCTGCTGTAATGATGGAACGGTCAGAATGTTTCATATGCGATGACCGCGTAAGGCCAACTTCGAAGTGTCTCTGATTCTTTACGCTTCATAAAAACCGCTTTCGTTCCAGTGGAGACGACACATGGCACTCTGCCCCCAACAATACTCGACGATGCTGGTACCCACAAGTCCCCGTTTTACATGTTCTCGAAGCCCGAGGAAAGCCGACCATCCTGCGTGTTCGGCGTGGTGAGCGTCAGTCTTATTTCTTTGAAATTAATTTCTTAGTTTTGTTAAAATAGTGTATACATTTGCATTTCCTTGTGCTTAGGAAAATCCCCTCAGGGGTGAGTAGGTACTTAATAAAGGCTCCAAAAGAAAGCTGCTCAGCTTACTAAGAATATTCACTGTTGAAGGAAAGTTTGTCCTGGCACAGGGCACCTAACTTGCGGAGTTTTCCTCTGTAGCCGTAAGGCTGCGTTCAGGTCGATGCTAATCGTGAAACTTAGTGTCAGTGCAAACTTTGTCGTTCCAGATATGCGTGCTGCACTCCATGAATTAGTATGCTAACGATGGGCTACATGGAGCGTTATTTCTCGGCAAGCTAACCAACAGTGAACATCTGGTTGCATTTAGTTTGCTTCATTTCGTGGCCAAGAACTGTTCTTGAAACACAGCGGAATCTCGTTCTCAGCTGGAACTTTCTTCAGGCCTGCGTTAGACAACGAATATGTGGCGCCACGTGAACGCAAGACCTGAAAGTGGAAGCGTCAAACCCACGAAATTATATGAGCATTCCTCTTTTTAAAAGCGTGATGTGTGGTAACTCTTAGAATTAACAAATTTCAGTGAAAAGAAGCTCTCAGTACATAAGCAGGCGGGCAGCTTTTAGAAGAGCACTGTGAAAGCGCGTAGTAATATGAAAGAACAGAGCGTCTTGCAATCTTACTATACCGTGCAAACACGTGCGCCAGAAACTCATTGACAAATTTTCTGCCCTGATTTGTTTCGTTTCTCAAGAACCATTCCGTGTCTCCACTACGAGTGAACACAACTGCCCGGCTGACGCAACTCCGCCATCTTCTAAGCAAGGAGAACTTTCAAGGTTATATTATTCCTTCGGAGGATGCGCACAACGTAAGATACCACTTTGTTTATCTCTCTCTGTCTCTGGCGTTTATGTTAAGCCAATGTAGACATAGTGGAAAACGTCCCTGTGACTCTGCGGGCTCTTACTAGGCTAAAACTTCATAGCAGAGTATATTTTCTCGAAGGAAGTCACAAGAACTCATTTGGCAGTGAAAACTTCAGATATGTATAGAAGAACTATCTACAAAAATTTTTTAATGAAGCATGGTTTAAAATGAGTGGTTTTTGACATTAAGTAAAGATGAAGGCAGGAAAACTATTTGAACATTTTCATTTATTGTGCTAGATAAACTGGTTATCTTAGATGCCTTCTATTAATGCAAACGATTCATTAAATCCTAGTGAATTCATGTGGAATAGTGAAGCTAACGCGCACTCATCTTTTGTAGGCTCTGGGTCTAAATCTGTCTCATACTTTGCTCTGACGCACATCTTGTGGTCGCAGAAGATATCGTGGTTTTATTCGCCATAAATCTTTTAGAAGTTTATAACACAGGCGCGCACCGTACTGATGCAGCTGTGGAATTCTAGAACCATACGTTTCTGTTTTTTTTTTTGTTCATTTCTGTATAGAATGAATTCGTGCCCCCGCACTACAAGAGGAGACAGTACCTCACCGGCTTTTCGGGAGAAACGGGTAAGCTTCCGACTGTAGCTTCAGCAGAAACAGAATTCACTTCATAGAGCTTCCTAGAGTAGCGATACTTGCGTAAGTGTACAATGGCTTTAGTCCAAGTAAGGTTTTGTTCGCCCATGTGTCCGATAATCCCTGCATACGTGGAATGTTTAGGGTTCTTTTTTGTGACAGCCGGGGGGAATGCACATTACACTACACATGCACATTACACACAAAACAAAACAGTGTCACCACACGAGTTACGATTAGGCATGTGGGGTTTAACGTCCCTAGTCTACGCGCTTGGGTTATCGGGGTGGACGTTGTGGAAGAGTCTAGATTAATTTCATTTGCCTGGCATCGGCTTGGAACTTGCATCGCGCAGCGCACTGGCGTTCTTGTATTTGGACTCAACTCGCGAATGCCCGCTGAAGCCAGGATTCAATGCCGCGATTATGGGCCTACCAACCGGACGCCACACGCTGTATGCATACGAAGTTTGCCCAAATAAGATGTTGTCTCAAGCACCCTTTCTTAATATACATCGTTTACACACTCAGTGGTTATTGCTCGGGTGCTGTCCCGAAGGACGCGGGTTCGATCCCGGCTGCGGCGGTCGCATTTCGATGGAGGCGAAATTCTAGAGGCCCGTGTACTGTGCGATGTCAGTGCACGTTAAGGAACCCCAGGTGGTCGTTATTTCCGGAGCCCTCCACTACTACCCTCATAGCCTTAGTCCATTTGGCACGTTAAACCCCATAAACCCATAAACCAACAATTTCCAAGCGTCCTTTGTTGGCGCGCTTTCATAACACACGATGCACTCCTCCGTGGTAAAGAAAAACAGTGGATAGCTCTCAGATGCCACCTATGGGGTGGAATGTCTTGCCTCCCGTGTGCACCACCAGGTACGGCCGTGGTGCTGATGGACTTCGCGGCCGTGTGGGTGGAGGGTCGGTACATGCTGCAGGCCGAGGAGGAGCTCGACTGCAACTGGGTGCTCATGAACGGCGGCCAGCCGGACGTGCCGGTCATCGAGGAGTGGCTCAAGAGCAACCTGCACGGCCCCTCGAGGCTCGGCGTCGACTCGCGCATCGTGCCTTTCCAGGAGGCAAGTATACGCACGCGGCGTCACGCCTGAATCCCCTCTGTGCATTTTGAAGCTCTGCGTTTTTAAATGTGACGTTTGTTGCTGCGAGAGATGTTGGGGTAGAAAGGCGGGCGGGCGAACTGATGGGTGTGCGCGTTCATAGCTCCATGATATTTTACCAGAAGTCCGGGCATGCTAGCAGCTCGATCGTTTATTTTCTCCATATTTCTCAAAAAAAAAAAAGTCAAATGAAACAAGGGGTTCGGGGGCATGTTCACCAACCGATAAAAGTTGGTGCAAGGCGGTATTGTCGAACAATTTTTATTCCTTTTCATCCAAGTCGTATTTCTTGTTATTTAAATGCGGCGCTGTGTAACTCACACAGAGGCAATTAGGCTGCGTATAGCTATTCCTCGGTGCAATAAAAATTGAAATTAAAGTTGAATTGAGTTGACTTAATTTTTTCCTATAACCTCTTTCCTTAGCTTTTGACTGTGGGTGTACGTATTAGCCACACTAAGGCGGGAGGGAACCATATAATACAAATAAACAGGGTCAAGTATCACGCGCAGCCTTTGAGAAATAAAGTATTTCGGAAGAAGAAAAAGTAAAACTGTTGCAGCTTATCAGGCGAGGGCGAGAGCCTTTATCAGTTTTCGCCCATACATAGGGGCGGTCAGAGGCGAGGAACCTTAAACATTTTTTCGCCTAACTGTAGTAAATATCCTAACGTGCGCATAATGGTGCAAATAGGCATGACAAACAATGTTTAGTAATTTCTCAGCCATTCTCAGTATTTTTTTCAAGAGCTGTCAGAATTCTTGCACTGATTCTTGGCGTAAATCGATTGTTTGCGGGACTTTGTTTAATGCTTGTGTCTCGCTCTAATGCACGGTGTAGTTCCGAAAGATGGAAGAGAGCCTTCATCCTTTTGGCATTGAGTTGATTGGCGAGCCACGTCATCTGGTGGACGAGATATGGACGCCTATGGAGGGCAGACCGTACGAAGTAAACAGCACCATTGTTACCCACAGTGTCGAGTTTGCCGGTGAGTTCACGTCGTGGCCTGCTTATTATTTCTTTTTTTTTCTTTTTTTTTTGCAATGGTAGCTTTTCTCTATTGCATTCAAACATTTACATATTAGGCGCCCATCGTGTGTTGGAAGGCAAGGGGGTGGGGGGAGGGGGAAGGGGGTAAGGGAAGGGGGAGGGGTGGCTGGTGACAGTGTTGTATGACTGCGTCTTTTTATTAATGGCAAAAATTAGCGGAAATTTCTGAAGGGCATTAACATACCTTTTTATGACTTTTCTTCTTTCTCGCAACTTCAGGTGAAAGCTGGCAAGACAAAGTTCGCAAAGTGCGCGAATTTCTCAAGAAATCTGGAATCGACGCCATTCTGGTAACGGACCTGGGAGAGATTGCATGTAAGCGGTCCAGCGTTTTTCTCGACTTGAAGCCTTTTATTTTAGGGTGTGAAAACACTCAACATTTTCGAATGGCGGATAACGAATCGAACATGTTTTCAAGTTTTTTTCAAATGGTTTTCGAATAATTGCCACTAAGTTCGAACAAAACACGCCGTTGTTTTCTTCGAGGACTACTTCAAAAACAGGGCCTCTTTTAACGCCGCACAACATGTTATAGTAGGACCAGTAGGCGTGGTTTGAAGGATTTAGCACCTCGACGGGGTCTGTTCGTACGTCAGCGTTCATAATGGTCATACACATAGCCTCCCAAATTTGGCGAATGGGGCAGGGCTAAGGCAGGTTCAGCAAACCCTACCTTAATTCCCTATCTCAAGGTCGTATACATAGCGTCGCCCTTCTCATGTTCTGAGATGGGGCACTAGTTTACACTGTAGTTATTAGTAGCACAATGTAATTTTCCTGTACGTATGGACATGAGAGTCACAGAGCTAACATGCTGATTTTGTGTTAACCTACCTCCAAGTGGAGATCAGTGCTGCATCTTTTCACGCTAGATCTATAACTCCATTAAATGCAGCAAGGTATCGCAGGGTTGCCGCTACCTCTTTTCCGTTTTTCATGGTTGTTCGTTTCGTACAATTATTAATACAAGTAGCCAATATCCGCAAAAATATTCGATTCGGTTTTTAGCTGCACTACTTATATTTGATTAGGTAGCAAAGCTGCACTATTCATTTTCGATTCGGTTTTTAGCTACACTTCTCGTATTCGATTAGGTAGCAAAGCTGAACTATTCTTATTCGATTCGTGTTTTAGCTACACTACTCGTATTCGATTAGGTAGCAAAGCTGAGCTATTCTTATTCCATTTGTGTTTTAGCTACACTAGTCGTATTCGACTAGGCTCCAAGGCTGCACTATTTATATTCGATTCGGTTTTGAAAACGCACTATTCGCACACCCCGACATTTTTTTCCAGTTATATAAATAGGCTTTGTCATGGCTAGCTTGCTTTCTTTCTTCGTTCGCAGGGCTGTACAACTTGCGCGGTAACGACGTGCCCTACACCCCTGTCTTCGAGGCCTTCGTGTTCTTATCCCAGGACGAGCAAAAGTACGGCATAGGTACAATACTCACTTCGTAACCTTGAGTAATTTCCTTGCTTTATTTCAGGCTGTACGTAAATTCACAAAAAATGACGGCGGCTATCCGAAATTACCTCATCATGGATGAGTGCAATAACTGGGCCTGTGTTCAGGTAGGCGTAATTCTCCACCCAGGAAGTTAAAAAAAAAAAAAGACCTTATCAATACTGTACAGGTGGGCTTTCCCGCACAAAGATCTTGACCTCACCAAGATGGCGGAGCTTTCTCTAGAAACGCTGTGAAGGCTCCAGGACGAGCTCCAGGGGTGTGGGTGAAAAATGTGAAACGTATTTTGAAGGATAAAAAAACAACAATTGTTTGTGCATTGCGATTGTTCAAAGCGCGTTGTAGTCCAAATTGTTTGAATCAACTGAAACATGTGGGAAAGCCTGCTTGTGGAATTTGAATAATGTCACTCAATGAAAATTGAGTCTTGATTCCATAGTTTTCTTCTTCTCTCAGTGGAAAGACTACAAACTCGCTTACAACGAGATGAACATCAACGGAAATTCTGTGAACAGGCTCCTTGTGTCACCATTCTGCAGCTACGCGATCTGCGGCCACATCGACGTGGTAAGCTGACTATACATACTCTTCCTACTTGCAGTAACGAGAGTTAACACTGTGTAAGGTCTAACGTTCGAATCCTGTAACAGGCCGTACTATACAAAACCATGCTTTGCCACCTGTTTCCTGATAGGACAAGCTTGTTGTCAGCGAAGCGCCCATAAAAATGATGATGACTGTGAAGAACAACGTCGAGCTACGAGGTATACGAAACGCTCACGTAAGTGCCACTTCGCGCTTGGGTCAGCGGATTCCTTCCATGACGGTGTTTCTCTCACATCTGCCGAGTTCGCTAGGAATTTGCAGCTCGAGATCGAGGTAGTTTTAACTAGCGCGTATTAGTGTAATAAAATAAGCTGTGATAGCGTCAGTTTGCTAGAAATTATTTTATTGAGTGTGCTCAGACTACCTATTCTACGTGTGAACGAGCGAGAGAGAAAATGAACTAGTAAGTGAGAATGAAAGATTTCTTACTTGAGTTGGCATGCGAGTTCAAAACCATGCGCGAATTCATGAGAGAGCGAGCGCCCAATTAAGTGAACTTTATTTGTTCGTTTATTTATTTAAAGTTGAGTTTTGAGTTAAGACAGTTAAGCGATCCTAGACAGGTCGGTACGCAACGAATGGGCTGTAGAGAATTCATAGTATTACCTATTAAAAAAAAAGCAGAACGTTCTCAGCAAAACGGACTGAAAATCGCAATCCAAAAACTAGCGTTCGTTGTTGGAAATTCTTGAAAACTTCGAACTTCCGGAATGATTTAAAACTGCGCATAGCATCATGTTGCGGAGATTCCACGCGAGATGTTGTTCTGCATGCTACGGAAATGCTCACTCCATTTACAACTTTTTAGTAACGCCGACGTCACCCCTCAATAAAGACTGCCTTAAGAAGTAACGCTATCAGTACTCACAACTTTGGTCTGAAAGCGCGCACGGAATTTTTGATGGGAAGCCTTCTACAAGGCTGTGTCTCAAATGAGTGTTCCCTGAAATATGAGTTGATTTACAGGCGAATGAGTCTCTACAACTGAAGCACTTTTTCTAATTAGTGAGTCAGCACAATGACTGAAAAAAGTGGACTGGGATTAAAAATTGATAGAACCTGGATCCGGTTGCC
The DNA here is from genome assembly GCF_055824585.1 of Amblyomma mixtum. NCBI lineage: Eukaryota > Metazoa > Arthropoda > Arachnida > Ixodida > Ixodidae > Amblyomma > Amblyomma mixtum. The sequence continues at coordinate 30,920,936 of NC_143013.1, read as the reverse complement.
TTGTAAATAATGTGATCCAGCAAGTGATTCAGATTTATTTCAGCGGTGATTTCTTTGGGAGGCATTCAATTTGTGAATAACTGAACTTTAGTGCAAATTCATGACGGCTTTATGAGTGTCTGGCTAGAAATAAACGTTGCCTCACGGCTTCGTCAACTAAGGCGGGTCATCGAATAAGTTTTCGGGTACCGCGTAAGCGTTACTGAGCTTTAAAGGAATGCTGGTGACCACTCCATCCAATTATTGTTATCGGTGAAAACTGATTTCCTGGCGCTTTCTGGCGATCCTGACGTCTGTCCGGCTGCAAAGAGCCCATTTATGGCTGAGAAAACTGAATTTAATAACTTCCCCGCCACTTGATCTAAACTAGTGACGTCCACCCCGAGAAGGACTGGTTGGCGCCTTTTCGAAATGTATGGCGATGTAGCATAGCCTCCGGGATCCGCATATTTAGCTGTCGATACACGCAGTCTGCTCGCGAAATCTTCCGGTGATGGCGACACCTGTCTTTAGAATGTCGCAGTATATCGGTACCTGTTGCTTGTTAAGAAGTACTTGAAGCTGGGCTAGTTGGTGCATATTCGTGAGAGACATGAGAGCGCAAAACGGGGACACGGACGAGGAAGGGAACAGCGCTCGTCCTGTTCCCTTCCTCGTCCGTGTCGCCGTTTTGCGCCCTCAAGTCTTTCACTGTTGCTTGTTGTTCATGCAACACACTATGTTATTAAATGATTGTTTCGTAAATACCTGCAATGACAAGTCGTGCACATTAGTATTTTGCATGGGATACCACTGAGATTCACACAATTATTTTCCTGCAGACGAAGGACTCCGTTGTATTTGTCACCATGCTAGCGCACATGGAGAGGGATTTTAATGCTAAGAAGCCATGGACGGAAGCACGGGTCATCTACGAGCTGGAGCGGATAAGGAGGCGAGTAGTATTTTATGTGTGTCAAGCTTAATTGTTATGCGTGAAAAGCGTATTACGTCTGACGTCATGTCAGTTGAAGTTCCTTGCGTTGAACTCAAGTGAAACCGCTCGCCGGCTTCCTCATTATCGCACGGGACATGCTGCCATTTGAAGCAAGGCGTTTGTGGCTGTATGAATACCTGCTGTTTCCGATTCCTGGCGGTTTCTGTTGAGTGCCTGTGAACCTCCATGGTTTCATTTTCGGATGTGAGGTTTCTACGTAGAACTGCTGAAGCCATTAGCACAGCTTGACAACTTGTCCAATCAGAGGACGGTGGTGGTGGTGGTGGTGGTGAAAACTTTTAATTGCTGCAATAGACTTTGGGAGCCACAGAGTGGCCCTGCTACATGGTCGGCGTCCTTAGTCCGGGACACTGCATGACAATGCCCCGTCTCTCGCCCGTTTCACCAGAGCCCTTTGGGACTCAAGCGAGGAGCAGTTGAGGAGGGCAGTCTCCCATGCCTCTCTGGAAGGGGTAGGGGAAGGGGGGAGGTGGGGATTTTGAGTACATGCCCACACTATGTGGAAGATATCACAGGTCTCCCCACAGTGCGGGCATCGCCCATCCGTGTTAGGATCGTAATGCTTTAAGATTGCAGGACAGAGTAGAGTACCTGTCTGCAGGCGCCTTAAAGTTCGCTCCTCCGTCTTACTCAACCCCTTTGCAGGGGCCGGGAAAAGGCGGTGGTTGTCGCTATAATGCGTTATTATTTCCCTGAATCGCAGCAGCGGCTGATTAGTCTCCGAGCCAGAAGAGCTGGGATGAGGAGCCCGGTGAATAAGCGCTCGGGCAGCCGCGTCAGCGGCCTCATTACCTCGTAAGCCCTGATGGCCAGGAGCCCAAATGATTCTTTTCGGTGTTGGATCAGTGGCAGTCTGTCTTAGAATGCAAGCACCTAAGGGGGAGATCTCCCCTGCCAAGAGGACGGAGCACAATCCAAAATCTGTTCGCAGAGGCCGTCGGCTTGCTTCTTGCGCTGCTTATATCGCAGTTGCCTGCCGCCACAGACTAGCATGTTCAGATGGTGGCGACAAATTTTTGGGTTCTTATCGCTTCCGACTTCCTTGATCGATGTCCCCGTAATAATGTGATACGTTTGATTTATGGATATTTTGCTGTGCGGGAGCCGAAAGGCATGTCGACCCGAGGTGTCTCTCAAACAGTACTCAAGGAATCACGATGACATATCTTTAGGCTCATGAGAGCCTTTGAACTTATCGTGTTCTGAGATAGGCTTGGAGAGATGCCCCAACCCCCTCTGAACACGCGCTAGAACTGGCATGTAATACGGATAGCTAGAGAGGTCGGATGCTTCAGAGTTGATAGAACCTACAAGAGCATATTAGGTTTTTACAAGGCTTCCGTATGATTACTTGCTAAGTATGAATAGGTATGTCAAATTAAGGTTGCGTTGTAGTTGCGAAAAAAAAAGACACGTACTAGAATCAGTTCACAAATGCACAAGTAACTTACTGCTGCTACAACACGAGTTGAAAAGCTCCTTCTGAACTAATATAGAATGGAAGCTCGTTAAAACGAAGTCGAAGGGTCCTGTCGATTACTTAGATATAGTCCGTGTTGATCGAGCTTCCAAACGGAATCGTCATTCTTTTGTTATGTACATTATTTCGTTTTAAACTGTTTCGTTATAGCGAGGTTCGACAGCATATATATCACAGTACTGTCCCGTGGAGCTTGAAACCCTTACCAGCGGCACTGCGATAAAAGGCAGTAAAGGAAAAGTTTTTTGCCTACAGCAGAGCCAGGGTGCGTGAAGAAATAGTGCCGACACATAGCGGTCAAAAAGCTCTGCCTTGGTAGACGGCAAGCTCGCGCTTGAAGTCCGCGGAAATATTTTAAGCTCCAGGTGGAGTGTGGAGGACACCAAGAATAACAAACAATGGTTGTCGCTGGCTGGCTAGATCAGGCACACACGTCTTGAACCTTTCTTTCCCGCACGGTGAACGCAGCCACCAGCCGCATTACCGGGGCGAGAGCTTCAGCAGCGTGGCAGCCGTGGGACCCAATGCGGCGGCTCCCGCCCACCACCCCCGCAACGGCTCCGGCGGATACATCAGCAACGCCAGCCTCGTGCTCGTCGACTCCGGGGCGCAGTACCTGTAAGCACGAGCAGGCATAGCGCAAAGCAGGGCTGCTTATAGAAAGAACTGAGTGCATCTGCAATGAAATACGTCATGACGAACAAGGGGTAAAGAGTCGAGAAGAGGGGGCGTTAACTCTGTGCAACTCCGTCATGGTACCGCTAAGAACTCTTGCACAAAAGTCGATAAAACATAAACGAGTCCCTGCTTCAGGAGTCGTTGATAAGTACATTATAAAGAGAATATTTTTGACTTTATTACTTTATGTACGCTGATCTTTAAAAAGTGCAATGGTTTTAACGTAGGTAAACCGAGCAGACGAGCGAAAGCATGTGTTTAGCCTGGTTCGCTCATGGTTTTGCTTTGCTTGGTCGCAGGCACGTCTGGCGACGATATTAGTTCGATAGTAGCATTAGTTGGTGAAGGCGACGATGTGCAATGCACAGCGCGAGTGTGTATATTTGTTCGATAGCAATATTAGTTGAAGAAGATGACGATGTGTAATGCGGGGCGCGAGAGTGTGTTGCAGGTTAACACGAGGCATGATCGGCTGCGGCGATATCATTGTGCTCTCGTGAAGTGGGCAGCGAAGCTGTCTGTTCGCGCCGGCGTGGATTCGAATCCCAATCGCGGCAATATTTTATTTATTTATTTATGGCTTAGCCAAGGTCACCCTCAATGACAAGCTTCACACAAACTCGGTGAACAGGTTAGACCTAGTGAAGTAGCGCTTCCGCACTGAAAACATAGCAGAAATGCTGCCCCTGATCTTCGGTCAGTATCACGTGATCTGCAACGATCGTTGGTACCAGATCAGTACGCCTTGTATTTAGCTTTATGCAAACAGTACACTCCCTGTGTGTGGCAAACTATCAGCAGGCGTTAGCGCAACGGCTGTCACCACGTTTAGCAATAACATAGAGAGATGTGAATGAGAGTGCGGTCACCGATTTGTCCCTGGCGTCTGTGTATTAACTCTTTCATAATGAAGACGAAAATCAAGAAGTTCAGATGCTTGGTACAGTTATTTTCTGGCAAAACTTTTTTTAATTCTAATCTTCTATTTCTAAGACACTTCTTAGATCTTTTTTAATAAGTGACGTCTACGTGTAACATGGAGGGATGGTACCCTATCGCTTGCTGCACTACATATCTTTCTTTCTTTTTACTGCAGGGACGGCACCACAGATATAGCAAGGACTGTTCACTTCGGAACGCCAACAGAATTCGAACAAGTTAGTGCTAAGAAGTGACAGTGAAATCAGAGATATGTAACGTACGTCGGTGGTCAACGTTGTTTCTCGCATCCAGGAGGTGTACACGAGGGTGCTCATGGGCGTGATCGACATGTTTCTGACGGTGTTTCCGGAAGGAACCAAAGGTACGCAACACGACTTTTCTCCGTCATGCGCTCGGCTCTAAATCTGTTCTTTAGCACCCCGGGAGCGAAGGCTGCTGTGCAGTTTTGGGAGAGACGTTCAAAGTGTTACGCATCTGATATGCTTTGACTGCTTGAATCATTTAGTTCAGAGTTCAGAGACAAAGAAAAAATCAGACAGTAAAACTCAGTAGGTGGGGACACCAAATGCTGGACGCTACGAAACATATTAAACAAAGCAGATGAAAAATTCAGAAGTTTCGGAAGTTGTAGTGTCAAAAAACACACTATCGGCGCAACCGCTTATTTTTTTAGCTAGTTTTCGACTACTGCAAGGTGGCATTCTGCGATAGGGCATTATTATAAGAACGAACATGACATTTCAGTAAATGTCGTTCGAGGTTTCGTATCGGCGCTCTTTTGGAATTAACTGGGAGCATGTTCCGTTTATTACTGGCGCTCATCTGCAGGAACTGCTGTCAAGTGCTTATATTGCGGGCACAATTACGTCTTGCGATGTACAAATACAGCTGAATGTACTCTCTCTTGCAGACAACGCTCTAGACGTGGTTGCCAGGCGGGCTCTCTGGAGCGTCGGCCTCGACTTCCTGCACGGCGTCAGCCATGGCCTCGGTGCCTACATGACGGCCCACGAGCGTAAGCATAGGCTTTTGCAAATGCTTTTGCACGTTTTTTAAAAAAATTATTATTGCTTGCATCAAGTTGAGTTCACAGGCCCCTGCCTCTTTAAGCCAACAGCTCGCGAAGTACTCGCGTGTGCGAAGCAATTTTTCTCAAACCATAGCCTGAATTAGACTATGAATATGGTATCGTACTACATTCACGTACTAATCAGAGTTATAGATAAAGGTAACCTCTGTTTCTTTGCTAATGCATGAACAGTTTGTTTGCGCTAAAATAGCTGGTGTGTTTACAGTAAGGTCCCCAATGCTGCGTGACTGTCGTCCGTAGAAGCTTCACCTAAACTGAAACTGCTTAATAATGGCGCTGTTACAAAATACTTCGCTTGGTCGAGCGTATACGTTATGTTGTGTCACTTGTCACTTTTGCAGGTCCTCCTCTGATATCTCCTTACAGCAAAGGACATCCTCTGCTACCTGGCATGGTTTTGTCAAACGGTACGCGGCGTCGGCTGACCGATGAACGACTTTTGGTTCTCTGCGCATCTGCACCTGTTTAAGTGTTTATGCTGAGTGACAGCTCTCAGAAAACGGGTTTAAAATATTGGTGTATCTTTATGATGCCAGTAGTTAGCGCACAATCTCCTAAAGAAATGATTAGCTAGTCTGTTACCTGTACTGCAGAAATTCAAACGTAGTATTGAAGCTGCCTGAAAATAGATATCCTTGCTCAAGGAAGTGCTATCCTTGTGCCAGTTCATAATGCATATAATATCTGTTGTGATCTGTAATTGGTGGGCTAACCCGACGTATAAGCGCAAGGCTTGATCGCATATTCTCTAGAAAGCACATGAGAAAACATTTTATAATTATTTCACTGAAAATCGTAAAAACTCAAGAAGGGCTGATGCCGCCGTTAACAAATATACTTAGGCTAACGACTGAGAGCGAAAAAAGGCGTTAGCTTTGCGTTAGAGCGCGCGTATGTTTGATTTTCCCAGAGCCAGGTTACTACGAAGAGGAGAGGCTTGGCGTGCGACTGGAAACTGCTATGGAGATAGTACCAGCCAACACCACTGTAAGTCAAGAAAAGACATGGCTTTTGTGACGTGAAGTGACGCACTGTGTTGCGTTCTGTGCAAGCACGGGTTAATCGCAATACGTGTACTGAAGCTGAACTGGATTCCGAGGCCTGCATGTAATTTTTCAGCGGAAGTGCAAACCAAGTTGTATGCGTTTTGTGCACGGCTTCATTCTTCTTCTTTTTGTTTCTCACTCAGCTGTACGGAAGCATTGCGCGAATAAGAACAGGAAGCCACGATGATTGGATAACAATTACCGAACTTCCGACTACGTATACCTCGGTCACGATAATTGCGAATCACAGGTGGCATGGAGCAATGCGTTGTTAGGCACAGCTCCCTTTCTCTCCGCGACAACCCGAGCGGTATAGAACACCGCTTACCGCATTGCTCGCCTCTGCTCAGGTTTCACGGCACGGTCTGCGGCGCGTCTCGAGCAGCAAATCGTGCTTCCTTTCATCTGGCAACAGCCGTCATCAGGCCCATTTACCATCTACCCCGCTCGCGCGCTAACGAGGCTAACGATCTCATCAAACGCACCGCGCGAGAGCGCGTGGACACACGCTGCTGCTGTTGCTGCTTCCGCGCCATTGTTTATCGATAACGCCGCATGCCTGCCTGCTGCCGCGAGTGTGTTCGTGCATGTGTGTTATGTACACCTCCAGTACAGGTTCATGTCCCACAAGTTTTGCAAGTTTGAACCCCTCACGTTCGTGCCGTTTCAAGCGAGCCTGATCAAGTGGGAGCTCCTGAACAAGGCGCAGGTCAGTGGCACTCCTCTCACCCCCCCCCCCCCCTTTTCCCCTTCCCACTCGTCTTGGAAATCAATCTCTCGCCTAGTAACGTTTGTTGTTGTTCGGTTTTGCTTTGTATCTGGAAGAAGAGTGGTGGCGCATGTTTGTTTTGGTGTTGTGCTCGCTGGCGAGTCCAGCACACTCACATCTCACACACAGCTTCATTCGCGTCACGAGCGCGCCTATCACGACGCCCAGAAGGCTGGCCCAGGCACGACGGAGGCGTCCTCATTACATAGGGTGTGCTGCTGCGGCTGCTGCTGGCTGGCCGCACATGGGTCGTGCTGTCTGTGGCGAGCCGCGGGTACTCGCGCTGTGCGGTATTATATACACGTGAGGACGAGGTGGAACCGGCAGCGTTGAGGAATGTGAAACGCCGAGAGATTTGGCAGCTCAGCTCGTTCGTGTGTCTTTTATTTCTTTATTTCTTTACTTCTAGCCGCCGTAACGTACTAGTCAAGACACCCGCTGTACGATGGTGTAGTAGTAATGGTTTACCCGCTTTTGCATCGTTGTTTGCGAACGCACACGTGGATATGACCGTGCACGGTGTGGTTCGTATATAGGTGGAGGGTGAGAGATTGGTTTATTATGGAAGTAAGCTTGCTAGATATCTTCAGCATCGGTTTTGGAAGGCTGAGAAATCGTGTTCCTCACCGTTCTGGGCAGTCACGCTGGTACTAGCAAATAGGTTCACATTAATTTGTGGACGGTAACCAGATGATTGCATCCAGGTTGAAATGTCAGCGAGAACCGTGTAATGTGCATTGGCATTGCAGTTGGAACTGGATTTTACTGCAGAGAGGAACCCCCCCATTTTTTTTTTCATGCAGTATGCCTGTTCAACCTTCCACCGTCCACGTTCTTAAAACGTAATTGGTCAGAATGATGCCAGGTACTGTATTCCTAGCGTCCGTGAAGCCTTTTGTACTCTGACATATACAAAGGAACAAATAAAACGCAACAAATGTTTCGCTAGACTGCGTTGTATAGAAGAGGATTCAGACATTCTGAATTGGAGTACAACAGAACGAGACTAATAAGAGCTAAATAAACCCGTTTACAACGATAGGTTCTTTAGACAGTTGCTGAAGAACGCGAGGCAACCTATTAGACAACCGATTCCACTCTTCTGGGGCACCTTCCCTGAGCTGCATAAAATTCCTTCCAACATGCTTCCAATTTCTTCAAATCTCATCTCTCCGAGTGAAACTTAGAGAAAGTTAGGGGGGGGAAAAAAATCAACGGATTTTACTCGATGACGAACCTGACCCGTTCCCTTTCACGCTGTTGTAGCCGTTACCGATGTCTGGCATGGCTTACCTTTATTTTAATACAATGTTTATTTCGTAAATGTTGGTCGCAACTTAGATGAGATCCGTTTCACGGCTGGGAACGGCAACGCTACCGTTGTTTACACGTGCAGCTGGCCTGGCTGAACGACTACAACTCCAAGACTCTGGACGTTGTGGGCGCCGAGCTGAAGCGCCTGAAGAGGCACGATGTGCTGGCCTGGCTGCAGGCGCACACCTTCCGCGCCGAGCTCAAGAACGGCTCGGTGCCCGTGCTGCGGGTGGCGGGACACCACGGCCTGCTCTCCCAAGAGGGCCACGGCGGACACCACGCCAAGCACGCGGACGGAAAGAGGCCAGTACTCGGGCACCTGCATGGTGGAGGGGAAGAAGGGAATTGGAGATGAGCACGCGAGACTCCGGGTGTCTCAATCGACGTGGAAATGAATTCCCGCCAATTCCCCATAGAGACCCCCTGTGTTATATCGAATCTGGAATCTGCTTCCTCTTGCACTTGTGCAGTGTACGCTAAGCATGTCCATGTATACAGTGTGTACTTTTATTTCTGCACTGCACTTGTCATGCCCCTATGAGTCCGCCCACTCGTTGACCACCTGGACCACATGAACATCCATGCGTGATGGTCAGTGACGTGTGTATGTGTGTGTGTGTGTGAGTGTGTGTGTGTGTGTGTGTGTGTGTGTGGGCGCGAGTGTGTGTGCGTGGACGTGTACGTACGAGCAATGTGAAAAAAAGGGAAGAGTACGTTTACGACTCTACGTTGAATGACGAAAATAAGATATTTGTTTTATGGGTGATTAACGTCTCAAAGCGACTCATGAAGAAAATATGGCGGAGCATATGCAGATATGACGGGCGAAGAAATAGGTTACTGTAAAGATGTGCTGGTACTACTCCCGGTAAATTTCATCATCAATTTTGTCGTGAGGAGGGAGAAGGCCCAAAAGCGCCGAGAAACGGCACCGTCAGTGCCGTGTATTTGGAACCCTTCTTGCCTCTTGTAGCCAGTTGTACCGAAATCCAGACATAGTGACTGCAACTAACGCTAGGTTTAATAAACTTAACAACTGCTTGCCCAACATTCTGAGCAATGCATAGAGGCGACGTATGTTTTGTTTCCAGCTTGACACTGGAATGAAGCTAGGTTACGTTAACATACGTATAACCGACAACCGCAGGCTGGGGGCAGCCGGATCGGCCAACTGGACGTCAGCTGCCGACGCCTTTCTACCCGGACGTGCGCTGCTTGCCCTCGCGTCGACGTTACTCTGCGTCGCGACGATGCTGCGGCTGCTAGCGTGAGTTGGGCCCCTGCCAGCACCCCAACGTTTGCGGTCGTGGTTTGAACTCAGTGCTGTGCGCGCTGGTGCTTCGTCGTCGTGGACAGTGACGACGTGTGCGATGGCCTGGTGCACAAAACAAAGGACATTTGGGCGTGCTGCGTCAAATGTCGACCTTCGGGTCACTGACTGTCTTTTCTTTTTTTTTTCTGTCTTCTGGAAAAGAGCCAGCCGAACCACTCAACTGTTGTTCCTTTGCAGCTGTTTTTTAGCTCCCTGGAAGGAGTAAAGTTTGTTAGGGGTTATGAATGCTTCGCGCTTTCGGCATGGTCTTCGTCTAGGAAAAACGCAAGATTGGTAAAAAACCCTTAGTGAACTTTCCGAGGGAACGTCTTAACACAGCACATCTTTTCGCCGTCTGTCAGGTATTGCGCTCAAAAATTGTTGGCACGAGAAAAAAAAGTGGTGGGCTTTTAACGTAGTTAAACCGAGACGTGCGAAATCAGCCTGTTTGGTAAACACTCGTTGGAACTGCTTGGATGTTCTTGAAAACGATTATGTACAGTGCACAGCGCGAGAGTGTGTTGCAGTTTAACACGAGGCGTGTTATATGCTGCGGCGATAGCATGGTGCTCTCGTGCAGTGGCCAGCGAAGCTTATCTGTTCGCACTGCCGCAGGTTCGAAACCAAGTCGCTGCAATATTTATTTCTGCATGGGCTGTTGCTATTGCTAGGCTTAGCCAAGGTCACCATCAAGGTCATCCTCCCATTGGCTACAGCTGGCGCGACGTTCCTCCGAACTTACCCGAGCCTCGTTCCATTGGCTGCAGTTGGCGCGACGCTCCTCCGAACTAACCCGATTTTACCCGAGTTACTCCGAGCTTCACAAAAGATTATTGGTTGGGACCATGTTAATGGTGCTTTCGTACTAAAATGTATTTAGCGCTGTAATTCTGCTTATTATCTTGCGTGAGGGCGAAAAAAAAACAGCGCGCATAATCAGTGTTTATTTATCTACCAGTTATCATTCAGTTACGTTAAATAACTTTGGAAGGGAAGGTGTTCATGCTGTACCTGCTGTAGACTGCAGCAGAACTTTGCTTCGCCTTTTGTGCAGAACTTTGGTAGTGTGCTCCAGCACGAAAGCAGTTGGCGAAGTTATTGTTAATCCCTGTGCTAACGCTCATTTTATGTTAACTTTTCCAGCAGAAGAACGTAGCTGTGGAGCCCCACGATGCCAGTCGCGGTCACTCGCTGACGCGTTATGCTCGGCAGTCAGTGGGTGGGGAGATTACCCTCCGGTCGGCCGCATTCAAGGCCGCTGAATCCAGCCCCATATTGCTCTCGCCAGGAAGAAACACTGCGCAGATAGTCGCGGCAGGCAAAGTTTCGCATTTAACCCCTGGGCGCTGTGTAAAGGCACGGTGGAGGTCAGCTGCTTCTGGTCAGAGCGACGACGATGTACGACGAGTCCGTCGTGTCAGATGCGCAGTCACGGCAAATACAGTGCTGTCCAGAAAGAAACGGCTCCCGACTTCATGTCTGACTTTTCACTTTATTTTTCTGGGGTGAGAGGCCGGGGGGGGGGGGGGGGTGCAGTACTGGCAAGTCACTGCGCTTGCAGTCCTAGTCCAGTATAGCTACCAAAAACGTCACGCTCTCTGGAAGGATCTTTCTGCCTAGAAATCTTTGCGACAGCTTTACGTTGCTTGGCGTGTTTAGGGACGTGGCTATCTTGGTGGACACTGCATGCAGTAAAAAGAAAGAGCGAGTCTCGACGGCAGTGAGGTGAGGATGCAGTCGCCGTGAGATACGGCCGGCAGGCTTGTCCTGTCAGGGACTATGCGTTTCGTAGACGAATGCGCTACGCTACCAGTGTCACGTCTTCTGGGTGGTTGATATGCTGCAGTGGCACTTTAAGGACCATATTTGGCGTGCCGTGTTTTCCACCTTGTAAGCATCCCTCGAGTCGTTTAAGTTCCTCAGAAAGACGGAAGGCTGGTCGAGCGACGCTGACCTCTGCACACTTTGCTGACATCCGGTGTGTTGATCATCTTTCAGTTATTTTCTTGAACTACATCAGTCGGTTTTTCAAAGTGCAGTTGTGAACGGATCAAACGTGATAATGCTCCATGCGTGCGGCCTCAAATGGATTTGGTGTCTGTGTTCGTGGCGCCTACACTAAGAGGGCTCTCGCTGAAAGAGGTACTTTTAGATAAAAGCTGAACAAAGGCTTAGGAATTTACGGGTGCAGTCAACAAAACGCCGCAGAATTCACTGAAAGTGACGGTCACATTATTGCGTTTCTTCAGTTGACGACTGCACAACTTCGTATTAGAAAGCGGAAAGCGTGCACATTATCGATACAGTTTGGTTGTTAAGCGGTCGTCGTGGTCGGGATTCGAACCCGCAACCTGGAGCTCAAGAGCTGAACGTTAGACTCGTTAAAACACTGTGACTGCTCGTTAATATGCGGCCGAATTTGGCGTAGGTGTGCGTCCTGTTCCACGGTTTATACATTTGCTTTATTTAAGTCGCTTTCTCGACATTTTCGCTCGAAAGGGATGCATTGCTTCTGGGCTATATCCATCGGTTACTTCTCGCTGTGAACGCCTACAAAACTCGTAGCTATCGAGGTTGGCGTCAACAGAAGAGCGTAGAAGCAAAATTCTACAAATGACTGCTAGGCCCTGTGAAGGCCGTCCCAAGATTACGCATCTTTCGGGCATCACGCTCTACCGTTTCGCGTCCTTCAAGCGAATTTAGTTGAAAGTGTGAAAGTATTCTTCGCATGTAAGGCAGGAGGTTCTTGGAATGAGCTCGATCTCTGCTATTCTCAATTCAAATCATTGCAAAACCTGCTGGAAAAAACGGGGCACTTCATATCTGTGCGCCGAAAAGCGAGCCGAAAAGCAAGCTGAAAAGCGAATCACGCCGACGTCACGGTGTTCCGTTACTTCGCCATTGAAGCTCTGAAAGGAAAATTTTAAACGGGCAGGGGACGTGAAGGTGATACGACCAAGAAAATAAAAGAAACCGCGTGAAGGCTGCTGTGAAAGAAAAATAAAAAAAACATGGTGACTGGAATAGTCGTGAAAGCGCGTGAAACGTCTAATTAAAGTTTCTTTGTTGCCTTCTCATTGTGTAGCACGAAATAATAAAAGAATTGTAATGGAGCGTGAACGAGGTCGCAGGAGCAGCACAACGAGGGTCGGCACCTCCGTGGCTCACGCGGCGGCATCAATCTCCGTCAGGACTCTCTCGTCAAGATGACATCGGCGATAGCGGGAGGATAGCCGGGAGCCTCCGCACTCTTTGCCAACGGAGGGAGAGCAGCGAAGAAAAAGGGGCGCCGATCGCACTTCCTCTTCATCGCCACGCATGCGTGGAAAGGTTTCTCCCCCAAAAGACGCTCTCCTCGACCCCCCAAGTTGGTCCCCCACTGGAGAGAAAGTTACATCAATGGAAGACCCGCCTTTCAACAAAAAAAAAAAAAAAAAAGGGCAGACAAGAGGTGACGACAGCAGCGAAATCGAGGTTGGCAATAATTTTCAATCTTTCTATTCTAACGGCCGGAGGGAGCTTTCGCGTTTTTTTCCCTACTTTCTTGCGTTGGGGAGAGGCATGAAGTGATCCTAGACGCCACAAAAGTTTCCCGGGGGCGTCTTGTAGTCTTGTAGTGGATCCACATTTTAGAAAGGAGCCTGTGAAAGTTGGGATCGTAATGTGAGAGTATGAATCTTCTGTTAGGCAGAAGTCCACTCCTGAGAATTAATAAGAAAACTCCGCACGTGGTGCATCACCCGAACCAGGCACTACTAACTCACTGAGCTTAAATTTGTACCAAGGTGCGCTCCCGGCCTCTTCAACAACGCAAAGGTGTGTTTTGTATTACAACAAAACAAGAGAACATGAACGAGAGCGTACACATCAGGTGTTTTGTACTCATCGAGCAAGGAGAGCAGCAATGATGTAACAACAAGCCCCGACAAATTTTTCTTCGCAGTGTTTTTCTTTTTACCCGTTCTGCTTCGCTGTCAAAGAACAAGGTCGTTAATGTCGTGAAGGCCTTCGTCATATGATTAAGCAACTAATTAGTAATTTTTCATCTGAAAAGAAGGTTGTAAACGTTAATATTTTAGTTGCTATACATTGCAGACGATAGCAATCACCGCTACTTTGGCAGCTTTGTTGTAGTTATATACTAAATCGTATACATGCATGCGCGTTCCAAGCGCTGCGTGATCCTTGCTGTTGTACCGTGAAAAATACTAAGAATACGCTAAGCTGTTTTTACTAGTCATGTGATCGTTACCAGTTGCCTAGAAACTATAACGGCTCTCATATACTGAGTGTGCATTGTATCGGAGGGGCCAAAGGACGTTGCAATGCAACGAGCGTTGTTCTGCAGGCTCGTTGAGATCACCTGGGGCCAGTGAAGGCACAGAAGCAAACGTTTTCGAAAAAGAGACGAAACAGGTTTATTGCTGGAAATATTAAGGTCACCTCTGTAATGCAGATCTGTCCTGCTAATAAACACACATAGAGTGCATGTGTGAAGAGGGTTTACTTGCGGATGCACGTACTTCACAGGGCGCACAGCCGGTTTAGAAATTTCCTACCTAAGAGACTGTAGTGAGCTCTTGGATGTACGGTGACCTAAGAATCGCTTGCAGTCCCTGTAGTTTCGTTATATGCAGGACAAAGTCCATCAACTTGTGCTAGACGAGACCAAACGCCTGTTAGAACCTACTGCCAGAGACATCAACTAAGAGTGCGATTGGAAGGACCCCTCGCGATAAAGATTAATTATAGCGAACTAGAGGGCAACTGAAAGCTACTTTATAGCGTAAAAAACAAAAGTAAAGTATTACTATTGTATATGTAAATAATTGAGATTGTTTTTTTTCTTATTTATATAAAAAAAGATGCGCGAAATTTGTTTGTAGTACTAGAATTTTAGCTTGTTTTTAGCTCCCTCTCACGGTCTTGTTGACCCGCCAGCCCGCTTAGCGCAGGAACAGCGCCTGTGTGAAACATGGTCCGTGCGGAAACCTTTTCACGTGCAGGGATGTAGTGACGGCGGTTTAGCGCTACCACTTTGTTGTCGTGTTGCTTTTTTTGCAAGTGTCTGTGTGGGTTGTCTGCGTCAAACATTCTCGCATTTCGTTGCGCTGGTAGTGATTCAGCTCGTAGTGACAGCAAGGCGAAGGTGGTGAACACACGCTGAGAACTGCGCCTTCTCGGACAGTCCAACGATGCTGCGTCAGTGCTCAGTTTAGCCTGCCGTGGTCGTCGCTGCAAGTTGCGGCTTGTTCTGTGTATGCACACCTGCACGACCGGCTTCTCACTGCGTCGCTTTGGTGTTTAACCCTGAAGGTGAGGTTCTATTAATGTGCGAGCATTATATGGCTCTGTCGCGTCCGCAAAAAGTGTCCGCAAATTTTGACCGCACGATTACGTCCTTCTCTGAAGATAAATATGTTCAAGTGCTATTGTGACTGATAGTGTGCGATAAAATGTTGCCGTGGGAAAAATTTGGTTGATCAGGTATGATTAGTTAATTAAACGCGAAAAAATGCACTTACATGTCAAAATAGCCTTGGACGTCGATATAGTACATGGATGACAGAACAGCCACGGACGTCGGTATAGCATGCGGACGTTTCGCTTTCGCATTGCTCCAATGCGGGTCGCCGTAGTGATCGCAAAGTTTTTGCTCTCAGGTCTTGCGCCGCATTCCGCAGTAAAATCCTCCGTCTCCGTCCGTTCCCTTCGTTGCGCGCTTCGGTTTTTGCGTCGCATTAACATGGCAGCGTTGCCTGAATGTGCTCAAGAAGTTATTGCTCGCGGATTCGCGTGTGGCCGATAGTTTTACTTGTATGTATTAAGCGCTGAAGTCACTTTTAACTTGTAGTGTTTAATGGGGTCGTTTTAAAAGGGCTCACTAGAAAGGGAGTTATATATCTAGCGGTCTGTCCCTCATGCTTCGGTGTTCGCCATCACCGACGCTGCAGTCGCAATAAAACACGCATATGCCGAAGGACGTAATTTGTAGACGTTTATACTTTCGCTCGTGCCCTTTAAACAATGCCCTTTAAACTTTTCGCGTTTTCGCTTACATTCACTTCTGTCAGCGTCTTATGAAACGAGAACAAAAAGCTGAATCGCTCAAAGTATGTCATGTTCTTAGTTCAAGGAAACTGCCGAAGTAACACAGTTGAGTTTCGCTTCTAAGGCGTGATAACAGCTTTTTTTTTTTTTCTACTGGTAACGAACCCGGTTTGAATTTCCTATCCAAGAGTTAATACTTCTGCGTTTTCGCGCTCGCGTTATCTTGTTCGCCGGTTTTTTTTTTGTTTTTTTTTTTGTTTGACGTTGACGGTACATTGCTTTTCCGCGAGTCACCGGCGATACTTTAGTGTTGCGGGGCTTAAGGGTAACGGTGGCGTTTTTCTTCCGGCTATCTTCGTCGCCCTTAGGTTTGTCTTGTGTCGCTGATATAGAGCGAAAAATAAAAAAAAAAGCGTTCAAAATGCGCGCCAAAAACTTGATCATGACGTCAGATTATTTTTTTTTCTGCCTTTAATTCACCTCTACTCCCAGGTAGCGTTACGAAACTCGTGCCTTGCTCTGTCGTCTCGCTGGTGCCCTATGGGACATTGACCACCAATTGATCTACCTTGTGTAGGATACGGAATATAAATCATGTTAGTGCTGACCAGCCTGTGCAGGCATATTTAACGCAGTTGTTTCACCAACATACTCGTGTGGCCGCGCTCCTGTCTCTAGTGCGTTGGTCAGGGAATTTTTAGAACACATGTGAACCTGTTTTGTTCTCCTTGCAGGTAAGGCGCGAATGGCGAAGCTAGTTAAAAGGTAACATGGTTAATTATTAACGTACACCTGAATTTTTTTCTATGTTGTTGTCCGAGCCGAGCGGTTAATCAAACGGTTAGCGGATTCTAGGTTGCATCTGTCTACTAGAATAGCAAAGACTTGTGCTGAATCAGAAGAACCTGAAGGAATCCGACGAAACGTTCAACAATCCGCATCTAAAACCGTCCGTTCGCCACACGTTAGTCGAATATGAACGAAGTGCTTGAAAGTAGTGAGGCTGTCAAGTCAGTGTTTGGGATTGCCCGATTCAGGTAAAGGAAATTACAGTCGGGCCTTCATTACACGGGCACTGTAATAACGCCGTCTGTAATAACCAATCGTGTAGACAAAAAGTAAAAAGAAACTTTATGAGATATGCCCGTGTGGATACTGGCCGGAAGGGAACTGAAAATTAGATAAAATCTATAGAGCTCCAAGTGCATTATCGAAGTAGCCTTTCTTTAAAATAGTGTGGTGCAGTATGGGATACCTTGTGGATCACGATGTTAGGCAATGAGCATCTTGCACTGAAATTTTTCCTCATGCCACGAACCACAAGTATTGTCGGCTTCACCACTTTGCAGAATACTCGAGCGAGCACAGAGGGCCATGTTACAAAAAGAAAAAAAAAACTGCTAGTTGACAGCAGCCTGGGGCTTTCGGACACAATGTTCGTGCCCACGTTGCTTGCACGTGAGTGTGGCTCTATATCTCCACCCAATCGTTGCCTGAAGAATCTGAAAGCGGTGTTCAAAGGCCACTTTCATTGCAAGGCAGAGCACCATTCGAGCGCTGTGCACAAGCGTGACGCGGACAGTACTACTATATCTCCACTGAGCCGGCTCTCAACGTAGCCCAAGCGGTACAGCGCGTTTTCTTCCCCATCATTCATGCAGCACGATTCTCAAAGTACTAACAAATCAAATTATAACCAGGGACTTATTCTTCTTTGCTTTTATTGTTTAGTGACAGCAAAACAAGCGTGATAATTTCTTATCGTTTGCAACCACGCTGAATGCAAGGCGCAGATTAGCACGTGAAATTTCCTCACTGCTCGCAATATGAGAGATTCTTATACAATACGAATGATAGTGCGGGCTGCGCGAAGACGCAGTGCTACAGGAATAGGAAGTAACGTTGTAGTCGCAGATAAAGCCGCGGCGGAAGCCTCAGAAACGGCCGAACCCGAAGTCGAGGAAGTCATCGTTAAAGCTGGGTAAGGCTGGTAAGTCGGGCAGCGACCTGTAATGAAAAAGAAAAATACAAATTTCTTTATTTGTCGTTCAGAGTGACTGAGGTAAAGTTAAGCGTTATGATTTTTCGAAGCGTCGGACAGTTAACCCGGGAAAATTTTACAGCGGAGTCTTTTTTAGCATGGCGTAATTTTGTGCGAGAATCGTTGCCTTCAAGGTTACTGAGCCCTCTGGTGGTTAATAGTGGCACGGAAAGTGAAAAAGCCTCGGATGGCGTAAATTGTGGCGTTAAAACTCGGGACGCTCTCAGGGAGGTGGCCTTATGTGTACTTACAGACGCTAACACGTTGCAACTTAATTTTCCACCCCATATGATGCGTGACCTTGCTTTCTATATGTGTGGAAACGGAGATGTATTGTTTTACCAACGCATCTGAAGCCAAATAAGGATAGCCTGCATTCCTTGCAGTGGTCGTGACCAAACGTCACACTCATGAGACCAAAAAAAAGTTCCTGAGTCCGTAGGCTACTTTGATCAAAGGTGCGGGTTCTTCGCCTTCAGTTAAGGTTTACTTGCCATTTTTACATTATTAGTACAGCAGGAGGCACTCGGGTAGACTTCTGCAACACGTACAGCGCGGAAACTATGCATGACTGGTCATTCATCATCATGATGTGTCTTTTAGATGTATCTCCTCTCTTGACGATACTGTCATAAACGCACTATCTTCTTAGGGTTATAGAACCCTGAGATTGCCTTTTGTGAGTAATACGAAACGCGGTATTATTGTCCAAATAAAAAAAAGTTGAAAATAAAAATTTGAATTCAGTGCTGTCGTGTCACAAGAAGGGCCAAGGCTGATATTTTATCATGACTGATGCTACAGAACTCGTGTCTTAATCAATAGAAGCCGCGTAAGATAACTCGGACTTAGAAAAACCCCAAGAAATCCCTGACAAGAGAGTTTAGGGGCCATTTTGAGCAAAGGAGCATGGGCCGACTCTCTTCCTTGCCTATTTGCGCTCGTTGGGTCGGTTCTTACCTGAAGGAGAAAGGATTCCGCTGCAGGGCCCTTTGTGCCATGTTGCTCAGGAGAGCCCGACCAGAAGGGTCGTCCCTGACCTGAACCCTGCCGTCTCTTCCGACCGTGTAACGTACAGAACGGCTTCTGCCCGTAGAGTCCAGGTAGCCT
Source organism: Amblyomma mixtum (assembly GCF_055824585.1). NCBI lineage: Eukaryota > Metazoa > Arthropoda > Arachnida > Ixodida > Ixodidae > Amblyomma > Amblyomma mixtum. The sequence goes on along the minus strand of NC_143013.1, from coordinate 30,902,106 downwards.
TGTCGGCCCTCAAGGACTCCTCCGGGACCGGTCTTCATCGACTGAAAGGCGCTGGCCGCAAACGACTTGTGGAACGAGTATGCTATGGTGCAGGAGACACCCAAGGCGGTCATGAGGAGTGCCACCAACCACAGGCGGGCCATGGTCCTGCGGAACCTGCGTGTATGAGAATATCTGAATAGGGTAGGCTCCAAAGTCAGCTCGTTCTGAATTTTGAGACTGTGGTGTGCAGAGCAACTTGGAGGAACACATAGTGCAAGTGAAGAGGAGCGGGCAGAACAAGCATTGGTTCTGCTGCTCCACTTACGAAGCAACAGTAAGGCGACTTGGTCCTGCCTCTGCCTCTGCTTGGTTGCTAAAGGGCAACATGTCACAGAACTCTATGAATAACGTGTTCGGATTGCCCGAGGTGAGGTCGAAGACACATTTACTCAAGCATCGACTCCAGAGTAGCCGAGCACCTGACCAGAGGAAAGTTTGTACACACTGCAAAACCGGTGCTATTGCATCGTTCCAAGTCAATAGAGAGAAATACGTCATGCGACAACAAGGGAAGTGCGGGACACAGCACTGGCTCTCAGCTGAAGTGCCACGAAAAAATTTTCAGTTGAGGGTCAGCGCTCTCTTTTTGTCTGTCGCCTTTCGCGCTGTTAGGTTACAACGCTGTTGTACGACTTCTTCATCGCCTGTTTATCTCCTGTCTGGTATGTATCGCCCAGTAAGCAGATAGATCTTGGGAGTGAAGCTCACTGGACTGCTTTTACAAAATTCATCGCAGATTCGTGGTACAGGCGCAGCAAATGCGGGATATATATTTCTGAAGGAACAGATTCGTCTACTCAGTGAACAGCACATCATCCCTGACCGCCGCCAGCATCTTCTGATCTCGCCTTGCCATTAGGACTGACTCCGCCAGGCCTGAAAAGCTTCATACAGTTGGAAGCTTGCTAGTTCAACAAAGCCACTAGAAGATACGCAAATTATACCAGCGCTCGCAGAGCTGACGACTTCAAAAATGAAATTGGACGCAAAGTAAAGTCTGCGGCATATGTTGGGAGCGTAACTGGTTTCTTTATTATAATAATAGCAAAACCTGGCAGCCTAGCTTGCCCATGCTTGAAACCGTGCCAAGTTAGCAAGTCGTTGCTGAACGTCTCGGTTACACGCAGGAACATATGCTTGGAAGTTATTGCCAATTCAACTGTTAAAAGTTGAGAAAAATGAAGTAACACGGCTCATCGAACCATGCCCACCACAGTAAATATTAACGCAACTGACTGTACAATCTTTATTCGCCATAAATCATCCGTCATAAACAAATTTATCCGTCGTAAACGCCATAAACGCGGTTTTTGAGCACTAGTCAGGAGCGAATAAAAAATTCACGCCTGATAAAAGCGATTGATGAGGGGGGTGATGCGTTAGCAAGCGGGCTGCGATTTCGTGAGCGCATTTACTCGTGGTGCCCTCTTTGCGCAGTCGCGCAAACTAGCGCGTTTGCCAGTGATTTGTGGCGTCCTCTGTACCCAGTTGCACCAGCTAGCGCCACAGCGCGAGAAGCTGGTAGTTTTCCACGCGGGCAGGAAGCTTACTTATAATGTATTCCAATTTTTAAAATGATTTGGTATATTGTCCAATTTGTTGAAATGAGGTGTCAAACTAGATTAAGAGTTTTGCCAAGTACCATTAAGCGTAGGCTTCAAACCGGACAGGCTTTCGAACCCGTAAAAGTGGCCGCTTGCTCTTGTGTTTGGATTGTATCGTGCCCGGATAAGAGTATCGTGTATGAATGAAAATGGATGAAGACGATTTCAAAAGTACAGCACGGGTATGCGGCGACGGCTGAGTGGTCTAAAAGCGGCAAGCGCCGCTGACCTGTTCGCCCCACTGCAGGTTCGAATCCGACTCTTGGCCAGAAGTATAGGTAATTTCTTTTTCTGCTGCACGGTCTGTCGGACGTCCATCGGGCGCCGGGTTTTCCTTTACATAACCGTTCTAATGCTTACGCATTATAATAACGAATCGCATATATTGAACAGGTCACCTCGTCACACCATTGGCCTCTTATACCTAGAGAAAGCTTTTGCTTCTTGAACTATACACCACTGAACTGTGCACAATTTTAACTCAATGATTAAGGCTAGCCAGTCAATCATTTATTTGACGGGATAGCTTATTCACACTAACCGAATGAAAAAAACACAACAGGGACTTTCCGTAGTCACAGCAGATTGTTCGTGGTATTCTTGGACATGAACTTGTAGTAACAGAAGTTTTGGTCGCAAAAACAGACTTTTTCTGTACTTTTGTGATTTTCCTTGTTGTAGCGACAGAACTAAAGAAAGTACTGCAGTGCTACAGAAAAGTACTACAATAATACAGAAAAATACTACAATAATTAAAAAAATACTACAATAATAGAGAAAAGCGTGCCCTATTTTGGGCAAGATTCTGGTGTTTCGACCGAGATTTATGTTGTTGCGCGCCAAACTTTGGCACGGTCCTATCCCTTGCACCTAGATGTATTGCAGTGAGCATGTGGCAAGAACTGGAACTCTCAGAGGAGTAACGGGAGATAATTAAGAAGACTCGACGCAGCTTACTTCAGTCCAGACTGAGCAGCGTTGCTTTCGGACGAGTGATTAGATGTGGCCTGGGGCTACTCTCAAGACGGGCAGCTGCAGGTGCACTAACCGGTGAGCCTTTGTCCTATCGCAGTCAGCCACAGCGTCCGTCTCCTCCGCTGCTCTTAGAAACAATGAGCATGCGTCTGCAGCTGTGCCGTCGAAGGCGCAGTGATCGGCAGCCTTGGGTCGACGTGAGGCACTCGGAGCACTTGAGAAACAGTTGTAGTCTTGGCCATTGGTTCTTTTTGTGTGGTTGAAACAGCTGCTGGCATATATATATTTTCAACATAATTGGAAATGCAAAACGAAGCAGATGATGAACAAATATCAGTGTACATTTTCATTAATTTAACGAAAACATCTGGCCTACTTAACCACGAAATATTATCATAACTTGAAAACGATGGGACCTGAGGAACTACTGTAGAATATCTGAAAACACAGCTATACATTCGTGAGCAATCGTAACTGCTATCGAATCTGCATATAACTTCTCTACTAACGATAATTAACAGAGTTCCAGAACGTTCTCTCTGCCATTTATATTTTTAATCAGCATTAATGATCTTTCTCCCTGCATACTTGATGAGGAGCTTATTCTTTATGCAGATGATACTCGCATATTTGTAACGACAGATACCAGAGGAGAATTGTATTTTACCACAGACAAAACTTCAAGAAATCTCTCGCAGCGGTTATAAATTAAAAATTACTAAAAGCAGTTCTTCCGTCAAAAAATATGCGGTTAACAACGAAAACAATGCTGGACAGTATTGGAATGTGTTCGAAACATTTTGGTAGTGGCATGCGCGTACTCACGATACAACCCTTAAGATATAAAAGAAAATTCCCCGCCTTCGTAACCATCCATTCAAACAAATTACGGACAATTCTTATTTTCATTTTTTGCTACAAAGTTCTGGAAAAGTTATCGCCGGCTGTTGCGTCAGACGCGACGTTTCGTTCTTACAAGCAACAATTCAAACACTTCAATGCTAAGCCGCCGCGGTGGCTTAGTGGTTATGGCGCTCGGTTGCTGCCCCGAAAGACGCGGTCGAATTTCGATGGAGGCGAAATTCTAGAGGCCAGTGTACTGCGCGATGTGAGTGCACTTTAAAGAACCCTACGTGGTCGAAATTTCCGGACCCCTTCACTACGGCGTCTCCATAGCCAGAGTCGCTTTGGGACGTTGCACCCCATAAACCAAACCAACCAACTTCAATCCTAAGCCTAATAACAAAACAATACCAAAAATTTTCTCATTGTTGTCCAGTTTGTTATTGTTTTCATGTTTCGTCTACTCTTTTTTGTATTCATTTTGTATCTGTAAGGATCATTCTGGATGTATTCACTCTGTTTAATTTACGAACTGCTCCCACAACTCCTGTGCTCAGTTATGAGGTCCATTCTTTATAAAACGTATAATGTAAAACTGTTGACTATCAATAAAACATTTGATTCTGATTTTATACTGGGGAGGTTACACTTTAGGTAAATGTCGAATTAAAGAAATATTAACTCCATCCAAATATTGATTCCAGTAAAAAAAAAAAAATGATTATCTGACTCTTTCTGGCTATGTGGCTTTTGTCCGGCAGCAAAGGACCAATTTACAGTTAAGAAAATTGGCTTTAAAAGTATTCCCGCCAGTCGTGTCAAACCTGTGATGTCCTTACTGAAAGGACCGGTTGCCACCGCATTGAAGATACTGGAGGTGCGAGGTAGTACTTAGAATCCGCGTCCGAAAATCTGTATCGACACATGTATTTTACTGATAAAATGGCTAATGCGGGGGGGGGGGGGGGGGGGGTGGCAGCTCTATTTATTTTTTTATTTTGTACATTTTAACGCGATAGCGTTAAGGAGCTCGTGCCGCAGAAAATCCGGCTTTGCTGTCGTCATTGTTTTCCGTGAGCGAAAAAAAAATCCGCAAAAAATCCCCATAGAAGCAAGCTAGGAGGCAGGTGGGCCACCTAGGTCACGTGACCTTGTGACGTCATCACAACCTGCCCAGTGGATTGTGAGCAAACTGCACGTTATGGAAGGTGGCAGTTTAGTTGATGATTGACAGCTAGAGGTTGCCTGGGGAAAGCAACCTGAATCGCGCAAGCCCCACCGGTGGCAGCACTGCCGTCGCAGGGCAGTGGTGCACCGCTTAAGCGCTGCGTCACTGCGCCAGGAGTAGTATGAGGACTCCCTGGGGTCTATGAAAGTTAATTAGAGAATGACCAATTCTACATATATGGGCCTTAACGTATCAAGCTATCGTGTCATATAGTTAAGGCGGAGCTTGTGTCCTCCACCAATTTCTTTTAAAAGCTGCGCTTTCGATCAGAGCTAGTGGTCTCTTTGTGATCAGAACGCCGTACCCCTTCGGTGCAGGCCGCTTTCTATTTGCAGTGTCCCTCTAAAGCATAACGCAGTTCTAGATGGTGCTCTGTCACCACTGGTACAAGTAGCAAGAAAAAGTATCTGGCTGCCATCATCACGATTTGGTGTAGTTCGTTGAGTGTCACAAAATATCTTTAACAAATAAAGCATGAAACCTTCCTCCGAACTGCCCCCTTTCCCATGCCGGTCGAGACCTCCGCCTGGATAACATGGCAACACACAATAGATTCCCTCATGCGCCTTCTTTTATGCCTCCTGAATAGCAGTCTCATTGCTTGCAGAGTCACGTGACAGTTATACCCCCGTGTTGAGGTTATAAAAAGCCGCGTGTGCCTTTCGCGGTTTAGCCATCAATAACAAAAGAAAGCGCCGCGTCTTACTTGTTTGAAACATTAGCGCCTCCGGCCTTCTCATTGTTTCAAGCGTTATAACATCTAACGGATTGCACGGCTGAATCATTTCGAGGAATCCAAAACAGCGCCCAGCCAGTGCTGCTAAGCCTAGCTAGCGACCTTTAATGGCAGCTACTCGGTCATAATCCTTTTTTGTTACGTCACGGATGATGTCAACGAGCTACTTTTTAGTGTTCAAGGTAATGGGCCACATGCTGGTAGCGTAGGGAACTAGAAGTTCTTAGTTTAGTTTACTTTAGTTTATGAGGTTTAAGGTCCCAAAGCGACTCAGGCTATGATGGACGTCGTAGTGAAGGGCTCCAAAAATTTCGACCACCTGGGGTTATTTAACGTGCACTGACATCCCACACAGTACACGGGCCTCTAGCACTTCGCCTCCATCGAAATGCTACCGCTGCAGCTGGGCTAAAAGCTCTAGCCCGAATTTCTGGTAATGAAGAACGTTTTAGCTTTGAAGTGGCTGATTATGAGTTTGTTGCAAGCTACAGGTGAGGTTAACTTGCAAAACATGGAGTGCTGTGCATGCTTTTTCGCGCCTATCGATGAACATGAGTGTCCCTTCGCTGCAGTTGTAGTTGGGTTAGAGAAACATAGAATCCATATCAACTTTGTTACTTCGCATTTCTGATCGCAGGTTGTAAACATTATTCTCACTCTCTTCTTGGCCTCCCAAGAAATGAAATCTGCTGGATATGAACTCGGCATACCGCGTCCTGCAGAGCTATCGATCACTGTCTAAAAACAGGCTGAAGTACGTAGCTCCATTCCAACATCTGCGGAGGTCCCATATGACCTCAGTTAAAAAAGCGGTGAACGGCCCAGGCTGTCTTGAAGGTCGGGTATGCGGGCAGCTGGGGAGGACTCCCGCAGGAAACAGTGCACTTTCTCTCGAGCTCCAGCGCAGCCTCTTCGCGGAATGCAACGAAGCCAGTCGAAGTCTTCACTACGTGAATACATCGTAGCTCACAAATTCTAAACCTCTTGCATTGCATCCGCACTCCTGCTAGCGATCTGCTGGGCTGGGCTGTATTTCCTGCTTCTAGGTTGTTGTTTTTTTTCCCAGAGCTTTAATGCAACCTTCTAGAAAATGCGCACACGCAATAAAAGATGCCACATTGTACCACCTTCGAATGCATATAACCTCCCCTGCCGGTTGGCTTCCAATGATCAATTAATAGCGGAAAGATCAAATACCTCTAATAAACGTTACAGTGGAGGACTAAACGAAGAGTCCCGTGCCCTCCACATTTTGAGCCTCCTATAATGTTGTATGTCATTCATGTCGCGTATTGTGGCGCTCGCTCACTCACCGCCACCATATATGGCAATTGCAATACTACTTTTGAAATGTAATTAAACTGAATTGCTGATTACTTTACTAGAAATCGCGCGAAGGTAATTAAACTGCACTAGCAATTACTGCTCCCCAAAAGTAATGACATTACATTGCAATTATTTGTTTGTTTACTTTCATTAATTTTTTTCAGTGCCTCAAGGGTCAATTGGAGAAATGGGAGAGGCTTTTGCCCTGCAGTGGACGTAGTTAGGCCGGTGTTGATGATGACCGAAAGGGCTCACTCGGGGGTATTACATAGGGGGAGGCACGAGTCTTTCACAAACAAAAGAAAAAAAATCACAGCAGATGGTTAATGAAGCAATCAGATAAAAGTCGAGAAACATCATTACAAACTAAAAATTCTTACAAAGCACCACAAAAACAAAGAAAAGCGAAAAAGAAAACATCGATTTTGAATGACTCGACTGACAAAGTAAACTATGTTACTGGAAGTGCTGGGATTCTAGATAAATTAGTAATGCAGAATTAAATGACGGAGACTGTGCCATAGTGGAGATCCTGGCGGGTAACCCATTTAATTTGTTTATTGGTGAGGTTAAAGGCGAATTCTTGTACTTTTCCGTCCGGGTGAAGATAGGGTTAATTTTTCAGGCGTTATCTATGCGTTTGGAGCTATGAAACGGTTGTAAAATATGCGACTGGGAAAATGACGTGTTACTGTGATGCAGTGTGTGAAAAAAAAAAAAAAAGATGCTCTAGGGAGTTTCTTGCGCATTGAAACCGACGGCATGTTGAGCGTGTCCTTCAGAGATGGAACGCTTTGAAATCGCGTGTAGGATTACAAGATGAATGGAGCTGCTTTATTTTTAGACGGCTTCAAGGCGATCTACTCGGGTGATTTGATAGGGATGAGAAATTATTGATGCGTATTCCAGTGAAGGACGCACGAGGATATGGTATGCTTCAAGCCTGGTGTTCCTGTCAGCCAGCCGTATGTAAACGTCGCTTCAGAAAGGCAAGTTTCTTTAGCCCTGCAGGCCAAATATATTCTATGTGTTATGCAAACGTAATACAAAAAAGCAATCCAAATTACTCTTCAATTACTTTTAGGTTGTCATGCATATAAAAAACAAAAGCAAACAAAGCAAAAGAATTAAACACCAACCTCTCTCCAGACGCGGCGCACATACTTTGGTCTTGCCGCCGAATTCTGGGCCAGCCAAATATTCCTTCATCTCTCTTCTTTCAGCCGCCAAGGTGGCGCAGTGGTTATGGTGCTCTGCTGCTGACCTTAAATACGCGGGTTCGATCCCGAACGCGGCGGTCGCATTTCTATGGAGGTGAAATGCTTTAGGCCCGTCTGTTGTGCGAGGTCAGTGCACGTTAAAGAACCTCATGTGGTCTGAATTATCTGGAGATCTCCACTACGGCGTCCCTCATTACCGGAGTCGCTTTGGGACGTAATACCCGATAAACCGAACCGAACCGAAACTCCTCTTTTCGGTGGCAAGGGCCATTACAAAGTTAAGACAGCGTCAAGAGAGTAACGAAAAAAGAAGGCTGGCACGCTACAGTTTCACCGCGCTCAAGACAGTAACGAGCGGCGAACCCGATGCCTTGCTGCCCGGAGCCGTTTACTCTTCACCGTTCGAAGCCTCCGAAGCAGGGGATTTATTTCTTCGGTAGTTCCAGGAATTGACCTCAGCAGCTTGCGCTGGGTAATGTTCGCGCCATGCGTATTTCCGCCTGCTCCTCCAGGCGCCCCGTGGCAACGAGCGTAACCATGCAGTCTCCACAGTGAATGCCTCTGCGCACTCCTGACTAATTTTAAACTCCGGTGTGCGCCATCTGCCGATAGATCGCCACCTTACATCCTGCTGCTTGGGGGATGCTCGCGGCGCGTGCACTTGCCTACTTGCCGAATACCCGCAGGCAGCGACGAGGCTGCAGAGGACCGCGGCGGTGTCTGACGCATAGTGCTGCTCACTTCTGTGTCGACACGCCGATACTTTGCGATGGCCCAGGCTTGCCTCACGTTGTTCCTGCTTACGAGGTGCTCTACTCGGCATGCGAGAAAAAAAAAATTCGCCGAGCCAAAGAGCAGTGGTACATTTTAATGAAAGTAATTTTAAAATAAAGTAATCACTTTTGCTGCGAAATTACTTCATTGAAGCAATTCATTTCATCACCAAGTTATCAGGACAAGAAGTAATTCATTACATCACTGATTACTAAAAGTAAATAATTAGTGTAATTTCATCAAAGTAAGTCAATAACTGCCGCCGCGGTGGCTCAGCGGTTATGGTGCTCGGCTGCTGACCCGAAAGACGCGGGTTCGATTCCGGCCGCGGCGGCTGGAATTTCTTTGGAGGAGAAATTCTAGAGGCCCGTGTACTGTGCGATGTCAGTGCACGTTAAAGAACCCCAGGTGGTCGAAATTTCCGGAGCCCTTCACTACGGCGTCTCTCATAGCCTCAGTCGCTTTGGGACGTTAAACCCCATAAACCAACCAACCAAGTCAATAACTGCCATGTCTGATCGCGACTATCTCCAACAGGCCCAATGATCAAGGTTTGGCGACGGTGTTCGTGGTTTAAATACAACAAAGCCTACAGCTAGTTGCCCTCACTATACCGACACGTCCTTCGGGCTCTTCCAGCTGGCATATGCCTATACACACATACCAGGTTTCCGACGAGGGCGCGGCGCAACCCTCGTGGCGTTCACTCGTGAAACCAGTTCATGGTGGGACACGGCAGCGCAGTTGTTGGCACGCGCGCGTTCGTCACGTCGCTGTAGCTGCTCGCGTCAGGAGGGGAGGGGGGCATAATCACACGTCACGGCGAATCGAGAGGAAAGAAAAAAAACATAGCGGAGCGACTGGTGTCGCGAAACCCGACGCCCCGGGACGGGCCGGCTCGACGCCGTCCTGGGCGGAAACGCCAGTGTCTTTCCCATTGGAGCGTTTCGACACGCAGCGCGGCCCACCCGCCGTCGTCGGCGGGGAAACGGGGCCCGGGCAAGACTTTGATGAATGCGCGCCCATCGGTCACCAAGCCTGTCAGGCGACGCAGCACGGGAGCCAAAGATTTCGGGCCTCAATGGCCGCCCACCCCTGCTCCGGAAGGAGAACTCCTCTTGCCGCCTCTGCTGCTGCCTCCGGGACTCGGCCCCGAGCTCGGAACTGGGCCCACCGACGCCCTGCTCGTTGTCCAGATAAGCAAACTCTGGCTCCTCGGCCGGCGTCGGCAGAACAACGCTCTCTCCTTCCTATTCTTCTTCTTGGTCGTCTTCGTCACGGCGGCCTGTCGGTCTTCCTTTTCTCTGGGATCTCACGCCATCGGCAGCCGTGAAACAAGAAGCAAACAGCCGAATCGGGAATGAAGGATTAAAGGATGCGCTATAGACCGTCTGGTCCTCGCTCTTGCGCGTGGGGCGCTTTGCCCCCCTCACCTCTTGCCATCCAAACTCCCACTCAGACCAGTGGTGAGGGCGAGCGTATACCCAGTCACCCGCTGGGGTCTACCCCCCCCCTCCCTCCCCCCCACCCTTTTTTTCTTTTTAGTGTGCCGTTTTCACGTGGAACCGCGTCTGCGCACAATATAAACGTTGCAGAACGGAAGGAGTTCAAGGCGCGGGAATTGTGAAGGAAGATCGGTCGGCCTTCCCATACACAATGGCTCTTTGGTGTCATCTCCTTGTCCGTGGATAGAAAGGAAGAAAAACCATGGCCCTATCTGTTGCCGCGTTTAGGTTTTTACTCCCTCTCTTACCCTACATGTATGTGTTGTGCTTTCACAACTTTTTAGCTTTGCTGCGGACTGAAGCGCACAATAACAAAAGTGTTGCCTTGCCCAGGTTGCGGTGCTGACTAGCGGGGGAATGGGAAGCTTATATGGAGCGATTACCGAAACAGTGAAAGCGTTCATTCTTTCTTGCGTAGCCTCAGCTTTTGCTTCTTCTTGGACGGTCGAAGAGCGTTGCTCGAAGATCTGATCTACGTCCGCGCCTGTCATCCCGATCTCTCCACCTTACCGTTAGCGCTTTGGTAAAGAGCTGGTCGCTTATAGCGAGTGTTTGGCTGCCTCCTGGCAGAGATTGATGGCGATCAGTGAGGTGGCAAACAGAAAAAGAGGCTAAATTCATTACACACATGTGTCGCAGGCAGGTAAATCTATAGCTTTGGACAGCTCTACATCAAGCAATCTCACACCAGTTTTCTGACATTGGGTTCCTTACAAGTGAAATAAGGTAGGAACAAAAAATTGCCTAATGCCATTGTGACCACTTAGAAAGTGGATGGAAACAACTGCATGATGGTGAATCAGGCCAACACTCATGAATGATGAATGAGACATCATTTGCGGTTATTGAAACTGCTGATTCGAAACTGATGACGTGCAAGTGTAGTGAGCAGCATTCCATCTTGCGATCATTATTTTATAACACAGGTTATTTTGCCAGTGATGTAAATAAACCAGAGCTCCTTGAGTTAATTGCAAAGGGGTTCTCGTTCTATTAACTTTGAATCTGCGCTCGCTTGTATGCTCAGGTGTACTAGAAACGCGTTGAATGTGCGACTAATCTTTGAGGACCCCTCATACGTGTTTCACTAGCTGAGTCCGAACTGAGTCCTGGTCAGGAACAAAATTTTTTGATGCATAATTTTTCCGCTTTATGGCCACGTACTGACTCAGTGGTTATGATTCTAAATCACTATTGCATAGTTGTCATCGGTTTCAGTTTCAACTGAGAAATGCTGCTGTTATACGTCGCCACTTAACCGGGTGCGGAGGCTGACATGAGTGATCACGTGAGCAATCCTGCATGAAGAAGCATCTACGCGCTCTCTTTCCAGATTGCCAACTAAAGGCACGCTTAAATCTTTCGTCATCATTCCTTGCCAAGCATAATAGTAGCTCGCACAGGTCATGCGTAGGGCCTAAACCAGTTTCATCAAGTTGATGTATATCTCGTGTGGTACCGTACCTTCCAGTTTTTCATCCGCAAGTTCTTCAATACTAAATTAATTACAATACGTTCTGAGCTCGTAAATATTTTTGTCCACTACTAATATCTTCCAGAGGTCATCTACGCATGTACACCGATCGCGAATCCTCATTTTATATGGCGATGCTTCCGCTGATGACAACCACACCCTTTGTGACCACGCTTTGTGTTCGGCTGCTGTATCCAAGGTTGTTGGTTCGAATCCCACCCGTGGCGGCAGCATTTCGATGAAGATAAATTGAAAATATGGTTGTATACCTTGCGATGTCAGTGCACGCTAAGGAACCCCATGCGACCAACGAAAACCAGGAATCCTCCATTACACCGTACCTCATAGCCAATGTGTGACTTCGGGCCATTTAACCTCGTTCACCCTCTGTGCATTCAGAGGAATCGATTCGTACATGTGACACAAATCCGGTGTAAATTATTTAGGGCAGGTCATGAGACTCATCTCACAAAATATATTTATACATGTATTCGATCTGCTGGTCTCGTTAGTTTCGGCCTTCGCACTTGAGGATAGCCTTCACCACATTGCAGCAAAGTTGACAGGGAATGTGCCACTACAGTCCTTCCATAACATTAACATCGGTTTCTTCTTCCAAGGCAACAAAAGTCAACATCGTCATTTTACAGACTGTTTAATTTTCTTAGAGCTGAGTAAAAACACAGGAAGTTTGCACAGGATGAAGGAAGATCGCTGAACTTATAGCTTACACACACACACACACACACACACGCACGCACGCACGCACGCACGCGCGCACACACACACACACACACACACACACACACACACACACACACACACACACACACACACACATACACACATACACACACATACACACACATACACACACACACACATACACATACACACACACACACACACACACACACACACACACATACACACATACACACACACATACATACATATACAGGGTGTCCCAGCTAAATGTAACCAAGCTTTTAAAAAACACGTGGTGTCCTAGCCGTGTGAATCCAAATGAGGGTTGTTTAGAGTCGCGTGACCTAGTCTGCAGTATTTTTTTCGTTCTTCAAGGTTGAATAATTAGTGAAGCTTAATTAACTAACTTTTTAATTATTGACTTGAGGAACAAAGTGTCAATCGAAAAGTTGTAGATCGCTTTGAGAAACAGCTTACTGAGACATTTGCAGCAAAGTAATACTTACGTATAGTAGTTTTTTTACCGGCCTTTAACCATAACCCGCACAATAAGAAAAAGCTTCCACATGACAACTGTGCCACTTCAACGTCCCAAGACGCGCCTTAAAGAATAAAATCCATTTTTTCTGAAGTCCTCTCCTCGATGAGACTTTGGGTGCACACTGGGGCAGAGAAGTGAGCGAGCAGCTGGTCACGTGACAACTTTCTTCTAAGGCCAATAAATGAAGCTACGTAAATCGTAACTTGACGGAAATAGCACTACTAGCGGTTTTTAGAGGTGATCTAAAACTTTTGCATTGACACTTTCTTCCTGAAGTGAATAATTAAGAAGTTAGCTAATTAAACTTAACTAATTAATTAACTTTGAAGAGCGAAAGAAATACTCAAGACTAGGCCACGTGACTATGAACAACTCTGAGTTGGTTTTACTGGACTAGGACACTTCGCATTTTTTAAAAGTTTGGTTACATTTAGCTGGGACACCCTGTATATATAGCTTACATACTCTATATTTTTTTGTTTTCGCTGGAATTGTTTCCCCAGGATTGAATATTGCTCATGCAGTCTCACTTTTCAGGTTTAGTGGCACCATGCTGAGTTTAAGTTCATTTCTTTCAAGTACAGCACTTGTACGCAATATTGTGACGTATGCGGGGTTAAAGCTGCATGGAACCAGTTCGACTGGTCCCGCAACCCACGAAAGTGAGCGGCGTACACGACCGACGGGAAGCACTGCAGAAATACTGAACAGAAGTGCAGCGTAGAACAAAATTTATAATAAAATGCAGTGCAACTTTATTTTCCAGAAAAGAACTGTATGGTCTCTTGCGCTGAAAGGTACATATAAGCGAAAAAAATAAACAGTGGAAGTTTAAAGAGAAAACAATAATAAAGACAAAGAGGAGAAAATAATTCAGGCTATTGACAGTTATCTTAAAGAAATAAAGGTACCAAACAATCAATTGGAAACCATTTAAAGAAAAGTAGAAGCGTAACGACAAACAATCGATATTCATAGATCATAAATGCACTGAGAATACAATTTTTTCCATTAAAGCCCTCAGTCTGTATATATTTGTTTAGTATTGCTAGGAGGTCATGTGTTTCGCACAGGTTAAAAATAGTACCATATAGGAGCTTAAAAATGATATCAATTAATTTATTTGCCAGGAAGTGCAATGGCTTCTCTGCTAGGCCGTTTTTATTCAGCATCTTTGGCGGATTGCTCTTCAGCATGCTTGTACGTGGTCAAGAAGCGACCACTGTTCTTGATGGTGAGTAGAGAAGGATGAAGTGTTAAGCTGCGGATCGAAACTTTGTCCTTTTTCCGTAAATTTCTGGTTGAACAGAAGGCAAAAGTTCACGCAGAAAAAAATATTTTGTAATCCTAAATGTACCGAGTGAATCGGAGGCATGAGCTTTTTCAGAAATAGTGTTTTGATGTAGTCGTCACACAGGCGTTCATGAACATTAAAGATAAAAGGTAATCTCAGCTGCTGAGTGCTGTTCTGATGAGGCAACTTCGGCGAGCAGTGACCTTTTTCAGTCCAAATTATATCGGTTATGATGGCTGTCGATTTGCTGGACATTGTTTAGGGGCATATAGTCTGACACAACTGTCGTAGATACAATAGTTTACCGTACTTCATAACTAGCTCATGTCAGCAATAAGCTTAACGTGGCTTACAGTTGGATTGCTGTGTCACTGCGCACTCGCACAAGGCAGTATAATTGCTCCAAAACACTTGTATATCTTACATTTACGGGACACAACCAAAACTATACGCATCTATGATTTTTCCCATGGAAACTCAACGCCACCGAGAATCGCACAACGTGAATGGTATCCCGAAACCATATTCGCGACATTGACGCTCGGAGACCGTTTTCAAAACATGACCTGAAGTTCATTGTGGTTGGGCAGGCTTTTCACGTATATGCGCATTCGCGATTAGCTCTATGCAAAGCGAGTCAAGCGCACAGCCTCTTCTGAACCCCTTCACTCGCTGCCCTCAATTTAGCCACATCCTGTTTTGCTTCAGCAACGTCAGTCGGCGTCCATAGTACTTAGTATGAATAAATACGCTTGTTCCGAACCTCCCACCCCCCAAAGCGCTCTATTTTAAATATCCGGAATGAAGCGCTATTTCGGCGTGGTCGCGGGCAACGTTGTGAGGAGTTTGTGTACTCCCGTTTCTGTGGGTGCTTCTGTGTTTGTGTGCGTGGAAAGGAGGATGATGGGTCAGCATGCGTGGGCCTACGTGCATGTATTCGTATTTCACATGCAGTATTTCCATTTCGTGGTCAAAGCTGAGTCACTGCGTGTTCACATAACAACACGGACACATTTCTTCGTTCCTGCCAGGTACTAGAGAGTAATCAAGCCGAAACGATTCGAAACAATCCGAAGCTTTCAAAGCCATTGAGTCGTCACTAGAGCAAAGCCAATTCTTTTCTCTTTCGATTGCGATGTCGCGTGTGGACGTTCCCAGCGATGGCTTCTGTAAGCTTACGCTTCCTCAGGGATACGGACTTGCGCTGAGAACAGCGCATCTGTCTTTTAAATAGCAAACAATAAACAGCCATAAGATAGGCTCTGTTTGCGGACTTCTTCGTGAAAGTAGACAACATTCCTTTCTATAACTGAATGTCCTAAATGCCCACCCTCTTTCTTAATTTCACACATGTCGAGCAAAAGACAAAAAAAAAAAAACACCCACACACACAGAGGAGAAAGCAGGTTTCTCCTCTTGTACAAAGGAGTAAAATATGGCCTATATGTAACTAGTTTTTACTGTTAACACAAATAGTTCACTAACTTTAACTGCACCGTGAACTGCAGTGACATAGAATTTAGTTCCAAACAGAAACATTAGTGGTGCAGATGCTCATTATGAGATCACTCCAAGGCTTCAAATGCACCGTTTACCTCACTATCTCACGAAGACACTTGACAGCCAGATTCAGAAAAGGAAGTTTTCCCCGAAGCATGAGACCGTTCTCTGTCATCAGCACTTTTTTTGCTTGCGAAAATTTCGCTCTAGGACTATGTATTGATTGGGCTCGGAAAGTGAAGACGTTGAAAATGCGAATCTATACGTACTTTAAAGAAACTGCGAAGTCAAACAAGAGGAAAGTGCGTTCCATTCGGAACTCCGAGCCGGGGAGTCGGCGTGCAAGGCCAGGCAACCGCGGTGGGCAGCCGTGATTGCTTTAAATTGAGTTTGGCGCCGGCACGCCACGGCTTCGCTGTACCTGCGCCGGATTGTCCGGTGCTCCTAAGTGGATCGAGCAGTCCGCTCACGACCCACCATTGCAGCATCACGCTTTTCAGCGGCCCGCAGTTGTCCGTCCGCCTTGCCTTGGGCACTCCGCACAGTTGCTCAGCCCCATCTCCTGTTGTCTCGCCACTGACGTCATCACCACAAGCCTGTGCCCCCTCTACCGTCTCCCGGCTACTCTTCTCGCACTTCAAAATTTTCGCCAACTCTGTCTGCAGTTATTTTTTGTTTGTTTGTTTGGTCGGCCATAAAACTTTGTCTTGGAGCGTGATGCCATCTTCCTGGACTATCAGTCAGTCGTCCGCCCACTCTTCTTTTCCAATTCTTTAAGGCTCGTTTTGACTAAGCCTGAATGCTTTTTTCTATTTTTTTTTCTAAGCGAATCTTCTTTAACGGAGTCAAGCACCAAACTTACACACAGCTGAAGGAATTTACTTTTTTATTTTTATTGACTTTGCGATGGAGTTCGGCTGTTTAGTTGAAGGCAGCGAGAGCGAATCCCAACACTGTTAGTCGTATTTCAATGGTGGTGAATGAGCTCTGTTTAGTGCGACGTCAGCGCACGTTGAAGATCCCCATCTGGCCAAAATTAATTCAGAGTCCCCTACTACGGCGTTCCTCATTAGCCACGTGCGAACTCGGGACGCTAAGCCGGACGTACCACACTATCCCCAGAGAGATCTGGCTAACCATCGGAAGGCGCACGTACGGTCTATATAAAGCCGTCATTTTTTCGCCCAGGCAGTTTCAGATACCGCACACTTTTGATATTACATTAGGATCAGAGGCAATACAAGTAGTAGACACAATTAAAACGTTAGGAGTATATCTGCACAAAAACATGTCATGGGACAACCATGTCAATTATATTTTAACAAAGATGTCTAAATCAGTTGGCATTTTGGCAAAATTTCACTTGTTCTTACCGCAAGCCGTGAAACTACACATATACAATGCATTAATATGTTCTCATATAAACTATTGCTTTCTTGTATGGGGTACAACAACCTCAACTAATCTAAATCGCATACATATACTGCAGAAAAAGTCCGTTCGTCATATTGTAGGGGCCGATCGACAAGCACATACAGAAGAATATTTTACTCAGCTTAAGATAACAAGTGTGCATTGCTTATACTCACAGATATTGGCAAAAAAAAAATACAAACAACAACTCCGAAATAACCAGGAAGAATTTAATGCAATAGCACAAATAAGGAAGTCAACAAGTTGCCGTGACTTGCGATTTTCACAGCCTTGGGAAATTCCTTTTTCCCGGACAAAGCTAGGACAACAAATGTTGCGCCACTCACTTCCAACTTTACTAAACACACTTCACTACAATCAAATTGACATCAACCGCACTAACATTTCCAAGGTAAAGGCTTTCCTTACAAAAATATAATCAAGCCGCTGAATGCATTAACACTTTCACAAACAATACTGTCCACTTTTAACTGATGTCATCATTCTCATTGCCTTATTGTATTAGGATGCTGCGGTGCAATAAATACTTTCATCGTTATTTTATTTCCTAACTTGCTTTGTACATATTCTACAATTGTATAATTTCACTGTGTGAATTGTTTTGTCGAGCTTGTTCTGTGTAATTAATACTTCTTTTGCCTTGTTCCCCGATATTATTTTTATACGTGCTTATTTCTATAAACCTTGCACTTAGAATTGCATATTGGCATTGTGTAAATTATTTTGTAAGATTTTCTGTGCATAACTAACATTTTTTGTTCTATTCTGCAATCTGTAAATGTATCTGTTGTTATACTAAAATTTTGTCCTCACCAAATGCCATGTAAAGGGGGCTCGAACGTAATCAAGTGGACTTGATTCACTTTTTGTTCGAGCCCCCTCCGTTGTTTCGAACGGAAATAAACTCAATTCAATTCAATTCAATTCAATATATGGATACACGTTTTAATCGCCGCCGCGGTGGCTCAGCGGTTATGGTGCTCGGCTGCTGACCCGAAAGACGCGGGTTCGATCCCGGCCGCGGCGGCTGGAATTTCTTTGGAGGAGAAATTCTAGAGGCCCGTGTACTGTGCGATGTCAGTGCACGTTAAAGAACCCCAGGTGGTCGAAATTTCCGGAGCCCTCCACTACGGCGTCTCTCATAGCCTTAGTCGCTTTGGGACGTTAAACCCCATAAACCAAACCAACCAAACCAAACACGTTTTAATCCAGAAACATACGCCTGCCGCGAGCGGTGGCATTCGAAGGATACCGCGCGTCAAGCAACTGCGCGGGCTTTTCGTGGTTGCGTCATTCACAAACGCAAAAGAAGCTTCGGCAATAGATTTCAGTCAATTTTGAGGCAGTACAGGAAAAAAAAAAAGGAAAGGCTTGGGTAACCCTCTGCAAACGGCGCACATCCAGAGCCGGATTTAAGAGAAGGGGAACTCCATCTCCTTCTTAAGAAACCTCTATGCGTTCCTCATAAATCCGCCCTTTGTACACGACTGGTAGGTTTTACGGTGTTCAAATGCACGCCCTTCTCTCGGCGGACATCAAAGCGCAGCTAGAATTCTCGAACTAAAGCTTACCGCAGCCGATGGTTTGACGGCGTACCGTCTGGTCAGGAATCATGGCTTACGAAGTTCACGGGTCGCTGTCCATGGTCAGTGACCATTATAGCTTACCGTGTCAGTAACGGACGACAGCCTCTCTCGTTCATTGAACTTGTTAACGCTTGTGACAGTAATACGCGCTTGCAAAGCAATAAACCTTTGGCTCAGTAAAAGTGCCCGTGAATATGAAGAAACATTTCTAACTATTGAAAGACAGTGAGGATGATAGTCGTGAAACTTTTTCTTATGAACGCAGCAGTGACCAATACTCCAATTTTATTTTTAAAAAAAAAACCTTCGCCTGCACTGAAAGTTGGCTAAGCTGCGAGTATTTCCAATCTTCTCTAGCAGCCTCTTCCTTGAAAGCTGGTTTTTTTCTGCTTCCGGCCACTGTTTCTCATTTTTGCTGAAATCTTAGAACTTAGAGAAACGCTTGTCGACTACACCATCACCATTATCATCAGCCTGACTACACCCACCGCAGGGGAAAGGGCTCTTCCATGCCTCTCCAATTAACCCTGTCATTTGCCAGTTGAGGCCACTGTATCCCCGCAAACTTCTTAATCTCATCCACCCACCTAACTTTCTGCCGCCCCCTGCTACGTTTGTCTTCTCTTGGAATCCACTCCGTTACCCTTAAGGACCACCGGTAATGTAATGCCTACGCATTACATGCCCTGCCCAAGCCCACTTCTTCCTCTTGGTCTCGACTAGGATTTCATTAACCCGAGTTTGTTCCCTCACCGACTCTGCCCGCTTCCGGTCTCTTAACGTTACACCTATCACTTTTCTTTCCATAGCTCGCTGCGTTGCGTTGTAGTAAAAAGGGAATAAGCTGCCCTCTAGCGCACTGTTTTTTAAAAAAGAGTGCGCTAGACGACAGCTTATTCCATTTTTACTTCTTTGTGCTTAGAGTGACGGTTTTATATCCCTCACTGTTAGCTTACTTCTATATATATATATATATATATATATTGCTTATTTCGCTTCCATTCGTGATTTTTGGGCGCTTTTCCAGTTTCGAAAAACCACATAAAGTTCAACATAACTGTCCTCTCGCCCTTCCTCAAACACCCAACTTCTTCTCGTTCTGTGCCACTTCATTTTTTCTTTTTTCCACGTCCCCGCCGGGTCGTCCTGGACGCTGTGCGCGCCGCGGCGTTGATGCGTCGGCAAAGCGAGGCGACCGCGCATTGTGCACCAGCGCAGCCCGAGTTTGTCGGCGTCGCACGAGTGCGGCGTGATTCGAATATAGGACAAGACGCAATCGACAGGGGACACAGAGAGAGTGAGGGAGAGATGGGGACAGGGAGCGCGACAAAGACGACAGCGCGCTCGGTGACACCGCGCGACACCGGCCGCGTCTTCTTCCGCCGTTGGTCGCCGTGGCGGTTGTTGCTTGTCCCCTGGGCTCGCTCGCGTCTAATACCGCATTGTGCTGGCCGCGCGGCCCTCGTTCTGTCTAGCTCGATGCTTTATGTTTTCGCTTTGAAGGTTTTTGATGACGGTCGCTACTTTCGCTTTTCACTGCTCAGCTTCTGCGGCCGCGCGTTTCGTGGTCGGGGGTTGTGCGAGCGCGTGTGGGACGAATCGCTGTTTCGTAAGCGCGTCGTGGACACCGATACGCAGAGTTATGTGGAATGATAGTGGTTTTTCCTGAGCTCCGTACCTTTATTGGTAGTTGAAATGAATGTTTCGTGATTTCTCTTTTTTTTTTTTTCTAAAAAGTATGGCTTTTCTTCTTGTACTGTTTTTTTTTCGTCGCCTCGATGTCTGATAGCGGTATTGCATAGAATCGGTAGTTGTTAGCATTGCCTACGACACCATTCGCCGACATATTCACAATAAGCCTGATTCATTATATGCCTTCGTGTAAAAATAATCTGTGATGGTGATGAAGATTCGGTTTTGAACGACGCAAGGGCAGTTCTGTCCAAAGAGCGATATTGCACAAGGTGTTTTTCTACTCAAGGGAGGGTCAACGACAGATTTTCCAACCCGTTCAGCCCAGAGAAACTCAGCACCAGGCAATGGAAAATGGCCTGGTAGTCTAATGGGTAGATGTTACTGAAACGAAATACCAAAAAAATATTTCTCCCAAGTCGCTTAATACTATTGTACATATTCCATACATTGCGTCAGAGGTGCAGTAGAGTCTCATTATAACAGAGCCAGTTAAATAAGTAATTATTTTTTCGGGGTGTTCGATAATAGGGTGATTTCGAGGCAGAAAACACCCTCTCTGGAGTCCGTGCCAATAGCAGGCAAAAATTTACGTAGACCACATGACCTGTTTACGCCAAATCTTCTAAGGTACCGCGGAAGGTTAGGTTGACGAGGACTTCTACTCGCAGTGAACTGAGTGCAGGCCGCGGAAGGTCCGGTTCCTAAGTGCAAACGCGTGTTAACTTGTGGCTCTTTAAAGCACTCGTCCTAAAAGAAAGCAAAGAAGACAAGAAAAGTAAGAACAGAAAAGAAAGTAGATCAAGTAAGCATAAAAAGCACTTTCGTGATGGATAACTTTTTTTTTTTTTTTGCATCTTTCACCTATCCTTCGCTGCTAAACACTGCTCTTTTTTTATTAGTTGAGATGTTGAAACGGAAGAGAATAGCGCAGCAACAGCATGAAAGCGCCAGAATGCAGTCGAAGTGCAAGGAAACCTGCGATTTCTTAGTACATCGCGGTCGTACATTGCGCACGATCATTTCAAAGGGGAAGTCTGATGGTCGCGAATATTGAGAGAGATCACAGCGTCTCGGAACTTTCAGATCTTACTTTCAGAACTTTCAGATGCTGTTCCATGGTTTATAAAGGGCACATTTCCGTTCTATGCTGTCCAATGAAGAATCTAGCCTCAAACTCTGGTCGCCCCTGTTTTTACACACCCTGTATATAGAGAAACGTGGAGGCTAACGAAAAGAGTTCAACTTAAGGACAACGGAGCGAGCGATGGAAAGAAAAATGATAGGTGTAACGTAAAGAGATAGGAAGAGGGTAGAGTGGGTCAGGGATCAAGCACGAGTTAACGACATCCTAGTCGAATCAAGAGGAAGAAATGGGCTTGGGCAGGGCATGTAATGCGAAGGCAACACAAACCGATGGTCCTTAAGGGTAACAGATCGGATTCCAAGGGAAGGCAAGCGTAGCAGGGGGCAGAAAGTTAGGTGGGTGGATGAGATTTAAAAGTTTGCGGGAATAGGGTGGTCGCAGCTGGCACAGGACAGCGTTAATTAGAGAGATATGGGAGAGTCGTTTGTCCTGCAGTAGCCGCGCAGACAGGTTGATGATGATGTAGCGAACGGAAAGCTCAGACAGGACATCGTATTTAATTTCACGGCACGCACAGCTCTACGGCTGATAGATAGACAGCCGTAGGAAGAATGGGAGCAGCTGTGCTGAATTCTCGAAATTCCGCGTGCTGATCAATCCGCAGGCAAGAACGCTCTTTCTTTTTGTTTCAAATTACAAGTTAGCTTTGAAGTTGCCGAACGCCACTCCTCGTCGTCGCCGATCAACCAGCGAGTCACATGGCTGTCCGCGGCTGCACGTGTCGCCTGTGCCGATGTAACAAGCCGGAAGACCGTCTCGGCGACAGATTGCGACCGATCGCGACATGTCGCTGTGGCGCGGCGCACACCGAGCGGACGACGCGCCGCGCGCACTCGCTCGCGTCACCAGGAAGTGCACGGCGAACGGGCGCAACCCCGCAACGTGAGGATTCGCTGGGCGCGCACCGGAGAGGTGTCGTGAGGGACAAGCGACGCCGCGCTGGGTGACAACGTCGTAACGTCCGACGGATTCGCTCTTTCCTGACGACTCGGACTAACTCGCATTATGTGGCGTTCCTTGTTTCAGATCTCGTTTTGAGGTCTGCCCCGGGTTGAGCACAGTGAGATACTTCGAGGCGCTTTTGGCAAAATTCACAACTCAGTAGACCGTCATTGTGATCAAGCCTCTGGGAGCACGAATATGTTCGATGTGAATGATAGTTCGCTATAAATGGACGGCGCCGTTGCTGAGTTGGAAGCTACACGCTTCTTGATCTTGCGGTCGTTAGGGCTACCTTTGCGTGCATGCAGTCGCAGTTCGATGGTGACTAAAAAAGTTTTTGCACTCTGCCGTTACGAATAACCTTGTGGAATGTTAAGGACAAACCATCATAAGGGCAGTTCACGAACAATTGAAGTAGGGTTGCCGCAAGCAACACTTCAATGGAAACGGCAGCGCTAGGAACGGAGTAAGCATTTTGTAGAAACTTTACTGTTTTTAGTTATACCTGAAGCGAGCGCTTTATGTCCAGGCTAAAACTCTCTTGCGCGATTGTATTCTTTTGCGAGAAACTGGAAAAACTAAGAAAAAAGTACTTTACTCAATTTCACAATGAATGCTTTTCTTTTCATCCAACAATGCTCTTAGGTAATCGTGCAGTTGTTGACATATTTTGTGTTTTTAGCTTTTTAAGAGAAGCGGGTTTTGTCGAGAAATTTTGAATTCTGACCCACTGCTTCGCTTGAAATTTGATACACCTCAGCCACTTTCTCACTCCCGAGAAGAAGGCTCAGGCCTTTATTTGGTTCATTGGGAGTCCCGAGATCCTTGCCCAGTCAAGGTTGGTCCCTTAGGTTACCCGACCCTCTTTAAAGTTATTTACTAGTAGTCAGTTGCAAAATTTCTCTCCATTGTCATCACTCTGTAGTACAAACTAACGTTTTAGGCCTTCTATACCACTGATGATTTTTAAAATTTCATAAACTTCTGCAGAAAACTTTTGTTATGCCTTGAGCTTGGCGCATGATAGCTTTAGTTGCCTATGTGCTATAAAACCCAACACAACACAACAACGCAACACCTTTGTGTAGGACTCGACACGTCTCCCTATCGATAGCTACAGGGCGAACTGCGGTACGCCAATATTAGTGATGAGTATTCGGCTGTCAGGGTTACCCGAAAACGGCAGGCGCTTAAGCTTACTGAGTCACTGTTTCATCGGAAGCGACATTACTAAATGCAACTAGGTGCCCTCTACGTATCTGCGCCTGTGGACACGTTATTCCAGGCCACGCACAGGAGTAAACCGTACACCACGTACAGACCAGCCGGGTGGCTTTCCTCCCTTTCCACCCCCTCTCCTTTTGCCCCGCGGCTACGGCTTGACCACGCGTATGTCTGTGTGTGTAGGTTGGGTGCCGGTCCCCAGCCGGGACGGCGATTTCACGCCTTGTTTGAGACCCCGAAGAGCGGAGCGGGGCTGCTTTTCCGGTGAGGCTGGGTTTATTTTGGTTTCCCGATGGGGGCGTCCCGATCTCCGGTGGACAGCCATCTGTCCCTGGAACGGGATGTTGCTCGGAAGCGCTCGGTCGTGGCACACGACGCAGTGCGTGGCGGTGGCACAAAGAAGGCACAACTTACTAATGGTCGCAATTTCACTATTTCCTGTCCTCTATATGTATGGCGTGGGCATATGGCTGCACCTGGCGGTTCAATCGAACCTCGGTGCCTCTAAAGTAGCCCTCGTTTTGTGGTCTTCACTACGCTGCCGGCATGAAAAGCTTCCACGTGAGGCTCCACGTCTGACTAGATTTAAACGAAACCGAAATCGAGCATCACTTATACAGCCTCAGTTTCGTCATTGAAACTCCTAGCTTGTTTATGTCTACCCATTTGTTTTGGTCTCCCCAGCCATCCAACTTTTTTCGATGTAGTTGCTTTATCAGGATATATTCGCCGGTTTTCGTAATTTTAACACACAAATGTCGTTGAAACATTAGTCGCCCCAGTTCAGGTAAAAAATACTAAGCCCCGCCGCAGCTAGGGGACTTTTATGAAGATTTTTTATTTTATTTCATACGTAGTGCTATCCACTGGAAGCACCACCCTGTGGGACGCCCAGCTCGGCGGGGTTGTAAACGCACAAAGCCTTAGAACTTACTTAAAGAAAGGAATTGCGCTAAAAAAGACACGGACGAGAAAGCACATGGACGGGCGTCCGTGTCTTTTTTAGCGCAATTCCCTTCTTTAAGTATGTACGACCGACTCGCCTAAAAACGTGCTCTTTAGAACTTACTGCAGCGCAAAATTGAAGCTCGAAGCTTTTCAGTTTGGGAGGAGAATGCTTATCAGCGTTAGGCTTTCTGGCTTCCTCGTGTAAGGTCAGTGTAAATCCCAAGGCCATTGATGGAAGTATAATGTGTTAAGGGAATCCTCCTAGGGTAGCTGGCTGCTAGCATCCATCAAATCTACTCCACCTTGGGAGATTACCCTGGAGACATTGGATTAACACCGTTCCCACTTCAAGTGGTTGATCAACTCAAACACGCTCTTCCATCTGCTGGACTTCTTAGTTAACGTCCTGGTTACTGAAGAAGCTTTGCAGCCTTTATGAATCTGAGTGTAGTGGTCTCGTATTAAAAGGAGATTGCCAGTGCGGAGGTTCAGCTTTACGAGTTTATGCTGAATGCTACGGGGTTGCCCATGTTCGCTCTCGGACCAATTGCGCCTTGCGCTCTGAGCAACCTACTCTGCAGGCCTTGTTTGATGAGCGCCACCATGCGGTTGCCAAGTGCATACTAGAACTTTAGCGCCGTGGTGCCTTGGTGAGAAGCACAAACGAATTTGTCAGAATTCGGGAAATATTAAGCGTTTCTTTTACCACAACTTCTCATGCTGTTGATGCTGAGGACGTAGCACGTTTTGTCTTTCTCGTAAAGCCCGTTTCAGAAGCTGAGTGCTCGACAATAAGTGGCCGTTTTAACTCTAGAAGTAATAGAAGAAGTCAATGACTAGTTGCCGCTCTTCGAGGCGCTTGGGCCTGATGACCTTTCAGAAGAATTTTACGAGGCCTTCTTGTCGCTCTTGTCGTCTGATATACTCACGACGAGTCTTGACATCGAACTTTTGTCGCTGTGGTTCATGAAAAGTCACTTTGTAACCCCCTCCCCCCCCCCCCCCCCCCCCCCAAAAAAAAAAAAACTGTGGTAAGAAAATTTTTGATTTTTACAGGATTATATTAGGCCCATTGCGCTATCTAATGTCGCCTATAAATTTTCTTTCTGATTTTTTGTGTATAAGATCTTGTCGAACCAGCCACAGTTTTCAATGCGTATTGTCAATGGCCCTCGTCAGACATGCTGCTTCAGGGCCCGCTCCATACAAACTTACGTATTGCCCGTACAAACTTAGTTTTGCTGCGACTCTCAGGAGCAACTGGCGGTGTTTCCAATTCTCCTCGCGAAGGCCTCTGATCGTGTCAGTCAAACTTTTCACTGCTTACTTAGAACGTGTCAATGTTGGTTCGATGGTTCATCTTTGCTGCAGTTTTCTCTGTAATAAGGGTGCCCATTGTCCCCCTTCTGTTCGCACTTTACTTAGAATCGCCGTACCGAATCATTATGCAGAGTTTAGTTCTGTTCAACGACAACGAGGTAGAAACTTGGGCCTGGTTGATCTGACCTAAAACCATCTTGTAGAGCAATACACAAGGACATAGAACGGGTGGACACACACACGGCGCTTTGTGTGTGTGCACTCGTTCTTTGTCCTTGTCGCATGTTGCTCTACAAGATGGTTTCAGACAACAAGCTTTAGGTATTAGTACCTCGAGCTCGTCGTCCAGGTTACGGAAACCTGGCCCAACATCAAGTGTTTTTCTGCACAGACAAAGCCAGCATGAATTAGGTTGTTCACTTAACTGACCAGTTTAGCTCAGTTTCTGGCGCTCAGATGGACAGTTAAGAGTTGTTGTCTGTAGTTTTAATTGTGGGGGTCTGCGACAGCTTAATATGCTGGTGTCGCATGGACATAGTGTTACGGTGCATAGTTGCTAGGAGAAGACGACGTTGTTTTGGGACGTTCGGCAGTGAACGACGACGAGGACGTGGCAGTTTGTGCTGGAGTGATTTAGCTCGGTGTGCCTTCTGACTTTGGCCTGTACCGTCTGCCGCTGGGCTAACCCCCCGTAATAATATGTGCCGCCCAAGTACCTTGACGTCCCATTGAGCTCGTACAAGCAGCTATTGGAAAGATCGCATGCCGATCTTAAGCGCCCCGCTCAAGCATGTCTCACATGATCTATCAATATCCGGTAGAACTTCCACCTGTAGCATGTTTCTAACAACAAAAATACAATATTTTGCCGAATATTCATTGAACTAGTGTTTATATTCAAAGCTTTTTTAGACTATTTACCTCTTTTATACGGCGTTAGAAATTTGGGCTGTAATGTGCTCACAACAGTGCTCACAAGACTTCATTATTTTATCCGACCTGCGGGTGCTGGCGGGCTTGGTTTATTCAATCTTTATGTGAAGCTGATAGTTTCCCGCTACATATTTAGTCAACACGCTTAACACGCGATTGTTGGTACACAAATTGTTTCAGGCAAATTTATGATTGCTTTGTCCGCTCTGATTCGTTGTTCTAATTTTTGTGACCGCCCTTGTTTTTGTAGCCTTACTCATGAGGTTTACTTTTGTGCGCTCTTTACAACAGCGCGTTTTTCAATTGATTTTTATTTTCAGTGCCCCGAAAATGGTTGTACAAAGACTTAATTTCAATGCTCTTCCGTCCGCCCATTTACCGTTCATAGTATCTCGGATTGCCAGGGCCTGACAAGCTTGCAGGGGTGCGTAAAATATCAGATTAGCCGCGCACCAAGACGGTCCTCTATAAGCTGGACACTGAGACTTTGCCTGCAAAGAAATGCTTAAAAAGGGGGGAGGGAGGGGTGCATTTTTTGCATTAGTGTCCGTCTCTGCCACATTACAGAATCTACTGACTACTGCTCCATCAATTGTGAAGACGGAATGCTGCTCCAGGAGGTTCTACAGCGGACCTAACGAAGTGAATTAATTTGATTGCTCATACTCTGCGTTACCTTGCTGCTCCGTAGTATAACGATAAACCCTTAGACATTAGACATTTTCGATTTTATTGGACTGCAAAGCTTCTGTGAAACGCGCATGATGGAACGGCGTTGTAAATCTGTCTTTTAAACAAAATAACATTTCATTTGAATGACTGTTTATTTTGAAGAAGTGTATTAGCTCAAGACGGACTGGCACGTTTTCTTGGTGTAGCGCTCAGCCCTGGCTCCCCGCTGGTGATGTGCTGCCTCGATGTGCTTTGTTTTGAGGTGGCTATAGGCGCGGATACCGAGTTGCTTGTACTTTTTTTCTCAACCCAATTGTGAAGAAAACTTCTTGATCCTAACTGCAACACACTTAGTCACATCAAATACCATACTACTATACAACGAAATGTTCTGTGTTCAACAAAGGCGGTGCCGTAGTGCCAGTACAAGTGATTCTTAACACAATTATTTATTTGCGCTCAGTGTCTATATCACATAGTGGTGAAAGAAACACACGAAACCGGGCGCAACGCAGAACTCGCATCTGCTGACAGTAAATTCTCCTGTCAGTCACTGACTGTAAAGTTGTTTTCACAGGAATTACATCAGTGTGCATGCTGGCGATACAAAGGCCACTTCTGTGGCTGTTACACTGCCGAAAGTGTTCAGGCACCACAGATGAACAGACAGCAGCTGGACCATGCAGTGCGAGAGGGAGAAAAAAAAAGGAAGATAATTTCTGGGGCTTAACCGGACACACGCGTATGGCACTTACACCTTGGCTTGTCATTTTGACAAGAAGAGTGGTGGTGGTGGTTTGTGGTGTTTAACGTCCCAAAGCGACTAAGGCTATGAGAGACGCCGTAGTTGAGTGCTCCGGAAATTTCGACCACCTGGGGTTCTTTAACGTGCACTGACATCGCACAGTACACGGGCCTCAAGAATTTCTCCTCCAAAGAAATTCTAGCCGCCGCAGCCGGGATCGAACCCGCGTCTTTCGGGTCAGCAGCCGAGCACCATAACCACTGAGCCACCGCGGCGGCACAAGAGTGGTATCGCACAAAGTAAGAGCAAGTGCCGGTGGCGCTTACTCCACGAAGTTAACACATAGAGAAATAAGGATATTGATTAAGCTACGAGACCTCGACTTTATTCTTGCGCCCCAGAAATTTACGAAATCTGCGAAAAAAATAAAGACAAGCTTCCCACTTTCTTATCATTTAAAGATATTTTTCTTGCTATCAAGTGCTAACATGTGAAGGTGTAGTAGGATTTTATTGTCTTGTTGTCTTCATTTCATTGTCCTGTTGGTGGCCATGTGTGGTTGATACGCTAAATTTCCAGGTTTATTGACTTCGGGGCTTTCTTCCGTTCGGTTTTTATCTTATATGCGACACTCCCGCTTTCTATAACGAACGAACGAACGAACGAACGAACGAACGAACGAACGAACGAACGAACGAACGAACGAACGAACGAACGAACGAACGAACGAACGAACGGACGAACGGACGAACGGACGAACGGACGAACGGACGGACGGACGGACGGACGGACGGACGGACGGACGGACGGACGAACGGACGAACGGACGAACGGACGAACGGACGAACGGACGAACGGACGGACGGACGGACGGACGGACGGACGGACGGACGGACGGACGGACGGACGGACGGACGGACGGACGGACGGACGGACGGACGGACGCACGGACGGACGCACGGACGGACGGACGGACGGACGGACGGACGGACGGACAATAACTAAGTAAAAGAACGAATGAATAAACGAATAACACATAAACAAATGCTATTAAATGCATGGCTGCCAGAAACTAGGCATACGAAGATGCATTCGACCGAAAGTAGTGACATGACCCGCTTGGAGGTTGCAGTCAAAAGTGCGCATCCCTGGAAGAGGTTGGGGGTAGATCGACGAACCACGAACACTCGAGAGCTAGCCTACCGATCATTTCGGCCGAAAGATGTCGACAGTGGGCGTTTACGCTGTATAACTATCGAGCGGAAGCATGCAGCAGCGTCCGCCGTGAAAGTTCCTAAAGGAGCCGTCATCCGGAGAACTCAGCGCGCTCGCTGGCGCGAAGCGCAGGGTATACGCCCAGACATCGACACGTAATCAGTGTCTGACGAGGCAAGGTGAGCCCGATGACGACGCAGTGCAAGCAAGCGCGCACGCGCGAACGCGCCACGGCAAGATGGAAAGGAGAGTCCGGGCATTTTAAGAACCTTCGTAGCGAGGCTGTCTCTCACAGCCGCCGGTCGTTTCTCATTTTTCAATTAGGCAGAGCGCACTTACACGGCCCGAGCACAACGGCGCTTAGCTGAGCCGAGGCGAGCCAGAGCAAGCCAAGGCAAGCCGATTCCGCAGCATGCCACCGATACGTCTTAATCCAACGGCCCACCTGCGGAACGCGGGCAAAGGTGGACAGATTGGGGGGGGGGGGGGGGGGGGGGAAGTTTGGAAGGGCGGAGGTGGGGGGTGGGGGGGGGGGGTGAGCAGAGGATGGGGGCACAGCTATCCTCCCCCTGTGCCAGTCAAGTCCGACGACTGTGCTCGCCCCAACTACCTTTCTCACCGTGTCCTCCCTACCGGCTTTCGATTCGAGCAGCTGACGAGACATGTCTGGTCGTGGACCAAACCAATGGTCGTACTACCCTCTCGTTCTGCTTCTCGCCTTCGAGATGAACGTGGAAAGAAACAAAACGGAGGAAAGCGATCGTCGAAGTGAAGCTCGACGGGGTTGGCCACATCGGCGCGCGCCGCGCGCTCCTAGAAGATGATGAAAAACCTCGTGAGTGGGCTCTAACAAGGCGAGCAAAGAATGGAGGACACGCTCCGTGAAACAACAGGAGAGGACGTGCTTCAGAAGTTCCAGGAAATCGAGAGCAAGAGGAAGACTCAGGAGAAGAGGGAAAGAAGACGCAGGTGAGGGCGATGTGCACTCCCTCCCTCCTTCTCGCCCCGGTGCCAGCACAGCGTCGCTGTAGCAAACGAACATTCCAACGTGATAGGGCCATCCATTCCGGCCGTGTCCGACTGTCAGGAACGTGACAGTTAGATCGTCGAAGCGCTTTCTTGCCCTCTTTCCCACTCTCCTCCCCGTTCTCTATACTTTCTTTTCCACGTGCACCATAGGCAGGTAAAAAAAAAGAAAAAGCAAAGGTCTTCCTGCGTGGTTTGTTCTTGTCCACGCAGACTTGCCAGCTAGCTAGCTGGGTTGCCCGCCGGCGTGTGCCAGTGTTACAGCAGCAGGGAGAGACGACACGGACGTCGAATGCGTCCCAAGGCGCCGGTCGCTCGGTCTCCCGGCAGCCTCGGACCGACGACGACGACTTCGCCGACACAACAGCGAGCCGTGTCGTCTCGTCTCGCGGAGACCGCTTTCTTTCGACCCGTGGTGGTGCGCGCAACCTACCTTGCCCGCGCTCGCCGGATCGCTCGCTTTCGAAGCTCGCGCGCGCTGTCATGACAGATAGCCGGCAGTGCTCGGCGCGACATAGAAGGAGGACTCGTTCGCGGCGAGCGCGCGTAACGCTGGGGCGGATTTTCGCCGATCGGGTCGGGAGTCCCAGTTTCTTGTCTTTAGTATTGTTTTTCTGTCCTCTCTTAAGCAGAGCGAGGCGCGGGGGCGCAGCTGCGCAAGACGCGTGGGAAAGAGCACACATTGCGCGGAGACAGTTCGCCGGCCGCTGTCCCTCTTCGGAGAGAGAGAAGGAGAAAGCTAGAGAAAGAAAGAAGGAAGGGTGCATTCCAAAGCGTACACTTCGTCGTCGTCAGCGGGCTTGTTACTTCTCTATTAGTCGGACAAGGATAAGACCGCCAAGCGGTACTACGGATGCTTCCGAGGATGTAACTTTGTTCGCGATCAGCGGCGTGGCCAATCTTGTTTTTGATGGTTCATTCGACAACGCTGTATTATTCCTGCTCGCTTTGTAGTTGTTCTCGTTGCAAAGGCGTTAAATTTATCGAAATTTCTTCGACTGAACATCGTGCGAGACACCGACGGTTTATTTTGGGGGGCCAGGGGCTGCAAGCCGTGCTATTGCTTGACTAGTTATGATAACTGTAATTCTAGCAAGTTTCACTTTCGCTTCTCAACGCTTTGCAGATAAAACCTTGCGTGCGTGCGTGCGTGCGTGCGTGCGTGCATGCGTGCGTGCGCACACGCACGCACGCACACCTACGCATGCACACACGCACTCATACATGCTTGCACGCACACACACGCACGCACACACGCACGCACACACGCACGCATACACACACGCGCACACGCACAAATAAAGGTAAAGGGGGGGGGGGACAGGAAGCTGGCTGGAAGGGGCTACTGTTAAACGGATTGCACTTAGAGTCCCTCAGGTCGTGACTTAGCCAAAGTGCAGCACGATTAGTTCAGTGCCATTGAGCTCGGCGCGCTATGTATATCCTGGCGAGTTATGTAGCCACGGAGGATACATAACTCGTCTCAATTCACCTTGTAAGTTTGGTCTTAGGTTGTTCTGGTACTAGTCAACAGTAGTGTGTTTTCTACTTGCCTGCATGAGGGGGTGCAGGTTGCGGACTTCCATGCTTCATAGATCCCGATTGTTGCTGCAGTTACCAAAGCATCGCAGCTGCAGTCGACGGTACTTGATATTAACCGTGTGGAGACTGCTGTCCTCGGTCCAATAAGAACTTTTTTTCGCAATTTCTTACGTGAAAAATATTTGCCTGGATTGTATTCTTTGCCTAAACGAAGTGTACTGTACTGGGTTTCAGCACAGTTTCTTCCCATCGCGTCTTTACTAATGTGAAGAAGCGCAATCTCCTGGTGAAAGTCTCCAATGCGTTAAGCCTTAGAGCAAAGTCACGTGACATTTAGCTTAATATGTACGCAATTACAGAATGAGCCCGACTCGGTGAGAAAAAATGTGTGGGTACGTCTTCAAATGCTCCAGATGTTTCAAGCGAAGCTTGTCTCGGTTAAAAAGCCATGAATTACTTCAGTTGAAATAATTTTTTTTCTCTTCTTATATTCGAGATGGTAGGGCTTTGAAATATAAAAACGCATACCTTATCGACGATGTTAATGCACGAAGTTTAGCAAAACTTGCTTTGTTCTCCACTTGCGCACCAGCGGTGACGAATTTTATTTAAGTAGCTGCATGAAACCACATTTATGCTCCCATCGTTTGTGAAGCCGCACGCACAGCCCGACAAAGAAACCTGCTGATGCACACTGCACTAAGTTCTGTTGCGTTACATTTACTCTTGGTTCTTTCTTTTCATATTTGTCTCACCCGCCCCCTTCCCCCCTCTTTCCGTCAGCTCATTAACTTGTGGAGTTGGCACGCCCCCCTGAAATGCGCACGCTCACATCACTGCACTGAGCATCTCGAAGAACAAAAACTACCGTGTCAACGAAGTTATAGAGGGCGTGGGGTGGAAAAGGACGCCAGTGTTTGTTCTGCGAGCAATGGCGCCTACGGGCGAGCCCAACCCACATCCTTCGTGTGGGCGAAGCGATCCATCACGATTTCATTCGGCCAGTTTGTTTTGCCCTCCGCACGTCGAAAGGCTCGCAGTCCACCGCGAACACTCTGCCCTCTTGGGCACAGCTTCTTTTTGTCTCGTACGTCGCATGCGAACAGCACACGTCTGACTTTTGAGACGTTTGTTGCCCGTATAGCATTTTCACTATAAAAAGCTGAGAACTAGATTCATATAACGATTGTTTTCACGACATTTGAATCCACTTTTTATCATCTGCTGCGCGTTAACGGGAGCTTGTAGAAACGCGAGTTAATGAATGAATGTTAGAATGAAAACAAATGGAATACAAGTGTTGCATTATCCCGGCTCTGGAGTGAACACAAGAGGATGATGTTGTTCAGAAGTTAATTCTCTTGTCTGAACTCTGGCGAAGAATACAGTGGTGTCGCAGCCACTGTATTTGCTGTATTAACTATGGTACAATTTCGAATATATGTGCATTAATTATCCCGCCAGCTTTGTTATGGCTTTGAAGCATGAATGCCGTGTGCTAAGCTCAGAAGGAGCATGTGAAACACGTAAAATAAGACTTGGTCCTGATAAATACACGTGTTTGTGCAATGGCGCTGCTTTACGGAGAGTCTATCGCAAAGAAAAAAAAAAGTACAACAAAAATCAGTATGGATGTCGCCACGAGCATGTTTCACCAACCAAGCTAATGGGTGCCTGGATCTCCTGTTTACTAAAAAAAGAAAACAGAGAATTACGTACTTAACTTTGACCATCTAGTTTAAGCCATTTAATACAGTTTCATTCCCGCGGGAATGGCTTAGAAGTTATCAGGCTTGATTAATTTGTGTTTTTCCTCTTGTGCGCAGTCGTGGGTCTACAGTATTTCAGAACTCCATCCTTAAAGACGCCACCCTTCGGCTAACATAATAATCTTTGCTCACGTAAGGCCTGTCGCCTCAAAGAGTGCGCAAGAATTTATCTCGAAGCTTCCACATAACCTTTGTCTTTCATGTTTTCATGAAAGGCGGCTAGAATTCTAGCCAATGATGGTCTCTCTCGTCTGTGAGAGTGTTCATCGCTCAGCACTTCATTTTTTGTTTTTTTTTTTCGCTGGCAAATTGTCGTTCCTCGCTGCCTTTCATGGCCAATGTGGTTTCTAACTCCGCGAGACAATGTTCCGGTCTACAAGTCAAATGATCCGAACTTAAAACTTGCTTAAACTTTTTAGCCCCTATTTCCTTTCTCTTTTTTATGCTTGTCTCAGCTTCTCGAAGAGATTTTAAATCGAGTGGCATGCAGGTACGCCTAAGCATACTCACTCAGTCTTCATGCAAAACGACCAGCTCAATTTTCCAGCGCCAGCGCAGGGTGGCTAAAAGTTGTCCAAAAACAAAAGCACGTGCTGCTTAGAGAAGGTGCCACCTGATTTTCCTTGCGAATCGTATGCAACGTCTAGGCCCTACATCAGCGACGCACCAACGCCTACCCCTCCACAGGTTCCCACCTGGGGAATCCTGATGGCTTCGAACCCCATCCTTTTTAACGGCAGCGCAGCCAGCCGGCACTCACCGAAGATCCGAATCCCAAAGGGACCCCAGCACGTGCTGCTTTCACAAACCCGACTCAGCTTGGCTGGGCTTCTTGCGGCTTGGTTTCTTGATGCTCCTGTAAGAGCGCAGACGCCCTGGTCTCCTCCTGTCCAGAGCGGCGGCAGCAGAGGCCGGCACAAAGAGAGTTCCCCAGCAGTCTCGTCGTCACTCCCAGTTCTCCACCTTGCATGCATACGCGGCGAAAGTATTCCCAAGTTCCAAAACTACATTAAGGACCGTGCAGGTCTGAACGATGAGGGTGCGACCGTTGAAGTGCGAGGGCTGAGGACGTAGTCTTTGCTTTTGCTATTCTTCTTGGGGCATGCGTGTTACTATACCACTGGTCTCGGCTGGCTCGATCTGTCGCCAAGGCGGTGCCATCTTAGCGCCACCGCTTCCGTTTCTTGGCCAGCCGGTGAGTGAGCGAGTGTGTCGCGAACAAAGAACGACGCTGAGCCGCGCCCCCGAACATTGGGACGACCTCTGGGGTACTAACTTACACATGCATCCATTCACGCCGCTGAGGAATAGTGTTTTCAGCGACGCGGCATAGCGCACATCGCGTGCTGGGGTCTGCGGGACCGGTAAGTGAAATAAATAGAACAAAAAACGAAGAATAAGGATCAGCGGCACGAATATGGGAAACCGCGAAGTCCAATGCGTCCCCTCCCCCCTGACTTCACCTCGCCCCTTCGTTCTTGTTATCGCTGTCCTCCCAACTGCTCTCTTAACGACGGCGGAAGGGGACATCGTGCGGCTCGGAGGGGCCCTTTTTTGAACCTTACCGCTCGAACACTTTGGATTGGAAATGTGGCGCATGCATAGTGTATGCACGCCACCGAAAGCACCGCAGTCGCCGCTGGCTCCTTCTTCAGCGCGGTTGGGAGTCCACTTCGCCGCCCACAGCCCCCACACTCTTCTTTTTTTTTTACTTCCTTGCAGTGTCGTTTTCATCGCTTTTTATGTTTCGGCGCCGTTCAATTCTTGTGCTTTTTTTTTCCACAGACGGGTCACCGCAGTCGCTATTGCGGGGCCCCTTGCGTCCATACGCGTGGCGCGCTCGCGCTGGAGGCTTAGACCTCTATGGAGAGTTAGATTTGCAAAGAGCAGTTTCTTTATTTTTCTCTATGCCACTTTGTTCCGCGAGCGACGCAGGCCAACTCCGCCGCTCGTCACTTTCGCCTTGAGAGCGCTGCGCCCCGACGCATTTGCCTCTTTGTGAGTCAAAGTAGATTAGACCGCAAGAAGGACCGCTGCATCCTTTTCTTTTTTACCACCCCGCATCCCACGTGTCCGTCCTCGCGAACCCTCCTGGCCACTTTTGGAAAGGTTCGGGAAGGCGTCAAGATGTGTTTCTGACCAGACCGCTCGTCTGTACATTATGTATACTGGCGCTTGTATTTGTTTTGTAGTTTTTGGCTTCACTTCTTCCTTCGTTCTTCGTCAATATGCCCTGGTACGCAGTGTTCGCTGATCAGTGAGAGCTTTTTTTATCTTTTTTTTTTATTTTTCAGGCTTCTTGTGGCTCTGTGGTCTAAAGTGGTAGCGGAATTTCGGTCCGAACTTTCGGCTCAGTGCCTCTTGAGACGGCTTCAGACAAAACGTAGTGTTTCGCACAAGAAAACGGCGAAACGCATGCGAAGAAATAAGCTCGTTTGTCACTTCAGTCTAATTCGGTTTAAGTAAGGATCTGAAGTAGTTCCGGTGCTGCGAAGTGACGTCAGAGAACCGTGGAGGAGACTTGGACTTGTTGAGCTGGCTGGTTGTCGTAGAATGAACTTCATATCTGCAAGAAAGAAGTATGTTGCGTTTGCGACCCTGCGTTTTAAATGCTTGAGTGCAGTTCATCTGGTCTGTTTGTCGTTGCTGTCCGCGTTACACTGCTCTTATTTTAGCTTTCGCACGCAGGCTTGGGTTCACATAATTCAGCCGTGCTGGCTCGCCAGAATAGAAAGTTTAAGAAACTTTGCGAACGCTATCAAGTGTAACTCGGAGCCGTTAGCAACAGGTGCATATACTTTTTGAAAGACGAACCTGCAGCAAAACTTTTATGAGCGTCTAGTCGGTGCGAACTTTAAAAAATTCAAGGGCTTATCCGGTCTGCCAGTAGAAGACTTCGGACTGTTCTCATCATTTACGTATGAAAATATGCGTCTTTATGTCAGTTGCTGCCTGCGAGTAACATTCACAGCACAAGAGGTACATGAGCGCCAAATCTTTTTGGGTAGATTTTTTATTACCCCTCCTGCCCTTCCGTGACTAGGGCGAAGTCGTCCCTGAAAACTCATTGTCTCTGGTTTAAAGGCGAGCACTCGAAACTAAGGCAGCTTTAGAGTGGAGGACCACATCCTACGCATCTTTTCGAAGTCTCATTCAGAGTTTGCTCCGTTCGCTGAACTTGCGTGAGAGCCAGAAATACGTGTAAATTATCGATGAGGATTTGCAAGTCGGTTTGTTCAAATGTCTCTGTGTGCCGTCATTGTTGAGGATCGGTTGGTCTGGTTCCGAATTTCTATTGACTGCACACAGTTCGACCCAAGTTCAGGCGCACCTCAAACGCATTTCTTGACACCTCAGAGCAGTAAGTTAAGCCCTGGGTTTTTCTTTTAAGCCTACCGTTTGTGATTATGTCGATAGAACTGAAGAACTATGGCTAACTTGATATGAGCCCTTATGTATTTTTTCAACCGATTTCGTATGAAACGAGCAAATAGCGACATTAGATTTCACATTTGTCGCAGCTTTTGTTGAAACTTCTGTGCGTGTCTGCGTCAGATGGTTTACAGTTTTTAGTCCATCAACCGCCATTTGGGACTGCTAGCTGCAGTAGCAGGTATCTGCTATACTGTGATGGTGCCGACATATGCACAAATAACACTTCTCTTTATGCTTTATTTCTATTCTCTATCTAGGTTGCTGCCTATAAACTAGGTTGCCCACAACCCGGTGGTACGGTCGTGATGACGTCACAAGGCCAGGTGACCTCTCTCGACCAATAAGCTAATTTACCTCGGGCATCAGACAGGTTTTGGTGTGACGAGAGCTCTAATACTATCGCACTAAAAATTATCACGGCACTAAAATACACGAACATGCATGCAAGTAATGCAAGTAATAAGTAAGAATATTGGACGAACTTACAGGTGAAGCTCAAGCTACACTAATACGAGACGCATTGCTGAGTATTCGCGGGCTGCTTTTCTGACACAAAGAAAAAACAACTCCTTCTCAAGATATAGCTCCTTCTTTCGTTCTCTCAGCTGTTCCTTCTTGCATTCAGATGCGGTCACTGTAACACTGTCAGACAAAGAATCTGTATACTCTAAATAGAACGCAGTAAGAAGAGAGTAAGATGTCCT
Organism: Amblyomma mixtum; assembly: GCF_055824585.1. NCBI lineage: Eukaryota > Metazoa > Arthropoda > Arachnida > Ixodida > Ixodidae > Amblyomma > Amblyomma mixtum. The sequence goes on along the minus strand of NC_143013.1, from coordinate 30,864,002 downwards.
TTAGCGAACTCCTTTTTATAAAAGAGAGTGCGCTAGAGGACAACTTTACTCCCTCTTTGCTCCCATATAGGGGAATTCTTGTTTAGAGTGTAGGAGCTGTGTCGGGACGTTGTGATATTCGTTTGTTTTCGCGCTCGCGTCTACATAGCGCTGTAAACAGCACCATGGCAAAGCACGAAGTCCAAAACTTGACCTGCTTCATTTCCAGTATATGGGGCCCTGTTATAACAAATAGAATTATTTGACGGCAATAGGACCTTAGCCCCCTGAACTCTTGGCCATCGCTTACGTAGGAGCAATCTTGAGGTGAGGCAGAGTGATAGCTTTAATTCGGTCATTCAGAGATAACTGATCAAATTAGGAGGTAACAACGCAATCTAAATGTTTGTACTTCGTCTCAAAAAAGCTGTGCTGAGGTGCGGCAGCTGCAACGGGAAAAAGACACTCAGGAGTGGAGTTCAGGAAGTCGCTAGTATCTAAGAGCCATTCGTGTCTCATTGGCCACAAACTGACACACCAGGACTGCCGATGGTTGACCAATCATAAATGAATCTGGTGTTCGAACACCTTTGTGGGTTCAGCCTCTGATTATATTGTCACTAAACATCCACAGCTTTCACAATGAGCACTATCTTTATAAAAGGGGAAGCACATTCGTTTTCAATTCACAGGACCTTGCAACTCCTAGGTGGGTATAGTGAACTCATCCCCGAAAGAAACCGAAGCAGAGTCGGCGCTAAGACGGCAGAGTTTGTTTAAAGATGGCTGCCGCGCCAGCGAACCGAACCGGTAGTGCGCGGACATGGGCCACGTCTCGCGACGTACACGGGACGTGTACTTCGCACCGGAAACGCACCGATCACTTTTTTTTTTCGGGCAACGCCGGCGGCACGGTAAAGCCCACCCTCACCGATGCGCAGCGTAGGCGGTGGCGGTTCGGATCAGGGGTGTCGCCGGAAACGCAAGCATTTACAGCTCTCCCTCGTTCTCTGCACGTCGGAGACGTACATCTCAGATACGGAGATAAACCAATAACAAAACTAGGCTCGTGAAAGTAAGACCTTAAGTCGCTGTGGAGAGCAAGTTCTCACCACGTCATGCGCGAGGACACCCGCTAACGCAACGCTAAAACTGACTGCGATGAGACGAGAGGGAGAAGGGTCCGAGAGTGACTGTGGCGACGCCCGATGGCGTGAAGGAAAGCAAGTCCGTGACTTCTTCTTCATCTTCGTCTTGTGGGTGTTTCTTCTTCTCGGGTTGTTTTTTTCTTTTTTATACACTTTTTCTTCCTCTTCCAACTTCACGCCTGCCGGCCGCGTCGGAAGATGACTTATCAGGCATGGTTGTCGAGGATACTGGTCTTGGCTGCAACGAAAAAGAAAGCAGAAAAGCAAGAAAACAAAGTTATTAAAGGCAGAGTGGAAAATAAAATAAAACTGCGATGCTCGGGAATTTATGGCGGTGTCGTATAGGAAATCCAAGCGCTGCCTTTTTTCGCACCTATACATTAAACATGACGCGGGCACGCCTATCTGGCTTCGCGGTGCTGCACAGTTCGACACGTCATTCGTCTCTGCGACCTACCGTGGTTGCACTGTCTACCCCCACCCCTCCGGGTTGGGTCTCTCCACCTCCTCACGGTCTTCGTATACCGATGCTCGTAGTAGTACAGATGTGGTTAGCAACACAAGGAGCGGCTTTATCATCGCACACTTGATATCGTGTGGAGAGAACCACTTACCGGGTTTTGCTTCGCGAGTGCCTCGGTATAAAATACTGGCGTGGATGTCACCGGAATCGTGGCGAAAAGAACCAAGGAAAGAAAAAAACTAAAATGTTTTGTGGGTGGAGTGCACTGCTCGAATTGCATCGCGTGATGCTTCTCCAAGTCTGAAAATATAGAGCGATGAACTGCGTTTAATTTCTGCAAGAATTTGCTAACACTGGCTTCGGTAGTTTCAATGCACCTGGAAATATATTTCAATTTCCATGCACGAGGTTAAAAAAGGGCTACGACGAAATACTCGCACGCCATCTTCTTGGTAGTGTCGATTGAGCACAATTGAATGAAACGGCTAGAGATTTAAAGAGGGTGAGCGAATTGGTATGTGTTCATTTTAAACTGCAGCGCTTATCCTCTCTGATTCTGCTGTTGTGTCTGTGTTGCGACCCACATAGTTAAAAAGAAACTGCATGTTGCTTAGAGGCATGTGGCGTAAATGTATTCGTAAACGGGCATTTCTGTCTCACTTTTCTCATCATATCTGACGTCTACACATGCAATGAATCTCGCGTCGAGTTTGCAAATGAGATATCGGTACAATGAAAGGGCGGATTTATAAGCTCGGCAATTCAAACGCACCATAGCGTGAATCTTAATGACCCGCTCAGAATAACTATAGCCTGGACACTGTGTAAACAGCCAAGACCAACAACCATTCCAATGCAAACGCCTACTCAGAGAACGAAGGCGACCATTCATGACTGCAGGCATTAGAAACTGGTAGCCAAGGGGACATGTTAAATCAGAAAGCGCTGAAGAGAACAGTTTTTTTTTTTTTGACGAATTGCAGAGAAACACACGGAACGAGCGCTTACTTTCAACTTGCGGGTAATCACGTGGTCTGATTGACGGGGAGGTTTTCTTGACTGTTGGAAAAACACAAAATGCCATTGTGTGTTCCCATTCCTTTTTCCTCTAAAATACCTTCACCCGGTCGGAAAATAAACGCTTGCAAGTAAGCTCTCGTCCTGCGTGTTTATCAGTCATTCGTGCAAAAAAAACTGTCCTCTTCAGCGCTGCCCAAGTCAACAAGTCGTACCAACTCGCCGCAATCGTCGGCAATTAAACAAGGACGCTTTGGAACTGAGTACATTCGAACACGGACAAAGATAGTTGACATGGGGAATCTTTGTGGATTAATCAATCGCCGTACGTGACCTCTCCTCTATATGGCGGCACAAATGTCTTTTATTTGTTGTCATGGTTTTGTTTTTCGTTCTCACGTCTGCCTTGGATCCAACTTGAAGTTTCCGGCAGTTTTTCACCCGCTGTATACCAAATAAGCCTATACCCCTACCTTCGTAAAACGTTGAGTTGGCCGAGTTGGTATGGCTTCATGATGCAAAGACAGAGAAAAAACGGCACAAAAGAAGTGTCTAGCTTTGTTCTTGTCTGTCGTTTTCTGCGTTGTTTTTCCTTCATGACTCGTACCTTCGGAACACGCCTTCGGACGCTAGAGGGATAGCTTTCGTATACACAATTTTAGTACAGTGCTCAACATCTCAGGTAGTAACAGGGTTTTCGCGAGAGATGCTTGCGTAGCGGCCACTTTTTTTGAAATAATGATCGATGTTTTTAGCCGCGCTTGCTTGCACAAGAAAGCTTACATGGACCACAAGAAACAATCAAAACTACTATGTGCGGGCGTTCCGCGCTCGAAGATCACCACACAAGGAGGCAATGCGGACCCACAAACGCGGACACGCTCGAAACTGGAGAAAGTTGGTGGCCCTTGCCCTACAGTCACCGCCTGCTGCCCCGATGCTCCTGCCGTGCTCTGCCCAGTTCGCTCGCAACCTGCCGACTCGAAAAACCTGATTCCCTGTTGCAGTTCTTTTTTTCTCCGGGAGTCGCGGTCTCGGAGCAGAGGCAGGGGCTCACTGCATGCGACTCTTCTGCACCGGAGTCATTTGCATATTGTCGTGACGTTCGCCGCGATTTGTCAACTCGTACCCGCAGCAGTGGCGGACGGAGCGAGCAACCCCCCCCCCCCCCCCCCCCCCCCCTTTTCCAGCCACCGAGCGAAGCCACTGCTCCCTGCATGACACGGGCCGCATGCGGCGACGTCGGTGCTCAGCCGGACACACTCGTGTTCTCCTGGCGAACAGTGGTGGATGCATTGCGTCTTTCCGAAACTTGTTTTCTATTGGTGTGCACGTGTCGCGCGGCGTGGTTTAGGTAGGTCGCGATGTCTTCATACGAGCACGATTCGGCGGCATCTATGCCGGTGGCACAGTGCAATCAATGACAGTCTTCCCCTGCCATACACGGCAACCGTTTCCAAGCGGCGATGTAATGGCGTTGTAAGGGAACTTGTTGCCGGGAGACTCGAAACGTCATGAGAGATGAAAGGCTACAGTGGAAAGAAGACAGAAGTTTAGATCAAACACAGCTACAGCGCTCGTACTGAACTTGCCCTGCATAACTGAGTCGTGAAAGTAAAAATTGGCTTGTTGGCTACTTGTAAGTGGTAATGTGTATCAGAAGCGGTGAAAATTCAGTGTCGACCGATTCCCTAGAGGCTGATATTTTTCCAGTGGAAGTCGGATCCACGTCCTTGTCGTTTTGAAAGCACTGTTATCATTTTTGTGGAGTAGCAGGCCAGGGCTATGCCACCACCGGCCGACCTCTCCACCTTTTCCTCATTAAAATTCCTTTCTCTCTCTGTTATTTCTGACCGCATTGCTAGAAAGAGACAAAACTTACTATATGCATTAAGTTATCAGGACATATAATCGTCTAGTGTAGACGATGACTGACGTTTGTGAAGACCTGCTTTGAAAACTTAATTCTTGGTCAAGTCTGTGCATGCTGAAATGAAGAGAACGAGCACACGTTGAATGAAGTTCGTTTCAGGGACTAAACCTAGATGTGCGGGCGTATTCATTGTCTGTACGCTCACAAAAAAAAGTTATCTGACAAAACCTACCTAGACCGGATTACTTCCTATACCTTTACAAACATGCTGGCTGTGCCGGAACACGTACATTTTTGCTTCAGGGTTATATATACAGGGTGTTTCTCCTAAGGCTTTCCCCATGTGAGCATTTTCAGCGATATAGCACATTAGAATACAGCTAAGGCGCGCTAACTAGCAGACTGATTAGCTAATACTGAATAGTTAACTTTTTAACTATTATCCTAGGCTGCTTAATTATTGTGTGGCATGTAGCTCACCGTAAGTATTATTTATACCAGTTTCTAAAAGTTTGAAAACCCGATTACCCTCGGCGCTGTGGCCCAACAAATGTTGTCTATTTCGACGAGTTAGGTGCACTGGAGAGGTAGCTTTGCCTTCAAGCTTCTCGAAAGCGCGTGCATTTTGGCGCGATGTTGGCAGAATTTGTTGGTCCACAGCGCCGAGGGTAACCATTTTTTCCAAATTCTAAAAACTGATATAGATATTACTTACCGTGGGCTGCAAGCCTTTCAATAAATAAGGAGCCTTAAAAAGTTAGTTAAATAAGTTAAATAGGTCAAATGTTTTAGGGGAATCCCCCAAGGTGGAGTAGATTTGTGATAAGGGAGTAATTACTCATTGGCATCCACCCGAGCGCAGCCCTGTTCCCACTTCGAGTTATTGATCAATTCTCTCTCGCCCTACCGTAAGCTTGCCTTCACAAAAAAAGTCCCGGTTAGCTCAATTGGTAGAGCGACTGCTCTGGTGAAGCGGTGGTCCTGGGTTCGATCCCCGGACCAGGGCGAATTTTTCTTTAACTACGAAGTTTCTGAGAAAGCTGTATAGCTTTCCTTTGTAGCCGTATGGCTGCGCTCGGGTGGATGCCAATGAGTAATTACTCCCTTATCACAAGTTAAATAGGAGATAAATAAGGAGTTAAAAAGGTAGTTAGCCAGTCTCCTAGTCAGCACACATTAGCTGTATTCTGATGTACTTCACCGCTGACAATGCTATGCCGCAGAAAGCCTATTTTTAAAAATTCTGTAAACTGTGTTATACAGCGGAAGCGAACAGGCACTGAAACCGAGAGGAGCATAGGGAATGTTCTCTTTTTAATTTGTGGTGGTCATGACTAAGTGGTTAATAGGACAATTATTTAGAGATAATTGATTACAAAGCAGGAGAACAAACAACCACATGCCACCGATGGAAACCGAACCCATGACCTCCGAATTCCGCGTACGGCGCTCTACCAACTCAGCCACGACTGTCCAATTTTCTGCTTTCCGGGGTATTACGTGCAGTGTAACCGAAATTCGGGAGTGTTCAGGACATCGGCCGCAGTTCGTGGGCTGTGTGAGCGGCGCTGTGGGAACTCAGGGAACGTGAGGCGTACTTGAGGGGCTTGTGATCTGTCATGACAAAGAATTTGACGAAGCGTTGGTAGTAGCTTACCATACCAAGGAACTCGCGGAGCTGGCGCTTAGTGTTGGGTCGTGGAGAATTCTGACGGCTCTAACCTTGTCTGGGCAAGATTAATATCTGAGCTTGCAATAACATGGCCAAGAAAGGTCAGATTCTGGTCATCAAACTCGTACTCCTCCGTGTTCACCATGATGCCATGCTCAGCCATTCGCTGAAACGCGGATCACAGACGCGCCTCATGCTCGTCCATTGAATTGGTTGCGAGGAGTAAGGTCGTCGAGATACGCATAACAGAATTCGAGCCCGTCGAAAACGATATTGGTAAAGCGCTGGAATTCTCGTTTGGAGTTTCGAAGGCCGAACGGCATGCGCAAGAACTCGAACAGGCCGAAGTGCGTTGCTATCGCCGTCTTCGAGACGTCTTTATTCACCCTGTAGGCTGGCTGCGCCATCACGGATATGAGGTACCGGACAGCGGTCAGGCACGGCTGGTCAACTGGGGCTCGAAGGTTCCCGCAGGGTGGCCAGTCTCCTGCTATAGACTTCGGCCCCATATGTGCAGTGATGACCCCCAAGGACCAGCGGACGGTCGGGTTATGCCCACCCTGAGCATGTGGTAAAATTCCGGTCGTGCTATTTGTAGTTTTTGAGGAGACAGGTGGCGTAAACTTGTAGGGCCATGGTTGCATGGTGGTGGCATGGATTGTGTTCGACGTCCGTGCCGGCCTGTGCTGGTCGCGTCAGCTCGGGCAAATCATAGGGGGGTGGGCTACTGCTACTGCTGCTACTGCTGCTGCTACTGCTGCTACTGCTGCTACTGCTGCTACTGCTGCTACTGCTGCTGCTGCTGCTACTGCTGCTACTGCTGCTACTGCTGCTACTGCTGCTACTGCTGCTACTGCTGCTACTGCTGCTACTGCTGCTACTGCTGCTACTGCTGCTACTGCTGCTACTGCTGCTACTGCTACTACTAGTGGCCCGTGTACTGTGCGATGTCAGTGCACGTTAAAGAACCCCAGGTGGTCGAAATTTCCGGAGCCCTCCACTACGGCGTCTCTCATAGCCTCAGTCGCTTTGGGACGTTAAACCCCATAAACCAACTGCTACTACAGCTACTGCTACAGCTACAGCTACTGCTACAGCTACAGCTACTGCTACAGCTACTGCTACAGCTACTGCTACAGCTACTGCTACAGCTACTGCTACAGCTACTGCTACTGTACGGCTACTGGTGGGCTGGCGACGTTACTTTGCAGGTCGATGGCGGTCACGTCCGGATCAGCAATTGATGGTACAAGCGAAGAAAGCAGAGGCGAAGCGTGGGGCTTGGAGCCTCGGTGCCAACTGGTTTTATTCTTTTGTTTGCCGGCCCCTTCTCTGGTGACCATTTGACTACGGTCGACTAGGGTCGACTATGTTCACGCACTGGCACCGCCACGGCTTAGACACGGGGCATTTTGAGTTCACCACAAGCTTGCTCCTCGTTGTCTCTTGCCGAGCGCTATAGGCGCGTTTTCGAAAGTTCGAGAGCTACCTGTGCTGCTGGGGAGAAATATACTTCGAGACAGGATTTTGTGTACCCCTCACAAAATTTTTTTAGGCAGTCTATAGACTCTGTAGAGACATCTGTATATAAAGTCTACAGACAAATCTTAGAGAAGTCTATAGGCAATACAAATGCTATCATGTCTATAGACAATCTATAGATTTATGGCCATACACGTTTAGTAGTCAGTCTATAGACAATGAATATACAGAAAGAGATATCTACATGAAGGTAATAGTCTATAGGAAGTTTATAGACTGTCCATAGACTGTCTATAGATCGTTATTATAAGGAATTAATCAAAAGCTTCAGTTCAAGAGGTTTCGGCCCCCACACGTAGGCCGAAACCTCTTGAACTGAAGCTTTTGATTGATGACTGAAGATCAGTCGATAAGCGCACAAGTCTTGCTCGGAGGAATTCTTTTATGTAACTGAAAATAATGTGAATTTCTTCGGTGATTTATTGTTTCCGCACTTAATGTAACTCTTTCTTGTTTGGCCGGCGCTGCCACCTGCAGTATTTGTAAGTAAATGAAGTTGCAAACTCCAATGGACCTCAGTGGTTGAATCAGAACCTATTAATTAAAAACTTTAGCCCATTCAAGGTCTCGTATGAAGACGCAAGAGTGTAGTACGTGCTACCTCGAATAAATAAATAGTATGCCAAACTACACATTTCTGACAACCTTGTGAGTGCGATCGCAGTTGCTATTGAGCCATGGATCTCCTTCGAAATGTGTCGGCCCATCACGGCTAATGCTGTCATTTTTTAGTATTGCGAGCGGATTCGAAAAGCCTTCATGTAGACTGATACTGTTCCAAAAATGTCATAAATAACAGGTGCGTTCACTAGTAGTAACGAGATACTGAATACGGCTGTTCCACGCGTTTTCTCTGCGTTCATTTTTGAATTCGGCAGCAAGAATGCATAACCACCGATTAGGCAAATAAGTAACTTAACGGCGCTTAGCAGAGTTGTCTCTCTCGTACGCCTCCTCTCAGTGGAGCAACACGAATGACAGTCTAATCCATTTTCTTCCTTTTTCTTTTTTTCCTAGTAATACGAGGCATAGCTTTCCACAGCGGCGTATTCCGACGTCCGCGTCGTATACACATTCTACGCTCGCCGTCTCCCAGTAGTGAGAAGGCTGTGGCAAGGAGACCTCGGGGTGGAAGCAGGGAGCGTTGGAGATATGCACGCCTCTCACGACGCTCGGCGCATATCTCTTGTACGCGCGTGCGTGCGTGCGTGCGTGCGTGCGTGCGTGCGTGCGTGCGTGCGTGCGTGCGTGCGTAAAAGGCTGCAGCGTCGGCCGGCAAGGTTCATAGGCGCCTCCCCTGCGCGCGGCCAGCCGTCCTCCCCTTTAATGGCAATTAATGAACGACCGCCTTCCTGCTCCAGGTCGTGTCTGCGGCGGCGAAGGCTGCACGCATACACGAAGCGCCAGCAGCAGCCCCGGCTCTTGACTGTTGTGCGCTCTCTCTCCTCTCGCTGAGTGCGCGTACCACGAGTGGTTCGGGCTTGCAACGGCTCGAGAGCAACGCTGCGCTAACTGCGTCCGGCGCCAAGCGGAACTAGGAGAGCAAGGCGCGTGCCTGCTTTTTGCCCTGCCAAGTCTTTCAGATCCGCTGCAGGACTGTTCGCGTCGGTGACCCTAAGTTGCTGCGACGTGCATGCAACTGACCGAGGACAACTATTTTGAGTACGACACCGCACACAGTCGTCAGTGTAATTGGCGCAACTGAAGACGAAACAGCGATTTTGGTGCTCATTCTATCTGCGGAGTCGTACCTTGGCAGCGCTGTGCTCAGTGCAATTGAATTAGCAGTAACAAAAGAATTTTCAGACGAATGGCGCCAGCGCATTCACAGGCATATGGAAGGACTAGGCCGGCAGCTGCTACCGGAAAGTGCGCGACGAACACTGTGGGGAAAGGGAGAGGAAGAATGCAGATAATTGAACGAAAGAAGGAGAAGAAAGAAGCGTATAAAAGGAAACACCATATTAGACGGATGACGTCCGAGTCCGCCTGTCATGGGCGTGGATGTACCGCAACCGTGAGACAGGGAAGTGGGTCTGCCTTTGACAAGGCAGGTGGGTGCTGTACGTACAAGGTAGACCCGCTTAACCCTTCCACCACCGAAGGTGAACTGGGTTTCTGCACTGAGTTTGCAGTGCTCTACCCGAAGACGAGCTAGGCACGTCGGCAATGGCTGTAAATAATTTCAGTGCTTGTAACATACAACTTGATACGATGGCTTGCGGTGTTGACGGTTACCGCGTGGACGTACGAGTCTGTCGAAAAATAAAAGAGAAACGGACCGAAAACGAAGATGTGTCGATGTTTCGTAAGGTTCTGAAGCAGAAATAAATCTCTCTTATGAAAGTGAGAGGGACACCACTGAGCTGCTGCGCTTAACTTCTGAGTCGAGATATTCTGAAGACCCCAACGTTTCTGTGCGATGGCAGTGGACGACTGCCAACGTCGACAATCCTTTACCTTCGCCTCCATGTTTTCCATCCAGAGGTGGGAAGGAAGCACATGTGGTCTTGAGACTAAACGTTGTGGAGACTAAACGTAGTGGAAATTCGACCGCCGCGGCCGAATTTCGATGTAGGCGAAATTCTAGAGGCCCGTGTACTGTGCGATGTCAGTGCACGTTAAAGAACCCCAGGCGGTCGAAATTTCCGGAGCCCTCCACTACGGTGACCCTCATAGCCTGAGTCCGTTTGGGACGTTAAACCCCATAGACCAAACCAAATCAGGAGGATTTTGCGATCTGAGCTATGTCGTCAAGTATGGCTCTTTCAGGACTGGCTCCCTGTTGTCGGTTTTACTGATTCACTTGACATCCCCAAGCGGTGGCTTTAGGATCTGAAACAATGCTCTTACTTCTGAAGAAATCGGGCCTTTCTCTGAGGCCTTTCCTGAAGGTTCGAATACACCGTGTTTTTTACTGATATCTAATTGACCTTTTCTGTGGGCATTTTTGGCCACGTTGCGGCGACGTTTCAAGATATACTTGAAATATGTACGTGGGGGCGCGTACGTAGGCGCTCGTGAGTGTCAGAACGAAATAAGTCTTAATTTCGAGCTGTCGCACACGGGCCGTGTACGTACAGCAACCCAACTGAGGCTTGCGGAAAGTCAACACAAGATCCAACGAAGACATCCAACAGCGTTAACGTTACTCGCTCAGCGCCTCGTGGGCGTGTTAGTCAGGATTGCCGGCAACAATGATTTGTTCGCACGGCACGTCAATTCATCGTAATAATCCTTCTTAAATACCCTATTGTCTCCCTAAGGCTTTCGCCAAAATACCTATATCGGTGGTTATGGTGTTCGGCTTTCGATGACCAAGGCTGCGGTATCGCATCCCGGCCGCTACAGCCACATTTCGCTGCAAGCGAAATACGATGGCACGCGTACGTCGCAAATTGTCAGTGCACGTTAAAGATACTCAGGTGTTTAAAATGTCCATTAATCCGGAGCTATCCCCTATGGTGTCCATCATAGCCCAAGTGCAGCACAGGGACGTTAAACCTCAGATACTTTACCATACCTTCCGTCATATCCTCGGCGTCGCCAATAACGTGCTTCCTCGTCGTGGCATCGGCGTTTCACCGCAACCGGCAAAACTCGAACTCGCGATCCACCTGATGGGAAACTGCGAACAAGCTTTTTTCCACCTGGCTCTTCTGTTCAGCACCCTCCGGGTGCGCGCGTGAAACACGCGGTAATGCACCGGCCCAGCGCGGCGGTCGATGAGGTCAAACCATTCGCGGCACCACGCATCTACGGCATCCTACAAGACGTACTCCTCGATCGCCAGCGCGCGGCGCTCAAAGAAGTAAGAACCGCGTCGTCACGCGCGTGTTTTCTCACCCCCGCGAACCACTGTTTTCCTTCTCTATTCGTTCTTTCCTCCAGCATCCGTGCCGCGCCGCACGTCTTCTCAAAGGGAGGCAACAAATTGCCGCGGCGGTGCGCCGCCAATCGATATGCCCCGGCGGACCAACTTCCATCCCGAACGCGTGCGGCAAATCGCTCGGCGGCGGCGGCGTCTGTCTGCCGTGCTTCCGCACTGACCATCGGCCGGACACGACTCGAACTTGCACCCGAAACCTTTTCTTGCCGCGCGGGAAAGCCAAGAACCCGCCTTGTGAGGGACTACGTATACGCACCCGCCCGCCGATCAGAGTCTGTGTAACGGGCAAGAGAGAGCGGTCCAGGGGGCCACCGTTTTCTCCACGCTATACAGAGGTGTTCATGGAGCAGCTTTTACCTCGCTGCGGTCCCAACTCACCTCACGACAAAGACGAAGGTGCTGATGATTGTAACGGCAAAGATGGCGTAGGTTTACGTACGATGATACTGCCGGGAAACGCTGTTTTTTGCTGATTTGTTCTTTGATTGTTGTCTTTGTTTATCGCCAGTGGCCCAAGGCCTTATAATTTAGCTAGCTACACGAGGCGCGATCACATTTTTCTGAAAAGATTCTAACTGCGCGCAACAGTTTCTGAGAAGTTCGATGTTGTTGTCGATGCTAGCTTTCCGTGGCTTATCGGAAAGTCCTTCTTCACCTTTAAATTTAGCGTGGACCGAGAGCGGAGGTAGTAATCTTTGATGACCCCCGCATGCACCTGCTTCTATCATCACCGATGAGTCGCTCTTTAATGGTAAAGTTCGCCCAATAAAAGTTCGTTTGAATGCCACAACATCCTGCCGCCGTCGTTTCGACCACGACGTCGTGCATGCCAATCTTCCCAGCCACGGGACAGTGTTGGATAACTTGCTTGGACTTCGTACTCGCACTAATCCTAAGGGCCCAGCTGATGTCTCACCGATGTTTGAGTATCACTGCGATATAAATGCACTGAAATTGATAAGCTACGTGAGGCGTTCTGCTTATGATGTTTGCCTACTTTCCGCGAGGTCCATGTGCACGCCATGTTTCAGTGGTGGCAAAAGCTTTACTTCGCCAGCGAAAGTGGTGAAATATAAGGGCGACAAGTTGAGTGAGTTGAGTAGGAGGAAAATCTCCGTCGATGGAATGAAGAAAACATCTGTATAGACGACGGGCCGAGCGAGTCAGTAGGTGGGCTGAGAGTATCCATATGTCGAGGAGTGGAGAATTGTCAGTCTGGAATCGTCAAAGAATTGAATTGATTATTTGGACGCTTCCAGTACTTTCACCTGAAGGGCATGGAAACGCGTTGAAAACAATGATCAGGTTAGGTCAGTTAATGAAGGAAGCACAGCATAAGCCATCGTAAGACATCTGCGATAGAGAGAGATTGGAGATGACGAAAAAAGTGACATGACGCCTCGAACAGGGGTACAAGCGAGGGGCACAATGGCGGAAAAGCATGCTGGAAGGCTTGTATCTACGACAGTGACGGCTTTGTTAGGAGGAACTGGAAGGGCATAGTCCGTCGAGAAATCGCGGATGACAGAGGAATCCACCTCAGTGGGAGCACAATCGATGACCGGAGCGTGGCGGGACAGGAAGCTCCACAGAAGATGATGTCATGAGAAGCGATGAATACAACTGCGTAGAGAAGGCCAAGAATCATAACGATAGCAGTACACACCACTGATGACTCGATATTCTCCGTGCTTACCATGCGCAGCGGGAATCCAGAAAGTGGTGTCGTCACTTTACTCAAGGAGAGTCGAAGTTTTGCGTCCAAGGCAGAAACCTCAGCGGTGGTGCCGACAAGTGCTGATGCGGACGCGCCCTCTGCAGAAACCCCGAGGAAATTTTCGGGAGGGAATAAGGCCTTCGATACTATGACGGGGGCGCATGCAGTTCTTTGCCTTTAGAACTTCGGCACGCAGTTTTCCTCACTGGCAGCGTTAGAGTAGTTAACGTCGCATCGAAGAAGGGGTTGCTAATGACTCAGCGAAGGTGAACGGCGGCCGAAAAAGGCTTGGCGGTTCGGGCGGCCGCAAAAATGGCTTGTTACTGGCAATTATTTGCTTGGTACTGTTGCTGTTGTGGCCAGTAGTAACTAGACAGGCAGACGACGACGACAGTTCAGTGCTACATGTATAAACAACCCACGAGAGAAACGGATCAGGTGATTGTCTTATACGTGCCGAGGGTTTTAAAATTCTGCAGGCAGTCGACAACAGGCCGCTCGGGTAGGTGACTTAGGTGAATATTAAGTGAGCGGCCTGGCTCCTGCGTCCGGGCGTCGGCGTACGTCAGTGGTGCAGCGACAGGAGCGGGCTGTGGAAGGGGTAAGGGCTTCGGATACTTGTGCTCTGGTCAGTCGGAGATCTGTAGCCGGGAAGTACGCATGAAATTACGAATAGCAGACTGTACACAAATTTCAGTTAAATTAGCTTGCCTTAAGCAAATGCAGGAGACTCCCTAGAAAAATTTTGTAGGCAGTCTATATACTGTCTATAGACTTCTGTCTGACAGTCTATATATTTATGGCCATACACTTTTCGTAGACTTTTGTCTAGAGACAGTCTATAGACTATGAATAGACAAAAAGAAATGTCTATAGGAAGGCAATAGAGTCTATAAGAAATCTATAGATTGTCTATAGACCATTTTTTAAGGAACGGGTTAAATCTACCGACTACGGCCAAAGAAGACTTCAGCCCCTGATAGCCAAGACAGCAGGACAGAACCTTACCAATCCGTATGTTTTTAATTAGATACTATGCACTGTCATTCGGCCGCATCACAGCGCTGCTGCGGGACGCCACCCACCGCAATGTTTGCGGTGCATTTCGAAGATGAATTATTATAATGCAAGCGAACCGCATTTGGAACGCCGCTTATAACCCGCATGCACCGGAGATTCTACCAGTAGTCGCAGCGCCCGATAGCCGCCCGAAACCGCGTCGTAAACGAACGCCGGTCAAAATGGCCCGCTCCTACGGCTCCTCAAACCGTAACATCAGTTCTTCCGTCAAACAGGAGAGGAGAAGAGGTCGGGGATTCGGCCACTCCCTACGGCGCCGGCGGTGACCATTGCTTATAACTGTGGTCGGCGTATCTAAGCTTTTAATTCTGAGCTCTACCGCATATATAATGTAAACATGCTTCTTCATACATGAATCTACGGGTGGCCTGCATCTGTTTTGGATGAGGTGCATCACAAATGTGCACAGCATGGCTACTTGAAATTTACTGAAAGTTTAAAGAATGATTTAATATCTTCCTGTATTCAGTCTAGAAATGGGCTCTTTAGGCTTGCGCTGCCAGTCGTGGCCAACCAAGCGACGTTTATTTCTTTACCACGGACGATTTAAATTCATGCTTGCGACAGGGCGATCGTGCAAAATCTCAAACTGGCGCGGCAACCTCCTTGGCCAGTCATAATCAGCTGTCACGTGATCACTGCTGTGTGAAAAATAACTGCTTCAGTATGGTAACAAGGCTTCCAAAGTCCAGCCATGCGCATGCGTTGTGCGTGGAGGACTTGCCCACGTACAGCCCTTGATCATCAGCGGCTATTTTCAAAACATGCTTCTATAATATGTATGCACATGAGCTGCAGAAGCCGTGACGGCTTACCGGTTTGACGGAAGTGTCGCTGTTGCCGAAAAATTTCCGAGCTTCGGTTCTAGAGAGGAAATCAACTCGCAACTATTTTTCGTCGTTGCACCCGTTTACACCGGGTCGAGGAACTGTCAGCCACACAACTGGCTGTCTTGGCCGCCGTTCGTTTACGACGTGGTTTTCTGGGGCTGAAGCGCGCGGCGACTACCAGCTGAATCTCCGGCGGACGCAAAGACCAAGCGGCAATTGAAATGCGACTAGGGATGATAGCCCGCTTTCGGAGCAGGAGTTCGTCTGCTGCGCCCGTGATACGGGCACAAAAACATGGCGGTCAGCGGCGTGCCCGAGCACCACTGTATACTACCTATAGAAGAGCAGATAAAGCTATACACTCAATTCCAAACAGTCATTGCGTATCCTTTTAGGTAATGGGTTAGAGCCTAGGAGAGGGAGGAACAACTGATATCTATTTTCTCTTGTCAGTAACAAATGCCTGCCAACGTAGCCAGAAAGAGCCATCCATTATTGCCAGAAACAGAAATTGGATGAAGCTGTCTTAAGTGACCCTTTAAAACAGCGTCGTCTGTCTTCCTCTGCTTTGACTAAGTCTATGAAACATACAGTGCATGCAGGTTGCATACCAGGTAGATGCGGTACCCGAGGACTCCCACGGATGGCACGCAAGTGCCTTGCCGTGCTCTCCGTCTCGTACGCACCAGCACGCACGCCCAGAAGACCCAAGGGCAGTTTGTGGGATGAAAAGTAAAAAAGAAAACCATGAGGAGGAAGGCGGGGGGGGGGGGGGGGGGGGGGGGGTTGCACGGAGGGAGGGGAAGTGGGCTGGGTCTTCAAGAGAGGCGCGTACACATCTTCGCTACCTGTCGTGATAGTCACGTTACACCATGAAGTTGTTCCGGCCCGCGCTCTGCACGAGTTCATGTTTGTGCGTGCGTGCGTATACTCAGCGTTTACCCAGCGCTTTCCTCTTTGACTCCAACGCAGACCCGTTTCACCCTCCCCGCAGTCGGTTTGGGCCGTCCTTCTTTTGTCTTGCACTGTAGGAACAAGGAGCGCGCGGAGCGCGTATTACGAGTGTTGTACTTCTTCTTGTGTGCTGCTGGCAGCGATGACGAGGCCTTGCTGTCTTGCTTTTGTTAGTGTTGTTGTTGTTGCTGCTGCTGCGGCTTGGCTCGTCTGCGAACGGCGAGAAAAAGGGCGCTCGCCTCTGGCGTGCGCGAGGAGAAGCAGCGTTAGGTCCGCGCCGAGACGGGGCTATTACGTGGGTCACGACGCCGATTGGGGCGACCCCTTGATTAAATTTAAGGGCAGCGCGGCTCACGCTGGGACGCCGGCGCGAGCATCGCCTCTCTTCCTTCTGCTGGTCGTCGGCAGAGCACGCGGCACTCGCTTTGTGCGGGGAGACAGCGACAAGCGGTGTGCGCGTGTGTGAGCGCCGATTGGGCTGTAATGATACCTCGATGCGATTTGTTTTAGCCCGGCATGTACTGTACACTAGCGGCGGGTATGCAGCCGACCGTTGGGTGTGAAGCGGCGCGGAGGGTGCACTCATAAAGCTGTAAACAGTTGTTGCGGTGAATACCTTCTACACATTTGGCGACGAGGACGTTACGAAACGAACGTATTTGGTCGACGCTGCTGTCAAACTCCCTTAACAGTTTTTCTGAAAACTATGGGCTGGTGATCATGGAGAGTGATTTAATGACAGGGAACAGTGAACTGGCAGTGAACACCGCTCTTTTGCTTCCTCTACATGTTTGCAGCTTGACAAAAGCCACGCAACCTAGACGGCACATCCAGCAACTTTCCGGAGTAGTATTAGAACGGTTCATTGCGTGATTCTTATGAACTATCTACATAAGTGTTGTCAGCAGTCGTCCTGAATTCAGGGCAAAGTGAGAATTGCTCCTGAGGCGAGGCGATTCGTTGTTCCGTTTCGGTACTACGTGATCACCTTTTAACCTTACCCGTTTCCAGCGCAGTTAAAGAGAATGCATGCTTGAGCTTCCCAGCAGATTTAGTGCGCGCAGGAGCAAAGCTCGGCCCGCCTGTGTAGCGCCACACTTGGAATGATTTGCTCGAAGATGAATGCCTTCTTTTGGCCGTGACTTGTGGCTTTATAACCTCATTTCCCCACCGCTAGGCGGCGCGAAGCTCGCTATGAAAGACCTCAGATACCGGTCGCTGCGCATGATTCGCACCTACGGATCGGTAATTGCGCGCAAATAACGCTATGAGATCGCAGCGAATGGCGTTCCGCGTTGCGAATGAAATTGATACGCCGAGGATATAAGTGCTCCGCGGTCGGTACGTATGCTACTCGTCCGCAGCATTTAGGTGCCCATTCAGCCTTTTGCCTTATTTTAGAAGCAGTGCATCACCTCGTACGTTTCTGCTTAAGCGAGCAACATTTATTTCGGAAGCCGCGCCGTTGGTGACCTTTATCACGATCGAGGCCGTGCGGGGGTACAACTCGGGGCATGCCGCGCGATTTGGGCTCTCTTTCATAAGCCGATGCCGATGCAAGGATTCAGGGCTAATTCGGAGGTTACGCAACGCGTACCGTGTGGCATACGCGCCGATCGATTCAAGGCTGGTAAACATGCCTGCTCGAGGATGCCGCAATGTGACCCTTTCAGAAATACTGCCTATGGCTTTTTTGGTGGAAACCACAATCATAGTGAATTGCTGTAGTGCGTGTACTGACAGGATGGATAGTGGAAAAGTGGCATGGTGGCCACACGATGGAACAGTGGAATGATGGGCAAATGCTGGAATGGTAGCTTTGTTCAGCCGTGCAAGGGCAAAACACTATTTGAGACAAATTAACTGATGGGTTCTCGCTTGGTACTCCTAGCTCCAATATAGCCTTCACTTCATTGTAATAAAAAATATAGCTCTATACCCTCCAGGACTTCTGGACATTAATTGAACATTTGCCAGAATAAATCCTTTTTTATACAATTCCCTTCGTGCACTCTTCCCTCCAGATTACCAGAGTGTTCGTTTCAATATGTCCTTCCCGGCTGACCTGACGACGCCTTCATCAAATGGCTGACCCTGTTTTTTCTATCAGCAGTGTATTGTATTGTAACCGATGTGCTCCTCAATGGTGCTGTGCTTTCCTGGAGCTTAATTTGCTCTTTTTTTTTTTTTTGCGCCTTCTTGTATGGGAGAAACACGCGAACTCGTTAAATTATGCACACGCTTCTTGCTTCAGCAGTTCGCTTCAACATGATATCGCTGTAGATACATACGGCGGAAGCTTGGTAGCGGGAGGGAGACATGTCTCTCCGGTATAGCAGCTACTCAGCGCTGTCTCCAGAAAATTACAGCACGGAAGTTTTTGTGTACTGGCGGTGGCGTAAGCATCAAGTTTACTCTTTGCTACCTTTATAGGTCGGTGCGTTCAAATTCCTCGTACAGTCGGGGACAAAAGTCTCTGGTCCGCGTGCTCCGTAAACGAAGCCGATAGTTCTATAGTTAGCCCCCGGCAGGAGACCACCCCACAGGTGGAGGTGAAAAAACAGGATTATGACTTTCACCCCCACAAGTGTGGCCTCCTGCCGGCGGCTAATATAGAGCTATCGGATTCATTTACGGAGCACGTGGTCAAGATTTTTGTCCCCGGCTGGACATGCGTGCCTATACCATCACTACACATCTCCATTTCTTGTGATCACGGGCTCGGCGGGAAGAAATTAAGTGGGAGAGATCTTTATTTTGAAGAAGGGTTGAGGGGTTCTATGCATGTCTGAGGACCGCTCATCTGGTCTGATGACCCACCGGGGAAGAAAGAGAGGGGGGTGGTACGAATGAGGAAGGCAGAGTAGATTCAATAGTGAGCTCTATACATCCGGTGTCCACGGGACAATATGACTTCGTTCTTATGCAAAAAAGTCACTGTCGCAGACTTTCATGAAGAAAATAAACGTACGTGTGCAGTAAAAGTGGGCACCAGGCGTGTGCATTACAAGAGATAGAGAGATAGAGCGAGAGACGAGGTTTAATGAGATGAAAAGGAGTAGAGTGGTAACATGCCTGGCCTGCTGCTCCACACTGGGGAAAGGGGAAAGGGAGGTAGGGGAAAGTGCGAATGAAGGTTGATGATGGCATAATGCAATGAGTTTCATGGGTGGGGTCCACACACATACACTGGCTGGTACTCGCATCGCGGTGAGTAGACGCACGTGAAATTCATGTCTTGAACACACACACCGACACATGTCACTAACACATACTGGAGTAGGGGCTCCATGAAAAAACAAATGTAAACCGTGCAAACTCTGTAGACCATGTAGTTAATAGCGATTGGTAGTGCACCAGGCAATACCTTCAGAAGATCGGAATAGAAACTAGCCCGAATTGCATACAGTGCCACATTCCAGGGACGGTTGGACACCTTCTTTGCGAGTGCCCAAACTACAGTGATGAGAGGAGAACACTGGAAGAGACCGTGAGACAACAGGACTCTCGCCCTCTCTCTGAAGAAACTCTTCTAGGTGCCAGGGTGAAACGTTCTGATTGGTGGTGTGTGACAAAGGTCGTGCTCAAGTTTTTATGTGAAAGAGGCCTGGATGCCCGTCTGTGACCGGCTGGGTACAAGAAATAAAGGTCACACATGTAGGGGTTACTTCTGAGAAGCAGGATTTTAATGCGTTAGGATACTTATGCTTGCAGTGTAAGGTGCCCAATGAGCTCACGCAACTCTGCATCAACACCGCTGCTTGCCGAATAGCCAATAGGAGACGCGCGTTTCGACTCCCATTGACGCCAGCAAGTATAAGGCAACAAGAGCCCCTATGGAACATGCCGGAGTACAAGCGATTAGGGACGATATCTCTTACCTATCATCCTTTTCACATAATAGCCCTGGCGTCTTTCCTCTTCTTTTCACTCCTACACAGGCTCGCTTCTTTAGGAGACTGCACAGACGCCTCGCATCTGACACGCTCTCCAAGGCCCTTTTTACATTACCAACCAGAACAACCAGCACCATAGCCACGCGCTATTCGCTCCTGCAACTCAAAGCGGCTGTGCACTGTGGCGCACGTTTTGTTGCCCCCCCCCCCCCCCCCCCCCCTTTTCTTTCCTTGTCTTGACGACTCGCCGCCTGCGGCGCGCGGTTGTGTTCACGCAACCCTAATTGGTGTGGACAAGCGGCACACGCCACAGCACACCCGAACCTGCGGCTCACCTTCGGCACTGCTTGGTCCGCTCGGTCCAGTCCGGCGGCGGCGCAACCTTCGCGTTTGTATGCGACCTCGGGTCTCGTGAGTGACCCGCGCGCCGCCGACTCCGCGGCGGTGGCGCTGAGGCACCCCGGAAACACTATATAGGAAGAACAAGAAACAGCAGCGGCAAAGCGCGCACCGCGTTGAGCCGCGGACGCGAGGCTTCTAGGTCGGCCAGTTTGGCGCTCTGTGCAGCTATGAAATATGGCACGCCGAGTCCGTCTTTTTGTAATTGGCTCCAGCGCAGGCTGCTGCTACAGCCGTGAGGGTGAGGGAGGAAGGGGAGAGACGTGGAGTCTTTTCTGCGAGGGCGGCATCTCCACCTCTTGTGGCCTCGGCTGGCCATCGACAGAAACACGTCCAGAGGACACCCTTCCCCTAAACTCTTCTCCTCCTACAGTGCAGCGGGCATCCGCGCTTCGAGTGAGGTCTACCGCCGCGATGACTTCGCCGCGGCAGGAAGGCAGGCGCTAACGGTTGCGCATTAAGCCGAATCCGGCTTTTGGTTGGGGGCGGTTAAGTCGGCGTGCTCGGAATGTCAGGGGTGAAATGAGGGGAGGCGAAAGAAAGAAAACAACGGAAGACTAAGGTTGACTACAGGAGCAGTCCGGTTACATGGTGTATTGAACCTGTTGGTCTTTGCTGTTCTAGGGGCAACATTTGTGGGCGTTAGTGTGAGTCTGGTGCACTTCCGGAACTGATGATCAGTTGTACGTATTGCGTATTCTGGAGGAAAACAGGTGTCGAAAGAGATACGAATTTGATTTCATTTCAGTTTTCTTTTTTGCTTTGCGTAGTGCACTGCGCAGAGATTTAGAGTACCTCGGCTAGTCTTTTTTCTTAAATATTTACTGGCAATAAAAAAAAAGGAGAGCGGGGGAGCAAGACAAAAACAAAAAGTTGTAGAAAAACGGAAGTGAAAAGAGCTGGTTATATTATCCGACAGAAGATACCTACGCCGTAATACCCGAAAATCATATCACGAGAAGCCTTCCATTTTTAAACTGGTAATGTACCGGCCAGTGATCCCAAGTCTTCAGTATCCAAAAAACACAGTAAGTACAGACATAAATCAAACAGGCCGTCCAAAATTTTTCATAGTGTGGAATCGTACGATACGTAAAATTACAATGACTTGCCTAATCCTGCGTTCATTAGGTCTCAGAAAAACTCGATGGCGCTGCTTTTAGATAGCTTCTTCACTAAAGTCCCGGAATATCGTTGCATGTAATTTCTTCCAAACCGTTAATATAAATTTTCATGTTCTTGCCCTAATATTTCTAAGCAGCATTTAAGGCACTCGAGGAAACTAAGAAACATTTACTCTTTACAGACCGCATCGGAACTCACAAGAAGTTCTGACATTAAAGATATTACGTCAACGCGCTAGGGCCGATGCCGGTGGTGGCAGCATTGCTAGTAAAGAAGCGGGAACTATTTCTTTTTCATTAACGCGAATCGCTACAACTTTGTGTCACCTTTAAAAAAAAATGCACCTCCTACCACTGCCCCAAAACAACTGTGTCCTCTAAAAAAGTTCAAGAATGTTTTATTGCCGCGTATCTCACCGAGTTCGTGAATCATCACAGCAAATAACCCTTACGACACTGTACACTGGTGCATTCTACCTTCTCATACTATGCAGAAATGTTTCACACTCACCGCCAAAGCATGGCCACATTATAAGAAAATGCTGGGCAGCACCCTGAACTCAAGCACAGAGGTAACGCAGCTCAGCGGATCTTGTGGAGCAGCTCGTAGGAGTTTTGTCTATTTTTGAGTTCAATAATCAGATGAAAGTAGTCTAGCACTGTCGACGGGATTTAGTTGCGTCTAATTCAAGTTACTTTTCAGTTTACAACGGTAATCATTGAAGGCACGCTTCGATGTCCCTCCAAACCGTCTCCGTGCCAAGCATGCGGAAGAGTACGCGTACGTGCTCCGTTCATCTTTCTGGCGGACACCACGGGCGATCCTGGTTCAGGAACTCGGCTGAACCCGACGGGGAGCGCTTTCCTCGGACACCGCCGCCCGGTGTTGCGCAACGCAGACGCGGATGGGGCCACGCACGCACGTCTTGGCGGCGGCCATTGACGACGCGGAGAGGCGATCCCGATGACCCAGCGCTTTGGCGAGGCTAATGATGCTCCACGCGCGCCATTAATTCATGCTCTCGGCGTAACCTCGCGGGCCTGATCACGCCCACCAGGCTACGCCGCCAGGGACCTGTCGGTGCTCGTTTCAGGCCGGTACGTCACGGACGGACGGACGCCCGCGCGGGCCCTCGCGGACCCCACCGCCGCTTCTGCTGCTCCTGCCGGACGTCATGATGATGATGATGATGACGATATGATGATAATGATGATGCTGATGATATTATACCAAGGATTATTGTGATGATAATCAGTTTTATCATAATGACGATAGTGATGGCGCTGTTACACGCCGCATGAGTGGACACATGTAGTCACGAAGAGCAAGGATCTCCAGTGACAATTTGTTAGGCGAGTTGGTTCGGGACCGCAGCGTAGCAGACGATACGAAGTAAGAAGATAGAAATGTAGAAGAAATCGACGAGTTCCTTTGAGCCTACCATAGGTACAAATCCACGGATGAAATGAAGCAGAGGGCAGAAGAAGCAGTCTCTCCTTTGCTAAGTATCATTTGTTGCGTTGCAGATGTGCCAGATTTCCCCCCATGTTAAGCGCTTAAGCTATCTAGGTCGGAATGCTAACCGCAGTATCATTAGCAGTTGTCTTTCAGTTCGCTCATTGTGGAGTCGAAATGAAATGAGGCTAGAAGGAAAAGTCCCTTAACAAGGATTTTTAAATCTCGTTTTGTCTCTAGGAGCCAAGAAAATAAGCCTTAAGTACTATTTCCATTTTCTTTTTTGTTTTAAGGTTTTGATCCTCTAATATCTCAGTGACATCGAACTGCAGTATACGAGCATACCAGAGCTAGTCAGAAAAGTGAGCGCGAACAAACACGTCTTTTTACACGAGTTCTTTATCGTTGGAGCCAGTCTTCCTAACTCCGAAGGCATCGAACGAAGACTAAGTTCCCAACTTGCCTTCCACTTGAGAGAAATGTCTCTAAGTAGCTTGGAACATTTCTTGCACCTAGTCGTATATTTCTTCGAGTGTTCGCCATGTTTCATAATTAGGCTGGTGTCGTGTAACAATTCTTTTCACACGAATGTAAGCCGCCGCGGTGGCTCAGTGGTTACGGGGCTGGGCTACTGACCCGAAAGACGCGGGTTCGATCCCGGCCGTGGAAGTCGCATTTCGATGGAGGCAAAATGCGTGAGGCCCATGAATTGTGCGGTGTTAGTGCACGTTAAGGAACCTCACGTGGTCGAAATTATCCGTAGTCCCCCACTTCGACGTCCCTCGTAGCCTGAGTCGCTTCGGGACGTTAAACCCCATAAACCAACCAACCTTACTTTATTTGAGGCGATCACATGCCAACGATGCTGTATAATGACCATAAAAAAGGAATGGCAATGCCACCGCGGTAGCTCAGTGGTTATGGCACTCGGATGCTGACCCGAAAGGCGTGGGTATGATCCCAACCACGGCAGTCGAATTTCAATGGAAGCGAAGTTGTAGAGGTCCGTACGTCTGTGCGATGTCAGCACACGTTAAAGAACCCCAAGTGGTCGAAGTTTCTGGAGCTCTTCACTACGTCGTCTCTCATAGCCCGAGTCATTTTGGGACTTTAAACCCTCATAAACTATAAGCCAAACACGCACCTACCCTCCGGAGCAGTGAATGTCAGTTATGTGCACAATTGATAACAATTTCGGTAGATCACCGTCATTAATGTCCATGTGGACTTCGGAACTCGCTGCTGCAGTTGTACTTATATAGTGGGCGCCCCATATTGCCGAAGCTTGATACGGCCTTCAGTGCGTACAAGACTTCGAAGACATTCCTGTGCCATTGATGTAGATCTCCTTGAACAGGAACCAGCTGCTTAAAAGATGCTGTTGGAGTTTGCCTTCTGAATGAATGCGTTTTCTGCGGCCGCGGCAGACACATAAGAGTATCGTGCGTGAAAATGCTTGTCCACTGTAACTGGTATATTGCCGAGACGCTCGGTGGTTTCAGGCCCGCGCGCCGTAAAACTCCTGCGGAGCTTTCTTTTGGGGCGTCGTTTCACGACCTCGTTGTGTCCACCATTGTACTCCATATCTTCTGAGCCGGAGATGGTACAAATGTCATCGGGAGCTCTGGGATGAGACAGGAGTTTTCTGCTCCCTGACTAGAAGCGCAGGGACTACTATCTATCGCTGACAGCCGAGGCGTAGAATCATTGGCCGTCGTTGAGTACAGTGAACTAGTCGGATAGACGTTCGCATAAGCAAACAAGCAAAAAATGAGAGAAGCGCACGAAGAGCTACCATCACCCAGCGCGGCCAACCTAGAGCCGCAGAAGGATAATAAAAAACAAAACAAAAACGTTTGTGTCTTGCTGCTTGGATGCCCAATGCATAACTGCCCCAGAAACTCAGCTATTCGGTCGTTGAAGGCGCTTCATTTATTCTGCGGATATTAGAGCCGCTTAGGTTTTTTAATTAAGACGATGGGGAACGTAAATGATTCCTATATTTCAGTCCGCTTAGTATAACAGCAGGAGATAAGAGGAAGGAAAACCGTCGCCCAAGCTCTAGCATGTGCATGCAAGACGAAGCTCAGTGCGCGTCTCAAGGAAGGCGTTGGTATCTTTTTATCTAGCCGGGGAAGTGGCAGACAGCGAAAACAAAATGAAAAAAAGTGTGGCAATAGGAATCGCGATGCCGCGCTGCTGTCTGCCCAAGGAAGCAGCGGCGCGGCGAAATGATGTGTGAAATTTTCTATCACTGGTAGGGTCAACAGCCCAGACCGCTTTAAAAGAGTCCTGTGGGCAACAGTAACACGCATGCGTTAGAGGCCGAATATCGCGGGTTGAAAAGGCGACGGTCTGTCAGAGACCGCCATTCTTTCTTCGTTGGTGCAAACCAGGAGTAGTACGTTTTCTTTGTACAGGTGGCTGGGCATCTGGATGTGACTTTGTGCCTGTTGCCAGTGGGTTGCTCTCTGAACTGTCCCCTGGAGACGCCTAGAAGCCGTTACTCACGATCGACAGACTACTCCCGAGGACTTCACCTTCGAGCCAGGCCGTCGGCATCGAAGGTGAGTGCGAGGCTAGACCTCGCTGCGAGGGTGACAATTCTGTGAAACCCGTTCTGGGATGTTCGACCGAATTTCAGGATCACTCGCGCTGTTTCCGAGGCCATTGGATAATAGTAAGCAAGCAACATGCAGGATGTCAAGGTTTCATGGACCATCACCATCGGGTTTTTTGTCTATTACGGAATCACGGTGAGCTGGGATTCGTTGTGTATACAGCTTCAGGCTTAGCTCAATATAGGCAGGTCAGCTGTAGGTACTGAACCAGGGAGGAATTTGCATATATGTCATGGATTGCTCAAGGGGGTTTAGAAATTAGAGCCCGAAAGCCTGTGCGCAAATGTGGTCTCGAGGGAAATGTGCTTTGTGACCGTAAACGGCGCCGGGAAATTTCCGCCAGCCTCTTCTAGCAGCACCGAACAACGGACGCTGCCTACGGTCTGCGGCACATCGCGTTTCTGCTGCAGTCAAGGTTAGTGGTTAGCTTTTCTTGTAATTTTTTCAGTACCACGGCTTAAGGCGTCCGTGGCGCGCATATGTGCAACTGGGGTAGGCTTGCGTGTATGACTCCCTTTTTTTTCTTTCTTGCAGATATGGTGACTCCCACGTTCTCATACTTGAACTAACGGTATTAGTGCTTTCGGCGCAGGATGTCATCTGGCCCGATATTGTAGTTCTGTGACCTGCAAGATTCATTTCATGCACCCTGTGACTACTGCCACCCGCCGCAAGCACTATATTGTCGGGTGCTTCGACTACACTGTGTCACAGCGTCTAGTTTTCTGCGTTTTCGATAGGCAGGACCGCAACTTATCGAAACGAGAAAACTTTCATGGCTGCAGATGAAAGCGGTACCCCCTTAGGCTGCATACCGATACCAGGTCATGGCTATAAGGATCGCAGGTGAGGCAGCTTAGTTGAAGTTCACTTGGTAGAGCACACATTTGCTCTTCGCCAATGTACAGGCTCCGACGCCTCAAAAATGCTACCGACATGGTTGCCTGTACTAAATGTTCTATTTTTGTCTTTTCAGATATGCCAACTAAGCATCGCCCCTGGACATGGTCATCACGTAGCCGACCCAGCAAGTCGGTCGGTGGGGCATTCATGCGTCGCACAAGATATTCTCTTCGTGCTTCGCGTATGCTGCTGACTCCTGGTACAAGCACTGCACTGTCGGGTGCTTCGTCTAGACTTGATCGCAGCGACATTTTCTGCCTTTACTGTAAGGAGGAGGACCGCGACAAGCTGAACCGAGAACACTGACATAGCTGCAAATAAAAGCGCCGCCTTCATCGCTTCCTCCTCCCCATCCTGATCACCCTGATATGATAAGATACCAGGAATGTGACAGTAAGTGATTCGAAGCTCGCATGGCGTACGTCGCCTTTGCTCCCGATAGCACAGGAAATACACATTGTGTCCGTCGGACACCTCTTGACCATCCGTACGGCATCCATGCCTTCCACTTGTCTTTGCAGATACGCCGATTAAGGCTTTAGGAGCCTACTCGGCAAGTGCGAGCTCGGATCTCTGTCCCGGTCCGCCATCCATGTGCCACGCAAGAGATTCCCTTTCTGCCTCAGGTATGTTAGCAATTCGCACGCCCGCGCAACGAGTACTCCTGCCGTGCGCTGCACAGTACCCCATATGTATTTACAAATCCTGTTTTTGTGCATAGTGTATATTGTCACCCTACGCCTATCCTTTCTTACTATCGCTCCTCTCTTTCTTTCCCTCTTCCCGTCCTCTCCCTGTCAGTTTATTTTCGCTAGCCGCAGCTCAGGTGCTGGCAGACGATGGTAATTCTATGGCAGACGCCGAAGCTAGCAATACCTTTTCGTTCCATTGTTATTTCATTTATTAATAATAGCCACTAACAACAACAGGTATGAAGCCGTCTCCCTCCACAAGGGCTTAGTTTATTTGGTTTAATGTCCCAATGCGACTCAGGCTATGAGGGACGCCGTAGTGGGATGCTCCAGATAAGTTCGACCACCTGGGGTTCTTAACCTGTTCTGGCGTCGCACAGTGCACGGGTTTCTAGCTTTTAGCTTCCGTCGAAATGCGACCGCCACCGCCGGGATCGAACCCGTGTCTTTCGGGTCAGTAGCCGAGCACCATAACCACTGAGCCACTTACACGATCTGCACAACCTACACAATTTGTTATGAATCGACAACAGTTATGAATCGACAACAAAGCTGCTGTTCCAGCTTGCTGGACGGCACGTGTGCTATGTCTATGTCGTGTCGGGCAAGCTTTGCGAAGTTGTTACGAGTACTGAAATATTTGCAAAATTGTTGCGAGTACAGAGGGACGGCCGCATTTGAGATGGGGTGATTTACACCATCTTCAGCCTTCCATGCAAGAAACACGGTATTTGTATCCGCAACCGCAAAACCTAAACGAAATGCACCCTCCATGATCTAATAATGATGAAAGCTTTGCGAGTTTAAATAATGCTTTCCCTTTTTTTTTTTTTTTCAGGAAAACAAACGCGCGTGGTGTATTTTTGTCTCAGGTATATTCGGAACAAGACTGAGAGCGGCACAGAGCTGCACTCGAAGCATCTAGGTTTGAAAGTGGTCTGTGCCTCAAGTCCCACTACAGTGTAGCGTAATTCCAAAGCAGAAGCCTGGGCGAGTTGGTAGGTAGCGTAGCCCGAGTGAAGTCGCTTAATCAATAAGAAAACATGCGCTTTTTCATGTCGGTCACAGTAAGGACGGAAAAGAAACTGTTGTCGGAAGATGCTGGCGCCCTTGCATTCCGCCAAAAATGGCGGGGGAAGCAGTAGCAGGGGCGCAATCAGGTCCCCGTGACGAAAGAAAGTGACTGGGAAATTAGGAGCGAAAATTTGCTATCGCGGCTCCACGCTTTGCTGCTGGGGAACTGCGGGCAGATAAAAACAAATAACAAAGGAAGAAACGAAGGCATGCACGAGGCAGGAATCTCAGGTGGCCAAGGGCATTCAGCATCAGAGCAAAGGTGGAAGAAGAAAGAAGTAGAAGAAAATGAAATGCTTATCTCGACACGATAGACAAAGAAAAAGAAAAAAAAAACTACTCGTGTCCCGCGCGTCGCGGCCTCTGAGGAGGAGGCAGGAAGAGCCCGAGGGTCGCGTCGTTTGTGTCCCGACAGCGCGTCCACTTTTCGTTCATTACGGGCCATCATAAATTACGCGCGCTTGTCAGCTGATGTCGTTTACTTCGCATATTTTCCACACACGAGCGTCCAACCGTCCTCTTGTCACCCACGATGCGAGGCTTGAGTGCGCCCGCCTTCGGTTCTTTTCTTCTTTCCTGCCTCTCTCAACCTCTCTCCCGCTCTCTTCGCTCACTCTCTCCCTTTGCTTTTTTTTCGTTTCTCCACATGTCCTGCCCTGTACCCCGTGCCTACGTACAGAGTCCGACATGGCAGGGACGTCGTCATTCCGTTTGGTCCCCCGTGCCGACATGTGGACACGCAAGCCTTCTTCCTCGATAGCTGCGACAACCCTGGGGGAACCTAATTCCCTGTGCTATTCGGGGAAATCCGAAATGGGCGTCTTGTCTCTCTGCTTCCGTTCGCTTCTGTCGTTTCTCTCCTGTGAACCGAGTCGCCTTTTTTTTTTCATTGCCGGTGCGAACCACGTAAGAAGAGAGAAATAAGTGAGAACTGAGGGGTAATGGATGTGGAAGTAGTAAGGAATAGCAGACAACAACAAAACATTGTAGCATTGTGAAGGTTATTTAATCCCTGCCAATGATGAACGCTTTGCCCAGACGAAGGCAAGTCCCTGAGGGACCAGAACATCGCTAGACAGCTAGTTGTGCAACAGTTTTCAGCCCTTGCCATCATTTCGCCTCCCTTGCGGTAGGCGAGGCTCGTCGCACGATGGAGCCACTCTCTTGTATACCGACTGCGCACGAACTCTGCCTATATATACGCCGGTATGGATGTACAAGGTTCACTGCGCCACTTCACCTACGTCTGTACACTGTGATACTGTGGCTGATGTGAGCCACTTCGTTGTACATGCTCGCATGTTTTTGCCGAGCGTTGAGACACTCCTGGAAAACCCCAGGAGATTGAGCGTTCCTGTGGACAACGTCTCACGCATCGTGTACTATAGCGGGCTCCCGAGCAGAGCGACGATGAGTGTCATGATCTCTATTGATGTTTTTATAGGATCTCGGAGAAATTGCCGACGGATAACTGTAAGGCTAATCCCACTTGTGCATTTACAAAACCACCACCACCAACATTTTTGGCAACACAGGGGACATGGTTAAAAAGCTTGAGTTACTACCATATGTTACCAATGAAGCGGGATTAAATACAGGGCGATTATATTTCCAAAATGCATGTAAGCTCTGCTGACATGTTTTCATTCGACGTACAAATCCTTTTCTTCATATGTATAGATGTTTGTTGTGCCACTTTGGTACCATGCCATAGTTAAAAGAGCACTGTTAAGAAGCTCTATAGGCGTTCCAGCCACAGGAACTACTGTCACCGTAAACAGAGCCATTATAAAGCAGGAAAAGCTAAAAAAAAACAACTACGAAATGAAGTTTTCGCCATCCCTCTCCCATTTTTCGTGTGAACTGATTGCGTCGACAGCTATTTTTGCTGCGGATCTCGGAGGCTAGTCTACATCGCCATTGACTTCGAAACGATAGCAACCAGTCCTTTTCGCTGTAGACTTCATGAGTTTGAATGGAGCGACAGAAAAATCTCCCAATTCAATTTTCTCAGCCATATACAAATGGCCCTTTTGCTGTCGGACAAACGTGATCATGTCCAGAAAGAGCCAGTTAATTTTTACTAAGGCCAATATTTGCATGAAGCTGTCCTCATTGTATGTTTAAGTGGAATTCCAGATTTCTGCAAAAGAAAGCCTTCCTCCAAACTTCGCAGTCGAAGACGTGTGCGGCCCAATTCAAGAATCAAACCTCCATACCACGGCCTATGCGAGACTATGTCTCCAAAGACTGCAGTGTTAGCAATAATTAATCCGTTAATGGTAAAATGGCTAAACTTTACTTGACTGCATATACAATCATGAGCTTGGAAACAGTAACAAGGAATTTTTCGGCGTGCGAGTAAAGTTACACATGAAACTCGCAGACCTGCCGTCCTCTTCAGGGGCGGGAAAAGAACTGTTTCGACGTCCCTGCCCACGTTCCAATGTAGGGCCGACACGGGCCCGTGTGGGCAGTAACTGCATGTGCAGACGATAATGGCCCCCGTAAGTGACACACTTCAGAGAGCAACTCGCGGCATAACGGCAACTCCAGGAACGGTTGGTCGCAGGCTCTGTTTCAAATCAACGCACTCAGTACAATGCTGGACTTCACCCGCCGTGACTTCACCCGCCGCGGTGTCTAAGTGGTTACGGCGTTCGGCTGCTGGCCCGAAAGACTCGGGTTCGATCCCGGCCGCAGCGGCTGAATTTCGATGAAGGCAAAATTTTAAAGGCCCGTGTACTGTGCGATGTCAGTGCACGTTAAAGAACCCCAGGTGGTCGAAATTTCCGGAGCCCTTCACTACAGCGTCTCTCATATCCTTAGTAGCTTTGGGACGTTAAACCCCATAAACCAAACCAATAAACCAATCATCAGAGACTTCGTCCACTTTGTCCTCCAGCTATCTGCGGTACATTGCCTTTTCTTTTCTAGAAAGTTGTTGTTAGATGAACAGAACAGGTTGGAGCGCTATGCTGTGGTTCGGTGGTGTCTCGCCGTAGTGGGTTCGGACAGCATTATTCAATTTAATTGGGAAGTGGAAGCGGGGGAGGGTGGAGGTGTAGGGAGGGGCTGGGGTGATCTTTCAGCTTGGCTGACTTCGGTGCGGCCGTCACTGGAGATAGCAGTCTGACGGCACATCCTCTGATTGATGAATTCGCGCCATGGAGTGATGGGTACAGCCACTCCAGCGCGCTTTTCTTTTTCGCCAGACGACTCGACCGTGTCGTGGCGTTTCCTCGCCACGCGTGGAAACGGGCGGGAAAGTACGAGAACGTCGTATGTTCCCTCGCGACGATAAGGCGGCTGTCCAGCGACAAGGAACCTAGCGGGCAAACTTGCTCCTCCCTAATAGTGGGCTTCGTTCGCGACCCGTTTACGCAAGTGCAGTGCAAATCCATGCTTGATATATTAATTAACTGAGATGACGTTAACCGCGACGTGCGCCTTCTCTGCCATTGACGCACGACGAGTGATGAGCTCGTACGCGCATGATTGAGGCATAAAGAAAAACAAAAATCACATTGACAACGAAACCCGACGATGGAACCATGAGTGTGCTCGCCCGCTAGACTGTAGTGTTATGCGGAGAAACAAAACGCGAACTGTTATCTGCTTGGATTCGTGTTAAGCTTCGTAGGTGAAAGCATACTGAAGAACAATGTTGCTCATCTACATCCAGTCGAATAAACGACTTTTTTTTTTCTCCGTTCCTTGCGTTTGTTAAGATATTTGCCAATAACGATCACAAAAGCGTTTTAAAGGAAAGTTCGATGCCGCTCCAATGAAATGTCACTCATGGAATGAGGTCACCGTTCAAAGTTAGAAAAGCCTTTAATTCCTCTGAGAACTGATCTGCCAGCAACAATTTATAGATTGGAGAGAGATAATGAGATAGGGAATCATGCAATTTAAAAGTACCAAAGATGAAGTGGACACTGCCGGTTCTGAAAGCAAGGAAGATACGGGCCCCTCGTGTTGTTATTGTTGTTGATGTTGTCGTCTCCCTGAAACTCATGTGTTGATATGTCGTCGACGTTTGAATCACGACACCACGGGGAACTCAAGAGCATGCATGCAACTGCAAGACACGCGTCTGTGATTAAGTTGCAAGTGCTTGTGTATATAGCGATGAAAAAAAAAACAAAAAAAAACAGCTGCACTCGTATAATCTGCCGAAAACATGCATGCGACGTCGCGGAAGCTGAGTCATGATCAAACTGGCTGCTTTCTTGTTGGCTTCTTGCTCTAATTCAGCACCCCACGGTCATTTATACTGGAATCATGTGCGTCAAGGGCGCAGTTTGAAAACAAGGCCTGCCCAGCTACACGGCTCATATAAGTATAGAGTTAGAAATGGTGACGACGCGCAGACAAAAGATGCGCGAAGGAGTCAGCATCATCTCTTTCTCTCTCTGCGAAACGGAACATATAAATTTCATGAACCGCAGAGCGGTCATAGCGCACAATTAACCTACGAGTCCACTCATATTTTCTTTCGTAGGGACGTCCCAGTCGTGCGGTGTGAGCACTTATTAATGAAGACGGCCGCTTCGAGAGACCCTCGTATAAGAAGAGGTGTATATAAATCCTAATGAGCCAGTCGAATCGCTGGGGCGGCCGGCCCGGCCCCTTTCAAATTTGCGACCGCCTCCTGGGCTATGAACTTGCGACCCGGGGTCATCTGAAAAAGGCCCTCATTAATTACCCTCGTAACAGGGCCCCCAGCGCGTCTCTACCGCGAGCACCCATACGCACTCACATACACACACATACGGGGGCCGGCACTGCTGACCGAAGGGACGCGTAACCTAATGCGCCCTCCTGCTTATCGCGTCTGTTTACGCCCCTTAATTGGCCACGAAAAAGATGAATCGTGCACCGCGGTATCAGATGAGAGGTGTGCAGGTTGTGCAAACAGATGCGAGCCGGGGAGGGCGGATACTATTCAAAAGCTCGGCAACCTCGACGTATTCCAGTGACCGTCCAAGTACTTGCTTGTCCACGAATGTCCTATGAAATGCGATATGAGCTTCTCGTTTCGTTTATGTATTTTATTGTCGGTGCAGAAATGCAGGCTTTCACTGCAGATTAAGTCTACACTGCTGAGCTTACCTGAGTAACAGCGAAGAGAACACTCGTCTTTATAATGGTATACAGCTCACATGTCTGCATTAGTGGTTAGGTTATGTTACCGAAGGAAGATTGGATGAAAAAGATGTAGAGGAAAATGCAACAGCGCAGAGGTTAGGTTAGGCAAAGGTTAGGCAGAGGTTAGGCAAAAATTTCTACAAGGGGCCACGGCCTCGTCAGGCTCTTAGCCTTTTAGCCTTGGCCTCCTCTTAGACACTGTCTGAGGAACAAATAAAGAAGAAAAAAAAAATACATGGGCTCCTTTTGGGGCTCCTATAAGAGGAAGAACAGAAAATGCGCTGCAAACAATTTCCAATATCAACAGCAACGGGTGGGACAGATGCTACATGAGTCGCATCCAGCGTGTCGCGTATGTATCTGCATTTTTTTTATTTCGTTGTTTTTTTCCTATAAGCGACGTGTTGAGAGCTTTTGGGCGTTCCCAAGCAAACACGTTCGGCTATGGGATTGTTCACGAGATCGTGACGTCGACGGAGACCTGTTCTCCACGCTTGCGCGCAAGCTTCGCGTCGCGGGAAGTGAGTTTTCTTCCCTGAGTTCGATTTTAGCTACCCTTAAACACAAAACAAAGGCAAAGTGAAGAAGCAGACCCCATAGGTGGTTGCGAGCAATATCAAGTGCATATTCTTATGGTGCTTGCTTGTTCTTTTTTTTTCGCACAATAGTGTTAAGGACCTCGTGTCACAGACAATCCGGCATCGTTGTTCGCCGTCGTTGACCGCGATCGAATAATCCTAAAAAAATTCCCGAAGAAGCAACCTAAGAGGCAGGTGGGCCATATGTCACGTGGTCACATAGGTCACGTAATGACCTCAGAATTATAACCCCGAGACGCAAATCAAGCAGCATGGTTTTATGCCCGTTCTGCAAGCCAAATTAGAAGATCGTGGGCCGCAAACGACACAATAATATTCGAGTATTGCATGAATGTTAAGAACATATAAAAGTTCGTACACTTTTTAGGGAGCAGTTCTGAAATTGCATTTATTAAAATGTAACGTCCTCGAAGCCTCAAGGGGAAATGAACACGCTCAGCTGTTGTGTTCAATATGAGATTAGATGAAAAATAAACTTCAAGGCATTTATTTAGATTCAGCTGCGGCTGACATTCGGACGGAATCGAACATTCATTCAGACAATAACTGATTTATAATTACGAGTGAGAGACGACCTGCCGCGGTGGCTCAGTTGTTATGGTGCTCGGCTGTTGACCCGAAAGATGCGGGTTCGATCCCGGCCACGGCGGTCGAATTTCGATGGAGGCGAAATTCTATAGGCCCGTGTACTGTGCGATGTCAGTGCACGTTAAAGAACCCCAGGTGGCCGAAGTTTCCGGAGCCCTTCACTACGGCGTTTTTCATAGCCTGAGTCGCTTTGGGACGTTAAAGCCGATAAACCAAACTAAACGAGTAAGAGACGCACATTCACATTTATTTGAGCTCAGGAACATCTTTCATTTCAAACTGCAACTTGATAAGGTGTCCAACTTTAAATGTGAGTAACAGGAGTCTGAGGCGTTCTTTGTATTGTGGTGTACCGGTTGTTTCAGCGAACACTTCGAAAAATTTTTCGAAAATAGGCTTTCTGGGGTAAGACTACGGCTTGTGCCCCGCCGCGGTGGCTCAGTGGTTACGGCGCTCGGCTGCTGACCCGAAAGTAACAGGTTCGATCCCGGCCACGGCGGCCTAATTTCGATGGAAGCAAAATTCTATAGGCTCGTCTACTGTGCGATATCAGTGCACATTAAAGAATCCCAGGTGGTCGAAATTTCTGGAGCCCTTCACTACGGTGTCTCTCATAGCCCGAGTCGCTTTGGGACTTTAAACTTCAATAAACCAACCAATCAACCAAAACTATGGTTTCTGCGGCATAGTATTACCAGTTTTGGCGGACACCTGAAAACTTGTGAATCGTCTTTAGTAAGGTGGTTAACTAATTTTTAACCATGAATATTTTTAACTATTAGAGTAGACGCCTAGTTTCAATTAGAGATTTGAAGCCGGTGTTTAGTACACAGGCATATGAGTTTTAAGAATTTTGAAAACACGATTACCTTGGCCGCTGTAGCTCAGCAAAATTTGGCTGCATCGTGCGAAAATACATGCGCTTTCGAAAGCATGCGGACAAATCAATCCCTGCAATGCCCGTAACTAGTCGAAAAGCCAAATCATTTCGAGCCACAGCGCCAAGCGTAACCGCGTTTTTGAAAAAATAAAAATTGATAAGGCTATTACTAACGACCGGCTACAAATCTCTAATTGCAGATAGGCGCCTAACTCCACTAATTGTAAGTCAATTATTAAAAATTAGTTGACCACATTACTACTCAATATGATTCATCGAGTTCCTCGTGTTCGCAAACACTGGTAATATTATGCCGCAAAAGTCATTTTTCCCCAAAAAGCCTGTTTTTGAAAATTTCTTAGTTTTCGCTGGAACACCCGGTATGACAAAATGATATGCTCGAAAATAAACTTTACAAAGAAAATTTTAAGTAATTTCTTTAATTGAGAAAAGCTTCGGTTTGGGCTATATGTCGCAAACTACTTAAATCAGGAAACAATGGAGCTTACAAAGACGATCACAACCGAAGAACGGCGCAGGACAAGCGTTATCCTGCATTGCCCTGCGTCGTTCTTTTATTCTGTTCGTCTTCGTAGGCGCTGTTGTCTCGTGTGTAAAATGTCATTAATAAACACCAAAAACCAGACAGGCCCTAAAACGGAGCGCTGAGAGGTACCACACGCTGCAACATGCAAGAATAATCAATACTATATAAATGCCGTTCTTTGCATGTCACTCCAGGAAGCTTCTGTTTTGATATCCTCATTTAAAGCGGTACAACTGTTCTGACCTTATTCACGGTTGCAGCGGTTGAGGTAAAATAAAGGAATCCTTCCTCGAGCCTGAAACGAGCCGGCGATATTAACTGGCGATATTAACTGCTGAGTTTCGGAAACTTAACAGCTTACTTACTATCCGTGGACAGAAATCAGCAAGTGGAAGGCACTTTCTGCTTGGTAGGAGGCTGGTTTATGCTTAATTATGTACTTAGTTTTTATTTATTGTAATTTTTCTTGCTTCTTTGAATGCCTGTCTAGATCTCGGTTTACGACTGGCTTTTCTGCATTTATCACTTGAAACTAAATTTTAGTACCCGGATATGAATAATTAAACACGGTGTGAGCAGGCTTCTCATATACCTGCGGAATCGCAACGTTTTACTGGAAGTTGGGACAGTCTGAGGTAAAGATGTCGTTGCTATATTGCAAAAGTAAAAAATAAATAAATAAAACGCGACTCTTTCAGGGGCGCCTGCGCGCACACAACAACAAGAACTGTTTCGTCGGGTGTTTCAGTATACAAAGACCGGTTTCGCTCCATTAGCGCTGAATAATTGCGACCGTATCGAAGGTTTTATTACGTTGTCGGCCCTTCGCAACGCCTAAGCAATTAGTGCGCCCGCTTGTTAGAATTTCTAATGAGGGCGGTCGTCGTCGCCGCTGAAGAGAGGTCACTCCGAGCACGAGCTGGATTCTCTCTGTCGGCCCACCTGAACGCCGTCGTGACCCGAGGCAGGACTCTTTCGTAAGTTAAACATGTGTTCTTTCTCACGTTCTGAGTACCACTGTTTATTTCGGCGTCTCGCTTGCAGCCTGCAGACTTTCTCTTGTTTTCGTGCGGATGGTCCAAACGGCATGCGCAGCTTCACTGCAAGGATTCTGCACTCTATACACGAATATGCCTGTATGGCAGAGAAAGCGGTGTAAGCTGTCCTTTAGGGCACACCCTTTTATAAAGGAGAGTGCGCTATAGTCGGATACTTCAGTCAAACTTTGTGCTGGGCTGTTTCGTCGGTCATTCTTTTAAAAAAAATTTACGTAGCTTATTAGGAAGACCACGAGGAAAGGACTTCCTAATAGCGCTACATCCAGTCTTTAAAAGTATAGTCGCTTACAACTCCAGAACGCCGCCGCGGTGGCTCAGCGGTTATGGTGCTCGTCTGCTGACCCAAAAGACGCGGGTTCGATCCCGGCCGCGGCGGCTAGAATTTCTTTGGAGGAGAAATTCTAGAGGCCCGTGTACTGTGCGATGTCAGTGCACGTTAAAGAACCCCAGGTGGTCGAAATTTCCGGAGCCCTCCACTACGGCGTCTCTCATAGCCTTAGTCGCTTTGGGACGTTAAACCCCATAAACCAAACCAAACCACAACTCCAGAACGGAGCAGCTTTTCCCCGTCAAAGGACCCCCCTTCCAGGCAATGGCGTCGGCCGCTTCTCATGAACCCGCTAGCGTGGCAATGCAGGGAGGAGACTATACCCTTTCATCTGCTATTCCCAGCATTGTCGCGCCAGCAGCCTCGTGAAAATCGGCCGAAGCCATTGGCTGGAACGTTGGTATAGTGTACCAAGGAGTGTGCCAGCGCACCAAACTCAGGCGTAAAAAAAAATAAATATAATGTGCGCAGCATACCGGCAGCTTGCGAAGTGTACTTATATCTTGAAAGAATGTCGTACGCCAAAAAAGGACGAAACAGGAAGGAAAAAAAACACAGAACAGGAAAGAGGCGCAACTTCCAACTTTAATAACAGGAAAGGAAACCAGGCGCTCTTTTATAGCCGCTGAGCTGCATGAGGGTGCGTGAACTAAAAAACACAAATGCGGTGGTGGACGAGTGATAGCAACACTACAACACAGCACAACAAGTCATAGGGAGGTCGCTATTACAAAAGGCATGTTGATAACTCATGCGAGCGTGAATGATAGCACAGGTTGAACGATTATGAATAAGGATAAGAACTACCTCTAAGATATTAACAATCATGAAACCGATTGAAGGAAGCAGGCGGACTTTGCAAAGGGCATCTAAACAAAACCGTCCAAAAAAGCTAGTTCGTTTCTGGTGAGGAGAACCGAAGGCGTGCTAACGCAGTTGTCTTTTCTTTGATCAATATAAAAAAGCCTCAATGACTTCTCTTTCGATTTTTTCTCTTGCCCTGGCTAGAAACCTGGTCTCTTGAAATTTCGGAAAACAATCTTTACACCTGCTACAATGTAAAGCTAGATTGCTTCCCGTCTTGCTTTTTAGTGTCACATTGTGCTGTCGAGCACGCTCATTGAAGCACTGTCCCGTTTGCCCCACATATACTTTGCCACACGTCAAAGGGATCTCGTATACCACATTAGTGGTACATTTTGTGAACACTGTTTGATGTTTGACAGTGCAGGCCTTTTTGACCCGCTTTCCTGACACCATCGGACATATGCTTGCCAGTTTGCAGGGGGCTGAAAAAACCAGCCGCACTCCGTGCCTGGAAGCCACTTTTTTCAAATTGTGCGAAAACCCATGCAGGTAAGGTATGACCTGGTATGAATAATATGGTATGAATAAGGTTCCTTATTCATAATCGTTCAACCTGTGCTATCATTCACGCTCGCATGAGTTATCAACATGCCTTTTGTAATAGCGACCTCCCTATGACTTGTTGTGCTGTGTTGTAGTGTTGTTATCACTCGTCCACCACCGCATTTGTGTTTTTTAGTTCACGCACCCTCATGCAGCTCAGCGGCTATAAAAGAGCGCCTGGTTTCCTTTCCTGTTATTAAAGTTGGAAGTTGCGCCTCTTTCCTGTTCTGTGTTTTTTCCTTCCTGTTTCGTCCTTTTTTGGCGTACGACATTCTTTCAAGACAATGTACCAACTAACCCGTCAAAAAGTTCTACTACTGTGCTTATATCACAGGCTCTAAGTAGGCACATTCCTCGTGCAAATTCTATCTCCGCTGCATTTGCCGAATTTTTCGCCGTTTTCTGATACCACGTGCAAGTACTGTGGCATTCAGTGTAACCTGCAACACGATAGCAGCATCCGGTTCATGCACTGAGGGTTTTTGCGTGGTAATGGGATAAGATAAGTAGCACTGTTCGATTCTCCACACGAAAAGCGAGGTCCGCAGTGTCTCGTGAAGCGCGCTCCCATGCACCGTTGCCTGTACGTTGCACGTAGTCTCGGTCGCGACTGTACATCCAGTTTGTTTTTACATGGGTGTCAATGAATTCAGTGAAGAGAGCGACAGCAGCCGTGGAGACCGTATGCAAGTAAACTAACGAACGACCGCACATGGGGGAACATTAAAGATCGCGGTTCCAACATGCTCAGCGAAAGTCGGCATGCTTTGGCACTGACCTCTACACGATGTGCGTCAGCTTGGCTCTCTTTTTCGTACCTTTAGGATCTTCTCATGCCTCTTATATTTAGTCAGTTCTTTTTTTTTTTTTTTTTGCTGTGTAGTTATAAGGGCGTGATCCCGCCATGGTGTGCTGGCTGCTCGGCAGCTGCCCAAGAAGGGAAAATATGAAATTGCTTTCTAAGCATAAAGAATGAAAAACAAACGAAGAAAACGCAACTCAAAGAGAGAAATAAAAACATGGCAATAGCCGAAAAACAGCACAAGATGCTACCAGGCTTTACCGCGACCGACGCCGCTTTGACGTGGCTGCACGAGCTCTGTCACTGGCAGTGGTGTTGGTGGTGAAACGCGCGGCCTGTTTTTAAGGCTGTGCGTCGTTGGCGCAGGTTTTCACACGCCAAGCAGCGTCGTCGTCGATTCACACGAATGCACCCGTCTCGGCGCCGCCGCCTCGGTGCCAGGCCGTCGCGCCTGTAGCCGTGTCCTCTGCGGCGGCGACGACGACCGCTGCTGGCCCTCCCCGCGACGCTCCTTCTTCAAGAAGCTCGCTGCTTTCCTGCTACTTCGCCTTGCAAGCTTTCGTCAGGGTGTGTCTCTTCACCCCCCCCCCCCCCCCCCCCCTCCTTCCACGCGCTCTCCTCCCCCTTTACGGTGTGCAACTTTCGTTTTTGTTGCTGTTGTTTTCGGGTAATTTTTGTTTTTATTAGGCTTTTCCAGCCCAGTGCCACACCGGGCGTCTACATGGAACATGTATGTGAGCGGGCGCGCGCGCGCGCGAGTCTGTGCGTGTTGCCGTGCAGAGGTGTGAATATTCCATCTTGAGTGCGTTTCGAGTTGGCATTTCACCTTTTTCTGTCTGGACGACGAAGCCCCGCAGCACGCGGTGGCTGGAAAAGCGGCTGTCGCACGCTAAGGCTTTCGCGTCGACGCGTCGAGACCCTTAGTAAAAAAAAGGAAAGAGAAAGAAATAGAAAGCGTGCGCGCTTTCAGCTCGGTATTCTCTGCCATTTTTTTCTTTCTTTATTCCTGTTTTCGACGCAGTTTCGTTTTCGCGACCCACGGGGGTCAAGTCGTATATCTGGCAGCTTTCCTACCGAAACAGGACGCGACGACACCAGCGCGTGCACGACTTGCTAGCCGAGTTCGAGGCGCGCGCAACCCTTTCGGCTCGGTTATGTACAAGTAAAACTATGGTGCAGCTGCGGTGATGTTCGTTCCCTTGGCTGCGTACCCGCTAAGGCGAGATAAGGATAGTCTGAAGCGCATCAACCTACTGGGTGTTTTTCGGGTGATGCCAAAGAGTAACGGCCTCTCGTGTGACCATTGGGTTGCGGCTGACATTTTGCTTCCATTTACCCTCTGTCTATTCGAGCATACGTTAGTATATGCTGTGCTATATGTTCAGCAAGCGAATACTGCTTTCAGCGAAGAACATGGCATGAAGGCACTGAGCCCAACCTTGTCTCGGGGAGTAACGTCGCATAACATCGAGCGCAGAATTTACCTAATATACAGAAAATATGCTGTCTGACCGACCTGCTGGAGATTAACCAAAATTAGCTAGTCTGCAGAATAACTAATTTTAGTGGCTGCGATCGCTTAGTGGTTTGAGCATCCGCCTCGCATTGCAGGGGATACGGATACCCACCGATGATACAACGGGTATAACTGTCCCTTGCCCTTGGGCTCGGCTTATATGGGTTGAAAAGCTTGGGAAATTATCCCCCGATCCCACCTTAGTAGTAGAGCCACCGCGGTGGCTGAGTGGTTATGGTGCTCGGCTGCTCACCCGAAAGACGCGTGTTCGATCCCAGCCGCGGCCGTCGCATTTCGATGGAGGCGAAATTCTAGAGGCCCGTGTACTGTGCGATGTCAGTGCACGTTGAAGAACCCCAGGCGGTCGAAATTATCCGGAGCCCTCTACTACAGCGTCCCTCATAGCCTGAGTCGCGTTGTTACGTGAAACCCTAGAATCAAACCAAACCTACTTTGAGTAGACGAAATACTTTGTGCCATGGCGCTTTTTGGCCCGAGATTCCCTCGGACCATAAAAAATCATCATCATCATCATCATCACCATCATCATCACCAGGCTGAATACGCCCACTGCAGGGCAAAGGCCTCTTCCATACCTCTCCAGTTAACCCTGTCCTTGCCAACCGTGTCCCCGCAAAATTCGTGATCTCACCCGCCCACTTAACTTTGTGCCGCCCCCCGCCAGCCTTGCCTTCTCTTGGAATTCACTCCTTTACCCCAAATGACCAGCGGTTATCTTGCCTTCAGACAACCAAATAGATGTAAGAAGAAAACAGATCTGTGCAAAACATTGAATTTAGTAAGAGCGCATACTCGTCTAATTGCTAGTTTGCCAAAAGTACAGGTAAACATAGTGGCCAAAACGAAGGAAGAGGATGAAAAAGGGTAAGGAGAGCAGACAAACAATAAGAGAAAAGCAAAGCATGTAGGCGATCCAAGTTACCCAGGATTCGAAGAAAACATCGAGCGTCAATGTTTACATGATAGCAAGTACATATCACAGCCTGCGTCAGTGATATAAAATAAGAACGTAAAAGAACGATTCGAAAAATTTTGATGTTCATGATACAGAGCAGTGTATCCTGTTGGGAAAGTAAAATGAGCTGCTGTGATTTCACTTTGGCCATGATCACAATATTTGCGAACAACGTCTAATTGCAATTGTTTGTCACTGCACTAAGTGCGGCGCTTAATTTTGTATAACGCTCAATAAGGAGACAGAATTAAGCCATATGTTTCTCTGAGAATGCAATGAGGAGGTCACTGCCGTCGAGAATGCTGTTTAGCCACTTCCAACGTGTTGCTGCGCTTGGTATGCCTCCCGGTCTTAACTGCCACATTTGCGGTGACGAAACGCCGGAAGCATGCAGCTGATCCGAAAATCCAGGAAGCCATAGTGTGGCATACACTTTGTAGACCGCTCTTCGCGAGACCAGGTAGGCTAACTTAAGTTAAGTATGGGGTCACTGCCTAGCCGTCGCCGAGAGAAGTTGCAACGAAGTCGCTGCCGCCTCCGTGCAGGCATCTTCGAAAAACGTAGCGCGAAACACAAGACACAGGTAAGGTGAAGACAGGACACGAGCGCTCGTGTCCTGTCTTCACCTTACCTGTGTCTTGTGTTTCGCGCTACGTTTTTCGAAGATGCAATTGCTCCGACTAGCCCAGTTTAGCTTACTCGTGCAGGCAATTGAATTCTCTGAAATCCGCGCGGCAAGACCAAGCTCTGTCTCCGTGAGCTCTTCATTACAACCCGCTTCTTGAAAGCCGTGCAAGCACTGATGTTGCGGTGACGGATACCCACAGAAATGCCTAGCCCTGAACCGAGCGTGCGTGGATGACCGTCGGCGTGATCGGCAGCCGCGATATTCGTGAGTGCAGTTTGTTAGCGCTCCTCTCTCGCACTGCGCCCCAGACTCGCGGAGCTAGGATGAGAGCGCACGCGAATCCCGGGAGATGGATCGCGTCGCGGCTGTTATACATTCTTAGTTGGCTATTCAAGAACGATTACTCATCGGGACAAGATGTCATTGCCAAAAGGTGTGGTCCAAATGATATCTTGCGGGTTATTAATGACTCCCGCCCGGCGCGCCGCGGCGCCCGGTGTCCGGAGACCCC
This sequence comes from Amblyomma mixtum, assembly GCF_055824585.1. Lineage (NCBI taxonomy): Eukaryota > Metazoa > Arthropoda > Arachnida > Ixodida > Ixodidae > Amblyomma > Amblyomma mixtum. The sequence goes on along the minus strand of NC_143013.1, from coordinate 30,820,676 downwards.
CGGCATTACGTGTTCGTTTCACTGCCAGTGAAATCGAGTTGAAGCGGGGCAATTACCGGCCATCTTAGGCCTAAGTGCCGCCGCCGCCGCTACTCTCCGCGCGTACGCGACTTTGAAGAGTCGGCACAGGAACAAAAGGAAGAGACGCAGAAAATGAAAGCTAGGCGGTGGAAAGCAAGCAAGCAGGCTGGCCGTGCGCTCACCGCGCACGCTTCCTCACTGTCTTGTCAAATCCGTCGGGCGCAGATTAATGGTCGACGTAATAATATCCGAGCGCTGACCAGTCACGACGCTTTTCGACTGTGCGGACGATTGGACGGCCAGTGGTCCTTTGGGGTCATTAGTGCCTCAAGTGGCCTTTCGATTGGCTTTCAAGCGGGCAGCGGGGCGGTCAGCTGCTGCTTCGCTGCGCCCTGTTCTTTGCGTTCGCGAGCCGTATCGTCGGGTTTTTTTTTTTTTTCCGCAGCACCTCACTGCGTGCTGCTGTGCACTGCACAGAGCCGCAGACTGCCCCGAGAGTGCCTGTACCGGCAGGCTGCTTTCTGCGTAAGATCCAGAGCGAGATCCTTTGAACGAACTCCTCCCGCCGCCCTCCCTTGAACGACATAGTTAGAGACGATCGCGGCGCCTGAGGTGCCGGTGTCGGACTGTTCTGCAGATAGCGGTGTTGGCGAACGTCCAAAGACGCAGGCTATATATCAAAGGTCTGGTCAAGGTACTCTACGTGTTCACCGACGCCGGGAGAGCTCTAAAGACTTTGGCTGAAACACGGTAATATCAGGTTGATCGGCTGTGGCCAATGCCCTGGAATTCCCAGCATACGTTGTATGTTGCGCGGCTCTGAGGTGGACGCGAGGATACCATCGTCGCCAGTTCTCGGCTTTCTCACACACATGGGTACAGCTTCTTCACCAGTTACACTGACTGCGTATAGGTTTGCCTCACCTAACTCCAGCCCTAGATCGGAGCCGCTCCATGCATTGTTTTCAGGACACCGATGAAACGTAACCAGTTATGTTGTAACGAAAGTGCAGGGGTCTGATGTTCCCTGTAGAAAACACAGTGGTTTCCGGATGTTATTGCGTAATGTCGATTAAAGGGCAACTGCATAGTTTTTAGAAATCGACTAGCTTAAAAGGGCCGACTGTGTGAAACTTGGAGGTAAAGCATGCGAAGGCCTTTTGGGCTAGAATTTGAAATGGTGACGTAATCACCGATTAAAATCGTGACGGCCTTCAAGCTTCTCCGCTGCGCACAACGCCAAGTGGGGGATGCATGATGACGTCATTGAAGGTATCTGTACATATCCAACGTATAAACACCAGCTTTGAAGGAAAAAAAACCTGCGCCACCGAAGAATCCGCCGAGCGTTGTTTGGCAGCATTCAGCTATAGGCACGGCAGGGTGCAGCTGACAGCGGCGGTAATTTGAATAACACCTTCCGTGACGTCTCTATGAACTTCCCCGCATTCCTTTTTTGCTTTGTGGAGAAGCGCAAAATTCAATCGCTGATTACGTCACTGTTTTAAATGCTAATACAAAAACACTTGACATGCTTTACCAGCAGACTATATAGATTTGAATCCTTGATTATCACGAAATTCTCAAAGAGGTGCAGTTGTCCTTTAAGGAACCGGTCAAAACCGGGACATAGCCAAGCTTCAATAACGTGAAGAGGCGCATATGCATTCTCGTCCTTTATAAAACTGCGGCTACTGCATGACGGAGTTCTACTGGCCACCTTACAGATAATCCAGTTTTATAAGGCTTACCTTTTGACTCTTGATGTTCGATTATCTTACGTTCAGGGGACAGCTTAAATGAACGTATGCTATATATCACAGCGTCATCGATAGCTGTCGTTAGCGGCACCTATCGATGTTACTCGCTCTCCAAGCACGCTCGAAAAGTGAGAAGCTCAGAACTTTGTTTCAGTGAAAAATAAGAAGAAAAATGACAAGAGTTACAGCAAAAAAGAAAGCACATATTTAAGGGGAAATAGCGGGCTTCGGTCTACGCATAATCACGGGGCTTCGCAGCTGTTTCTTCGCAACTGATGTCCTAAATGTCGTTTCCTGGAAAGAACCGCCATCCTTTGCCTATTAGCAGCCATGGGGAAGGGGTGCGCCTTCTCTTATGAATAGTACGCAGTGCGACATTAGGGGCGTAAGTCTACTGGCCGGCGATAATTTTTTCGCTGTCTTGAACACCCGCTCTTTCATCGTAATGTCTTGATTTGCTTTTCAGTATCGACGGTCGACTTTTCGATTAGACAGGTGCCCCCGGCGAGTGATTGATGGAATAGCGCAACTTACCAAATAGATGAGTTTTGCCTAAGTTTCAGGGAATCGAAGTTTTTAGGGAACATACAAAAGGAAGGAAAGGTTTGTCTTTTGTCAACGTGGAACGACTATAGTGAGGCTCAGTGGTTATGGTGCTCGGCCCCCTGTCCCGAAAGACGCGGTTCGATCCTGGCCGTGGAGGTCACATTTCGACGGAGGAGAAATGCTAGAGGTTCATGTTGTGTGCGCTGTCAGTGCACGTTAAAAGAACCACAGGTGGTCGAATTATCTGGAACCTCCACTGCCGAGTCCCTCATAGCCTGAGTCGCTTTGGGACGTTAAACCCCTTAAACCATATAGTGAGACGACCAGGTACCGCTCCGCAGTTTCTAAGCAATATCCCCGAGAGCGTCCCTTGCAGGACCGCAGTGGGGAATTGGATGAGAGTATGCGCATAAGCGCAGAGCGCTTGTCAGTTGCAGCGTCGCTTAGAGCTTCTCAGTATTACCTAGATTTAAATTTGGAGCCACCGTCTATGCGAGAGCTCTTCATCTCCCACGGGAATGCTGGGAAGACAAGGTTTCTTATTTCGTTTGGCTACTATTGGGCCGATAGTGTTGATTCTGCCTCTGAATCGGCTACTGGGTCACGCATGTGAAGTTATTCTAACAGTGCGTTGTTCACTTCTTCAATAAATTTAACACAATTAAGTATTATTTTTGTTCTTAGACTTGCACAGCACTTTTGAAAGATTGCACATTGTAGTCATGGTAGTTTAAAAAGCCGCAATGAAAGCCACAGGCAATTTAAAGGAGTCGTCTTCACCTTACAGCCTCTGACCTTTTCTGAGCATGCAAGCATGCATTCAGAATAATCTAACTTGGACAGTTACAGATGCGGACGTGTTCCTCTTTTGTACTATATTATAAACAGCAGCCATGAACTCATGTATCTGTGCCCCAGTGTTAGCTAACGTGAATGCAATTGTTTCAAATGCATGCTCTATAGAGCTCTCGTTATAACAACTAATTTTGATGTTAAACGCCAAATTCTAATTTTTTAAATGCGCACAGTATACCCACATACGTATCCCATAGTGTATGCGTGTGCACAAACGGGCCACTGGAGTAGGTTTACATACCTATTTGAAACGTTTGCTTGGTTTTGTTGGTTATCTTATACGTCTACTACGGTGATGAAAGTCACCTAACAATTCACAGAACAAAGCGGATTTCCGTTACCGATTTGTAGGAGATCATTGAAGCTTGTCTACGCGCGAAATTTGGCGTGAGCTGTGGCAAAAGTCGTCCTATAGAGTGCGTGAAACGAATTTGCGCTTCAATCCCTGTGCATGTCCCTCCCTGCCGTTCTTTATCTGAATTGCTTGAGCCCAAAGGTTGAAACACTTTAGAGAAGATTACAATAATATCTCACGAAAAAAAGTTTCGAATATATATACGTAGAGAAGTTATAATTATGTGTGAAAGAATAGTTACACCCTTGTACGGATCCCTCAGGCTAGTAAACCGATACATTGTATATTAACAAGCTCATATCTGCCTCCACCAAGCCAGCGTTGCTCCAGACTCGCATTCACTTCTTGGTTCTTATATGTGTACCAATAATTAAGAAGCGTCTGTTTGAATGTCTGGAACGTGCGGAGCCGAATTTATCATTCTGTCCTCCAACTGTCTGATTAGTCTGTAACCGTTATTTCCTAATTACACGTTCGTTCTGTCCACCCCACCTTACATAACGGCGAGAAAACGCGGAGTCCGTGGTAAAGAAACACAAAGAGAAAACCGAGTCGGCATGCCAGCGCCAGTCAGAGCGATTCGCGAAGCTGTGCCTACATATATTATGACGAAAACATGAGCTCTGTCGCGCAGCAATTATCGGCATACCGGTGCAAGCAGTCCGGGTCGCGCGAGCAAAGGTAAAGAGTGCCTAATTGACCGTTAATGACGGCGACCCAATCACCCCGGCTGCGTGCTCCGAAATCTCAAGCAGGGCCAGTCCTCGCCGATGCCCCCGAACCCCTCCCCCCTCTCCGCACCCTCCTTCCATCCCATGCCCCTCGTCTCCCATCTCCGCCTCATGCCGTTTCATTTGCGGCTCTGCTGACGCTCTGAATGCTTAGCAGGAAACGTGAATCCTAGTCTGCGCGTGTGTCTGAGAGAGAACGAAAGTGTGTATGTGCGTGTGAAATCACGCGCCTGCCACTCCCTGTAATGATATGCATACCCCAGTGCCTGCGATGGTTTCATGTCGCCTGACGGAGAGTTTCCAACCGAGAGCCGGACGTGTAGCGGCAGTGCGACGGTTTGCGCAAGGTGAACATTTTTTTTTACATTTGCTTTGCCTCTCTGCGCAGAACCGCAGTGCAAACGTGGTTTTGTCACATCTGAATAGACGCACGCGGTCGTACAATAGCGCCGCTGAACGCTTGAGAAATGTTAAGTTTACGGGACCACGTGCGATTCACGCTTTAGAGCTCCGCTTTGTACTTCTTCTGGGCCGACGAGATGGCTCAGTGGCTGTGGCGTCCGGCTGCTTGGGCCAAGGTTGCGGGTTCGATCCCGGCCTAGGCGGCTGCATTTGGATGGAGGCGAAGTGCAAAGTAGGCCGTGTACTGAGACTTCGGCGGACAGCAAAACATAGAAGATTGTCAAAAGGGATCAGGAGCCTTTCGCGGTGGCGTGCCTCATATCCCAGTGCTGCCTTTGCACATGAGTATCAATAAATGTTTTTTTAGTTGGCTTCAACGCTGTCGGCCGTATTCGCTGGGGCTTGTGCAGTTGACAAGAGTCGAAGCCTTATTGGATGTTGAGGAAATGTAAGTAGCTTACATATACGCTGCCTGAATTGGTGCGATGTAAAAAGTCCTGCTGTTCCTCAGTGGGGGCCCATATCGGACCAAATGTCACCGGCTCATGTGTTATTGTTTAAGGGGCCTAATGTAAGACAGATGTGCGCAGTGCAGCTGTATACTCCTAATTGCTCCTGCGTCGATCCAATGTAGGCAGGCCACACGGGCTCTCCAGTAATATCCGTGCTTTTACTTTCTCCCTCTAGTTCTCCTTCCATTTCGTATTCACGTTCGTGATGACCTCGTGGTTAGATCTCTCTGCGTACGGCGTATTGGTTTCTCCATTTACGCGAATGTGGGCTGCCTGCCATGAGCGGACGAATTATTCTATATTTATGTGATTGGGCAGGGCAAGCCCTTTATGTTTGGCTTCCCATTTATTCCTGTTATTTTAGCTTTCTTTCCCTTTTGAAGCGCGGTTGTAATCAGCGTGCTTTTAAAATGTGGCTTCATTACAGGTATGTAGCATGGAAACGAATCTTCTACGGTTAATAAACAAAATTCCAACGGCTTCTGCATAGATATATACTACACTGTAGTTTAGCAGGGCACTGCACGTGTGTGAAACTCTTCCTACTTCTAAAATCAGTCGAGTAACACATTTATAGCTAGTTGGTCATTCACATAGGACGGAAAACACCACAAAAGCGCACATAGGACACAGAAAGAAAATGCGAGATGCTCCCACCTCTGACACCTCGTAAAGTATACAGAAAGCACCAAAACCAACAAGAACAAGGCCCGATTGCCAGACATCGAAAACAATAACCAATCAAGGCAACTAGAGTCACCTAGCTCCCGATCTTTACCCAGAAAGGCTATGGATGCTGTACTGATCGACTCAGCGGTCTTTCAGGCTCACGATTTTTGCGGCGTCAGTGATCTCTCGCGTGTTTTTATCACCGCACCTGGGCACTACGCTTGTGTTACTGAACCTAGGTGTGCATTTAAAATCGCGGCATTGAACGCCCAGAAGGCCTGAAATCCGCTCTGTCACATTGTAGTTCTGGTAATCTTTTACTAAGAATGTTACGATCAAGATATACTAGGAACACAAGCGTGCTGCGGAGGTGCGGTGACAAAATCACGCGCGAAATCACTGAAGCCGCAAATATCGCGAGCCTAAAGGGCCACTGTGTCAGTATGCACCTTCCAGAACCCTTCTGGAAAAGGAGTTGCGTTGCCTATCGGGAGCTGGGTGACTCTAGTTTTCCTGATTGCTTCCTCTTTCCGATGTCTGGCTGTCTGGCTTTATTCTTGTTGTTTTTGATGCTTTCTGCATATTTGCCGAAATAACAGAGCAATAAACTTCAGTTGTTAGTCAGCGCGTCCTTTATGTGGTTTTGAGCTGCTTTCCACCCTAGACAAAATCAATCTATGCGTAGAATTGGTATTGGAATGGGGATGGGATTTCTCAGAACGCTGATATGCTTGAAAAACAAGTCGAACTCTTTTAATGTTTTCTTTTTCTCTTTTTCATCATAACGCAACATATTTTGTGCGACAAACGTTCATTAACGCCCAGTCCAGTGGGAAATCGGTTCGTTCCTGTTTAATCTGCATGGGCCTGGAGGAGACTTACAGTATTCATAATTAGATACACAAATAACAAATAATTAAATGTAAACCAATCATTTTTACTTTACCGGTATTAACACCAGTTGTTTGTCACGTGTCTTATCAGCATGCGAATCTATTTTTAGCCTAAACTACGACACGGAGCAACGTATAGTTCCTGAACGAACACTGAGAGGCTTATTTCTCCCTTGAAGATTTAAGTGCATTCTACTGAGTTGAGCTGCATATTCCATAGTCCGGCATTGCCCTTTTCAGTCCAACAGCGCCGCTTCTCATGTTGTTCCCGTCAACTCGCTAATACCGAAAGTCGCGCTTCTTTGGTATCGTCATTCCTGTGTTGAAAGATTGCGTACTAATGCTGTGGCTGTAAAAGCCAGCTTGCTCTACGAAAACCACATGCCTCATCAGCAGCGTTCAGAGACAACAAAAGGTTTAAAATGGAACTCCAAGTCCTGCGTGATGCAGCCAGGATATGACGCGCTTAACCATTTGTCCTGGTCGGCAACTGGAGGTGCTTTGGTGACGAAATAAGGAAGTTTACAGCTGGTATTTAGGGCACAAACTGGAGGGGGGGGGGGGGGGGGGGGTCGATCGATTATGTAGCCACTTCTGGAATGTATGTGTTATGAAAGTACTTCGCTAATAATTTTAATTGGGGGGGGGGGGGGGGGGTAGCCGCGGTTGTCCTATCGATGCTACATCTGACATAAGCAAAATCCCAGGGTTCTCATCGTAAGGCCCCCCCTGCTTAGAGGGGAAGAAAAAAACGTGATTCAATCTTGAGCGGGGATGAGCGCACTTGCACGTCTTTCTGCTGTGTTTCCCGTGCCTTCAGCCACGGTGTAGACGTCTTATGTTTATTTACTTTATATATCGGAACCCTTCATCTCCTGCTCGAACTAGTCAAGTGATGGCAAAGGTTGTGAAGGTCGCACAAGTGTCGGAGCCCGCCGCCGCTCCGTGTTCGGCCCGGTGGTTCACCTGCCGGCTCCAGGCCCTCCCTCTCCCCGGCCTGGGCCGCTCTCTGCGCGTGTCCATAGCGCGTGCGAGCAGAGCTGAGAGGGAGAGGAAGGCAGTCCGGCCTCCGCCTCGCGCGCTATCTTTCGGCGATTTGTCGTGGCGCTGCTGCTCGTTTGGGTGGAGTCGCACTGGGCGTCGTCTCCTCTTGCAGCAGCTCTCCCCCTCTTTCCTCTTCACCCGTCGGCTCTTGCTGTTCGCACACCGTGTCGCCTCCCGCCTGCCTGCTTCGTCTTCAGGTACCTCTATGTGCACTCGTGTATGTGTGTATGTGTGTATGTGTTCCTTCGTGAGTGTACGTGAGCTTTCGTGTCTGTCTGTCTGTCTTTGCACACGTCCCTTGTACACATGCGAGTGCTCGCGCTTGACTGAAAGATAGAGAGAGAGAGAGACGAGAGAAAGCTCGCACGAACGAATAAGCTTCGCAAACTGCGAAGAAAACTTGAGGAAAAGAAAGAAGAATCTAAGAAAGAAGCGCTTGCACCTCTCCCGATGCGTCTGGCTTCTCGAGAGTTGCGCGCGGCCGCGTATATATGCATAATGATGGGGGTCCTTTTTGCTGCTCAGCCATTTCGCTTTTAGGCGGAATTCCTCCGTCCCCGAAGGGGGCTGGCTGCGTACGACTGCGGAGCTGTGTGTGTGTGCATGCGTGTGTGTTCGGCCCTACGCGGTTGCGACGAAGTGGGCGGTCGCTTGAATCTGCCGCCCCAGTGTCGCGGGACGAGCAGGCCATAATTCTTCGCCACAGCCTTTTTGTGACTTCTTTTTTGTTGCTGTCGTAAATGAAGTTATCGTTTTATAATTTGCAGCCGTATTTCGTAGTTGGGCAATGCTGGGAATACTGCAAATATAATTTGTTGCCTTATTTCTTAACTAGTGTCCAACATTATTTGCTAGACTTTGACATGGACTTTGTTGATTAATTGGAAAGTTGCGTGTATTGTGATTTCTTTCCGTTTTCAACTTCGCCGAGAAACTATGGAGTTCGTTGTAAAGGCAATCGGAGTCTGAGAATATATGCGACAAGCGACATTCTTTTATACGAGGTAGCAGAGCTTTCTTGCGGGTTAGTTGATTCACTCCAGATAAAAGGTAGGACTGCCCGAATGGCGCAGGACCCTTCACCTGTCCTGTACCATTTGCGCAATCCTACCTTTTCTTTTATACCACTTGAGGAGCAACGTAACATACTGCTTGACAGTAGTGGAAGATTGAATATGTACCTCGCACCCAGAAAATCTGCACGAACAGAAAAAGGTTTCGTTAAGGGGAAAATTTCGTTACCGCGAGACATTCTGCTGACTAACTGGCATGTAACACATGTTCGTGTGGCACGGCATGTGATGACTAGTTGTACAGAGGACAAAGCTTGTGTCGCCAGCAGTTTTTTGGACTACGAAATTCTTTTTTTTTTTCGCAATATCAGCATTGACTTGCACCTACAGATCCCACAGGAATCGGCAAACATGCATGATGTTTTCAACCAGAGATTTGCAAGTGCGCGTCCTTCTGTTCTGTCCATGCGCGAAAATTCGAGAATATTTCTGAGAACGGATCTGATCACAGTGGAAAGCCTCTGTTCCTGGCGCTTCTGTGGAACGATGAATTATTGTTGTGATTTCAAATGCATAAGAGAGCTGTTAAAATCCGCTTTTTTTGTTTTGTTTTAAAGCGGGAGCATTGCTAGGCGCATTTTCCTATTTCGGGCATACATATGTACAGTCTTTGTCAAAAATATATGGCCCAAGGAGTTCGCTTCCAAGCCGTGTAGCGGAGGTCTTTAGGACATTTGACAGTCCTAAGTTTGTGAGGGTCAAGAACATAAGTTTCTCCCGCCTTCGAGAAATTACGGTCCCTGGATATGCAAGAGGAGTCGCGCTGCAGACCTCTAAAGCAGACCCCTTGGGCTGTATACTTTTGACAAGGTCTGTACGTACGTACGCCCCTAAAGCCTGCTTTGTAGCAGGCAGCCCACCTGCCCACCGGGTTGTGGGGATGGGGACCGCCTGCCACAAAGTAGACGGCCCAAATCAGGCGGCAGGTGTGTGCACCTGGCAGTCCTTCACCTGGATGATTACCTTTAGGTATTTACCCATGCCTTTACCCAGAGGCATTTAGTTTGGTTCAACGCCCCAAAGCAACTCAGGCTTTGAGGGACGCCGTAGTGAAGGTCTCCGGAAAATTCGACCGCCTGGGGTTCTTTGACGTGCACTGAGAGCGCACAGTGCACGGGCCTCTATAATTTAGCCTCCATCGAAATTCGATCGCCGCGGCCGGGATCGAACCCGCGTCTTTCCGGTCACCAGCCGAGCGCCATAATCGCTGAGCCACCGCGGCGGCCAAAGGTCTCTAGGATCAAGGCTTTATGGTGAAGACCTTCATGGTAAATTCCTTCTGTGTAAAGGGCTTTAGGTAGAAGGCCTTTAGGTCAAATGCCTTTAGCACGTTAGGACCTTAAGCTCTCTCCCTAACTAGTGCGACCGCATACAATTCCGCACTTAGCCATGCTAAACCATCTGCTATTTTTTTACGAAGCACGAGAAACACGCACTTTATTCATAAATTATCCTTTGATGGAGTAACCTCTTATGTTGCATTCTGAGATGCTCTTGAGCAAACGTCGCTGTATAAACGCTCACTCGAAATCAATTTTTCTCTCGTCATTTCTAGAGCGAAAGCTCTACTCCTCCCATGCTGAGCCTGAAGGTCATCTGGCTCTTTGATTTGACCTTTAACGGGAGGCGCGTCGCATGTGCAAAATCGCTCGTGGCAGGTGCCTCGACCTTCATCTTCGTCGTCGCCACAGCTACGCGCTTGGCAGTCACGTCCGCCACTGCGCTGGCTGCTTCCCGGCTGCTCCTCCTCGGCAGTTGTAGCATGTGATGTGTCACGTGATTCATCTTGCGCTTGGCAGCCACGTCCGCCGTCGACCGCCGCTCTGCACGCTCGCTCTTGCACTTGTGGCACGTGATACATCACATGATTTGCTCACGCTGAAATCTTGAAACAATGAAGATGAACCAGAGCTAAACCGTGTCTAACCGTGCTTAACAGAGCTTTAGCTCTGTATATCCTTGCTCAGCTGAGTTGAGACACAGCCACTATTTTCCCCTCTTTGACCAGCAATCACATGCGCCCAAATCATTTACCATTTACTTAGGGATGTACGTTACATTTCAGGTTGCATTCTTAGATGTATTGGAGCCAAATCACCTTTTAAAGAGCTTCGAGACGAGCCGGGAAGCGAAACGATAAATTGGCGCTCTGCACCGTTGCGCATGCGCAGAACACAAATCCACGCGCCGGCCAACGTCGGATATCAGTTTATGCTCCTATAAGTACCGTCTGTTTCAAAAGTATAAGCTGCTCCATCGCCTTTGCTGGTGTCGGCGGTGATCACTCGAAAGTAGCTTATTTTTTAACACTTCATTACTATCTAGCTTTTAGCTTTTAGCGGTCTAGCTTTTAGCACTAATGTCACTCTTGTGTAGTTTAGAAATTAGCGATATAACCATGCACATGGTACAAATGAGGCAAAATGGGCCTGGCTTCATGGCATGAAGCTGTATATGGGGTAAAAAGAACCGGGTTAGAGCATTCATCCCCGCAATGTTCTATAAAGCAAGCTGTTGGGCGAGTTGGTGACGATCTCCCATAGTTACAGTGCGAAAGACAGGACAAGAGAGGATGACAGAACGCAGCGCTGTGTTATATCGGTATCTTTTGTCCTATTGCTGTTGTTGTCCTCAAAATAATGGGCCGCCGCCCATTATTCGGCTGCTGTGTTCGGCTGCTGTCCCGAAAGACGCGGGTTCGATCCCGGCCGTGGCGGTTGAATTTCTTTGGAGGAGAAATTCGAGGCCCGTGTACTGTGCGATGTCAGTGCACGTTGAAGAACCCCAGGTGGTCGAAATTTCCGGAGCCCTCCACTACGGCGTCTCTCATAGCCTTAGTCGCTTTGGGACGTTAAACCCCATAAACCAAACCAAACCATCAAAATAATGGCGCGTACCCACTGCGGTGGACTGGCCAAGACACAGGCGGCCAATCCCCCGCAGTGCTGTCTTTGGCGCTTAACTGTGCAATGTTCTACTTCGTCTTTTTCCTCTCTGTCTTTTTTTTCTTTTGGTCTTTGCCAAAAATAACCAGGTTCCATGGTTTGCTTCTCATTCATATAATGGAGTCCTCAACGCTTCCCTAAATATAAAGAAAATTCTTTGAAAGTGAGGACAGGACTTCTCCTTACAGCACAGATTTGAAGCTTAGGGGCTGGCATAATAGCTTTAATATACGACCGAGAAGCTAACCGTGCAGCCTGGTTACATTTGGCAAAGACTACGTATTTATATCGCACGCAGAACTCAATTCTGCCTGTATGCTGAATGAAGTGGCACCCTACCTTCACTGCATTACGGTAGTAGTGCGGCATGGGTTCATATTGTTGCGGCAGGCTTGGAATTCAGTGACGTACCATAGCAAAGGGCGCGTGTCGCCTAATGTCTTCTGCTTGTTGTGCTGACTTTTAAGAGCGTGTTAATAAACCCCATGCAGCTGGTCGCAATTAATCCGGCGCCCTTTGCTATGGTGTCAATTCCAGGATTCTTGGACAGCAGTTGTAATTGTGAGGCAATTGTGGAATATTGGCTGGTGCTGTTATTAGAAATATTGAAAATAATGGTCCATTCTTCCACTGCGCAGAAAGTCTTCCTGTTAATGTTTGTCAATCGTTCGCATCGAGTAGTTAATACTGCCATAACAAGAAAAAAACAATGGGGAATGTTTTTGACGATGTCAGAAACGTTAATAGCAAACAAATGCACGCCTGCCGATCGGGAGATGTGCGGATATATTTATTGTTGTAGTGGAATCTTACGATATAGGAGTCAATTGCGTTCATAAACAATTTATCTTGAAAAACACGCTTGTCCAAAATTTCTGGATACGGGACAGCCTCAAAGCCTACTCTGCAGTTTTATCACGTAGAAACCAACTGAGTCCGTGGACGGATACCCGACCCTATAGTGTGCGTAACCGAACGAAAGCATTGAGATGAAAATGCGACGCAGGAGGCATTTTGACTTCCAGGGAAAAGAAAGAAAATGACGAATGATTTAGCGTGGTTAGGCCACATGCGAATTAGGTGAGCTTGCACTTCGGTTCCCACTTCGGTTCCCAATTCGGTTTCGGTTCGAGGCTCGGTTTGAGAGGACAGTGAGATTGAAGTGTGTTCTGGATCCACTGCGCATCCAGAGCACATCCGATGACATCCAAAGCGCAGCGCGAGAGTCTGGTAGTGAAACACGTGGGGTGTTCGGCAGCGGCGATGACGTAGTGGTCTAATGCAGTGGCCAGAGAAGGTGATCTGTCCGTGTCGCCGTGGGTTCGAAACCCACTCGCGGCCATAGTGTTCTGCCATCGTGTTTTGCATAGCTGGCCATAAAGCTGGCTAAGAGGTTCTCCACAACAGGGCGAAGTGGTTGCCACCTCCCACCATATCAGGTGGGCCATCTGCGAGAGGCTTCGCACATAACAAACATCTGCGGAGTCTGATATTGGGGTTTTTAGAGCTAGCGCAATAAAAAATTGCACTGCAAAGAAATCCACGTCAGTGCGTCTGCACAGTGTCTTCAGTCTCTATACATTAGATTTTTATATAGGCTGAGCTTTATATAACCGATGCCTTTGCGTCTGAACAAAGCCGTCTTAGACTGTGTGGAGAAGTTGTTGGTTATTCTGCCGTCGCTTCATATTTCTTTTCCCATGCTATCGCGGCTTCTGGGTACTATAGCGAGAACAGATGTTCTCCTGAAAGAGGTGACATTAGAAACTTTCATTTGAGCCTGAAATTTTAGCAGTACATAGCTTAATGAGATAGTTACTACTCAAGGGGGAAAACCTGCTGGACGTTGTTCGTAAGGAAGCCGTTGCCTTTAAGTATAAACCAATCTTATACTGAGTTTTGCAGCGAGTAAGGTGAAATTAAAACCAAAAGAGCAAAGCTATTTGCTTGCGCCTCAACGCACAACTATAAAATCAATTATCGGACTTTTACGAACAATAAAGTGTCTTTTATTTCGAACGCAAAAAAGGCTGGGGCCTCCACGGCCAAAAATGAATTTCAAAATAGAAGAAAACTCGAAGGTTTCTATGCAATTGATCGTTGAAGCCGAAGATAGGTTTCTATAGGACTGCACAGGGGCCGTCACCAGATGGCGCTGGTGGGTAACCATCATCATCATCATAGTCAAGTATTGCTGTGTACGCCCCTTGAAAGTAACAACACGAATTAAAGGCTACGGATTTCGGGCGTGTCTGTGGCTAAAGCGGGCATATAGAACAACGTGAGCAGTCTTTATGAGTGTACAATTTCGCGCATGTGTGAATTCAGTAAGCAAGTTATTCACGCGGTGTTCACCAGTCCTATTCCGTGCAGCGTAAGAGTGTTGTCAAACTCGTGGGATTTCCTTGAACTGCGCCTGCGGTTAGGCCCGCTCCAAACACGTGTAAGAAAGCCGCTTCTCCTTCGCTTCAGAAGCATATACACAAGCAAGAATGGAAAGAATCCTAGTTGAAAATTATTATACTAAGTATTCGTGCAAGCCGGTCGTGTACAAGCTTTCTCCTTCATTTTGCTTTACTTAACAGATATTATACAGCAGCAATTAGTAGAAATCTGCGAAAAACAACCAAAATACTGTTTTATACTTAAAATAACATCAAAAGTAGTTGTCCCCGAAGATTTTTTTTTTTTGTAAAGCTCGAAATAACAGTAAAAACACGTTTTTATACTCACGAAAGTGAGTGCCTAGACTCTTTTGTGATTCACAGTGATGCTCGGCAACGACAAGCGATTAACTCTTGCGAATCTAGACCGAGGCTAACAAAGAGTTATTAAAATCATCACCATTACAAAGCAAAGTAGTACCAGTGTTGAATGATGATATGAAAGCGTTAGCCACTTCCTTTCTTTTTCATTGGTCGGTGCTATGCCTAAACATAAGTGTTATACCTGTACATAGAGAGCAATGACAGCACCCGAGGGACGATATACTGGCCTCCACATGTTCCTGGAGCTCTGACCTTTCAATTCTTCCTGCTCGACCACGAGAACAGCGTTCGGCACCCCCAATGGCAGAAATTCCCTACACACTGCGTATTTTGAGTCTTCTCGAAGTCATATCAGCTGACTGCATCAACATCGGTGCACGCTGTTCAGTTGTTAAATAACCGCTCATCACACGTGCAAACACAACCTTCGCCAGTTAATTGCGGGGGTCACATGAGCATATGAACCTAATGCAGTCAGCTTTTGACCCTGCCCATAACCGTGCACTCACGTAAAGCACCAGCCCCGCCGTGGTGGCTCAGTGGTTACGGCGCTCGGCTGCTGACCCGAAAGACGCGGGTTCGATCCCGGCCGCGGCAGCTGAATTTGAATCGAGGCGAAATTCCAGAGGCCCGTGTGCTGTGCGATGTCAGTGCACGTAACCCCAGGTGGTCAAAATTTGCGGAGCCCTTCACTACGGCGTCCCTCATAGCCTGAGTCGCTTTGGGACTTTAAACCCCAAAAAACCAAAACAAACCAACCATAAAGCACCACTAATCTACCAAACCCTGCCCCACTTCAAGAGGCAAACTTCGTAAAGGTCAAGGCCGCGACAACATAAACACGTGCACAATTATCTATTCCCTCGAAGGAGAGTACTACATCTCCCCCAGAAAGTCACGATTCGGAAGCATATCACTCACCTTGTTTGAGCAATCACAGTTTCTCAAAGCATCCATCGTGTTCTGTCGCCCCGGAAACACACAACCGGCCACGCACTAACACACTACCAACAGCCGCCGGGGCGCCACAGTCGAGCCTCCATCATCCACCAGCGAGACTTCACACACCATCCATTTGCGGAAGCTTGGATAGCGTGCGCTATTACAGAGTGTATCTACTCGCCACCGCAGCGAGCGAGCGCACGGCCGAAGCACCAGCCATAAAAGCGGCAGCGTCTGCTCTGGGCGGCCGGGTCGGCGCGCCGCAGAAGCGTTACATGGCGAGCTTAATAATTTATAAATTGACTGCAGTGAGGGGAACAAGCAGAAGGCGGGGGGCTCTCCACACACGCCCCGCGCACGCCGCCACGCACATTCATGCGGAGGCTGCATCGGTGCCCCCGGGCAGCGCGTCCGAATTGGAGATTTTTTCTCTTGAATAATGCCCCGGATTCCGATATTATTCAAACGCCGAACGGGCACTTGATGAGTGTGCGCGCGCTTGGCGCCAGGGCGCGCTCTGCTATCGGATTGCATATGCAACGGTTTTATGATACGCGCGTTCCTCGTGCAGGCGACCGAGCTCTGTGTGCGTGCGTGTCCTGCGTGTATAGCGGGATGATGCCGATGCCGCTTTGACTGACTCTCTCAAGGTGCGAGTTTCGCGGTGAGAGGACCGGGGGGGGGGGGGGGGGGGGGGGGGTTAGAGAGTTCGTGTGGGAAGCCGACACGTACTTTTAAGTGGCTTGATATCCATCTATGCACTCCTTACAACCTCGGCTGTTTTGCGATGTGCGAACGTGTAATGAGGCGCGCCGCGTGCTTGGAGTCGCGTCTGTTTCCATTGCAAAGTATACGTCGACCTTAACTTCCCGCTAGCTACGGACAAACACACGTTAACGTACGGGCGCATGCAAGCGTGGACGTACAGGCAAATTATGCGGATCTATAATCGCGTTTGACACTTTATATGTGACGAAATTTGGAGTTTGACGAAAATGCTCTAAACTGAATTGCGGAGACCGCTGAGGGCTATGGAAATGGAATTTGATACGTGTAACGTTAAGAAATGGGAAGAGAGGACAATTCATTGAGCAACGCACTCGGCTCAATGTTATTCAATGGCTAAATTAAGGTGATGGAATGGCCATGGGCTGGCCATTTAATCTGGAGAGCAGATAACGAATGGTTCCTTAGGAGGGAGGACTGAGTTCTTCCTGCAGTGAAAGTGCATGAGATAGTTGTGATGATGATGCTGGTGATTATGATGATGATGATGGCATAGGAATGTTTTTCGGATGGGCTTTTAGAAGTGGGCGTTTTGTCTGCGGTTGATGTTTGGTTATTCCAGTCACTTATCTGCCCTGGCAAACGGTGAAAAGTTTTGGATTTTATAGCTTTTCTATGGGGCGATGTGCATTGAAGAAGCTTTGTAGTCCAGCTTTGTCTTGCGGATCTTGGGCGATGTCTTTCGAAAAGAAGATCAGGTCAAGGATTTGAACAGAGACAAAGCTTTGTGTTTCAGGATCTTTTAATACAGAGATGCGGGAGAACTTGAGCGACCGTGGAGGGGATTGTTCTGGTGACTGAATACGAGAATGACTCTGCGCACTGTACTCTTAGCATGTTTTTGCTTACTAAGTAATAGGCCACAGCCTCTCTTTCCGAAGTTTTTTCTTTTTCTGTTTATGGCTTGTGTATTAGCCCATTTGTCTTTCATTCACACAAGCACCCTGGCACTGTAAACATTCTGTGTTGCTCACATGTCAAGGACTTCGTTCCTGAAGGATAAAATTGGCTGGCTGTCATCCATTTGGAAAGTGATTTTTAATGAATAAAGGAAAGTCAAAGCCTCAGCACTCGTACACAGTTGTTAATTTCATTTCAGGCTCCGTGCATCATGCTGCATCTTCTAGCTTCTGCACTTCCAGTTATGTTAACTTACCTAAACTTTATGTTCCGAACCACCCTTGACGACCCGCAAGTTGCATTTGCCGGAAAGCCTGAGTCAGTTATCGGTGCAAAACCAGCGCAATAGAAATTTTTCATTGCCTCTCTGCTGGTGTTGAAACGCGAAAGAAGTGTTTGCGGCTTGCAATATTCGAGTGCCAACGGTGTGATTACATTATAGTGTCCTTTGTGCGATATGATCAACTTAAAGGAATTGGTGAGTGCTAAAAACCACGGAAAAAGGACTAATACACAGGACGAGTATGTCCTTTAAGTCCTTTAAGTATGTATTTCCAACTAGCCCCAGTAGTAGCTCTTTTGATATGATCAAGCTTCTGCTCACGCCCGTGAGCCTTCATGACATAATACGGCTGAAGCATAGGACGCGCAAATGCGGGTATAACTATGGAGATCAATAGTTCATCTCCACGCGCTTTTCTGCAATAGATTAATTACTTTTTGCATTAGATAAAAATGTTTGTGGTCCTCATTCATGTTTACCTAACTTGCAAAGGTGACGTAAACTAGCTTGACTTTGACATTTACTGACGAAATTGTGATGGATGGCGCTCGCCGCTGAAGCCAACTAATGATAACGTCAGGTACCGTTTAGAAACGCCTGACGCTCACATTCAGTAATAATCCTCGAACGTTTTGCAACAGCGGTTTTGTTGGTTCCCGTTTACTACGAAGAGATCATAAGCACCCTCCGCTGGTCGAGGCCTCTGCGCAAACAACGTATACACTGCGCATCCCGCAGGCCGGAAGTAATAACTCTCGAAACAGTTTAGCCGTGATTTTTCGTCGCCTGGCGCGTCAGATTTATGGAGCCACCGCTATCGCGCACTGGTTCTTCCCGAGATCGGCCGAAGCCGATTGCGCGACACGTGCTGATATACGACGTCCGCGAGTCGAAACGCGCCCTCTCTCGGGCGCCCGTGCGCAGGCACGGTGCCCTGACTTCACCCGCACCGCGGACCTGGCTGCGCGGATGAACTAGATTCCCCAGGGCGCCCGGGCTGGCGGAAACGGTGCGTATGTGCGTTCGTACCTGTGCCACGACGCTCGCAGCGGGAAAAGTGCATCCCGCCGGCACATCGCTCTCTTTCACTCTCTCTCTCTCTCTTCCACTCTGTGTGTCGGGCTTTCTCTGGCCCGCGAACGGCATGGGGTACCGGCGACGACACTGTGGGGCGACCCGCGGAGCGCTCTCGGCGACACGGAATTCGCACCTCTACACCGAATTTCCGTTTCCAGCGCGGCCTCTGTGAACGGGGTGGTGGCGGTGGTGGTGCTATGTTTAGACTGCGACACCGCGACGGTAGAGTTCTCTCGCGATCCATCCCTTATGTCGAGAGTGTTGTGGTTTGGTATTAAAGCGCAGTTGTAAGGCTGGTCTCCATCCTAAGCGACTTCGTTTACTGTCCGCGTTTTGACTGTTCGCGGCATACTCGGGAGAATGTCGTCCTGAAGCTGCGGCAAAAGCGGCGCCGAAAGTGAAGCTGAAGGTGAAGACACAATGCTTTTAGGGAAAAACCGCTACTTCAAACAGGACGAAGACGAGAATTGCACAGGACAGTTGCTGTGCAGTTCTCCTCTTCGTCCTGTTTGAAGACGCGGTTTTTCTCTACAAGTATGTCGTACCAACTGGCCCAAAGCATACCTTTGGTGAAGACGAAACTGCAGTCGAAACTCAATTTTTTTTTTCAGCTGGCGTTTCGTTCCAGACATTTATCAATTAGATCAGATCTCTACTCTTCTGCACAGTTTGGTTGCAAACGCGATTGCTTGAAATGTTGCATTTCCGCACCTTTTGACCTACTATATGGATGCTAACGTCGCGATCGTTGGAGATGAGACGTTGAGTCAGCGCATCTTAAAATGCGGGACTGTACGCTGTCATAAGTCTCCTACTAATTTTTTGGACGCATGCAAAGACAACTGACGTGAAAACAAATTTATTCCGTGCTATATACCCTAAAAAAAAAAAAATCGAACGTACCGAAGATGTTTACTAACTTTGAGTTCTGTCCTGCTCCTGCCCGCTTATTAAGCTGTAAAACAGTATACTGAGAATAAAGTGCCCTAACTTGCTGATTCTGATTACTTGTTATTACTTGTTAACAACCCTTTGTTTCACTCTCGAAAAGAACCTTGTCGAATATTTATCACACAGGCTGTACTGCAAATGGCATGGTTCTGTAATCAAATGCGTCTGCCCCTTTACGACCGCCGTTACATTCACTCTTTCTGCAATAAGCGCATAACTAACAAGACAGCATAGCTTAGTTGGTATTATACACTGGTTGCTAAGGAGGAACGAAAGGCAAGGCAAACATGAAGATTCGAAATCAAGGAAGTGGTCATTCTTTGCATGTATAATGAGCATAATGCGGTTGTTCTGCTACCGCCCCCGAGCTCGCGGTAAGTAATGCTACTGCCCCGGGTTCGAACCCCGGACCAGGACGCATTTTCCTTTAACTACCAAGTTTCTGTGGACGCTGTATAGCTTTTCTTTGTAGCCGTATGGCTGCGCTTGGATGAATGCCAATGAGTAATTGCCGCCGCGGTGGCTCAGCGGTTATGGTGCTCGGCTGCTGACCCAAAAGACGCGGGTTCGATCCCGGCCGCGGCGGCTAGAATTTCTTTGGAGGAGAAATTCTAGAGGCCCGTGTACTGTGCGATGTCAGTGCACGTTAAAGAACCCCAGGTGGTCGAAATTTCCGGAGCCCTCCACTACAGCGTCTCTCATAGCCTTAGTCGCTTTGGGACGTTAAACCCCATAAATCAAACCACCAAACCAGCCAATGAGTAATTACTTCCTTATTATAAGTTCTTCTTAGGGCGTTCTTAATGAATTTGTTTGGTAGTAGCCGTTGCTAACTCGACGGCTGCTAAATGCCTGATGCATCAAGTCAGTGAACGTTACGGCAAGGGCTTATGATCTCTTAAGTAGTGAATTCAACGCCATTTCATATGAAACGATAAACGCAGTGCAATGAGAGGTGGTTACGTTTGAAGATGAGTGCACAAAGGACACCACTTCTTCCTTAAGTGGATACTATTAAAGGGACACAGGGGCAAATAGAAGTTCGTCGGTATTGATAGCACACTGCATTCCAAAAAGTTTGGCAATCACTGTCGCTCTAGTTTTGACTTCTGATAAACTCTTCCCTTTTGTGCTAATCCGTGCCCATGAAATTTATTAATTACGGCCTACTTTAAGGATGAAAATATATTTATAATCGGGTGTGCACTAAAAAAGCGAGATGAACGAGGTCTCCTCCCGTGACAACCGCGCTTTGAGCGCTGAGGATGCTCGTAACATGCGGAAGGTACGCATGCTATGGATGTAAGGACGGTATGATGCAGCAATTCTTCCTCTCCGATTCTATTCGATCCTTACTGTACTCCTCTCTGAGTGACTCCTTGCAATGACAGCGAGGGCGCTTGATTCTAACAAAAGTAAAAGGAAACAGAATGAGGCTGAATTCAAGTGAAATTTTTACATCAGCCTATCATAATCATCATCCTCATCAGCCTGACTACTCCCACTGCAGGGCAAAGGCCTCTCCCATGTCTCTCCAATAAACCCTTTCCTTTGCCAAATGCACCCACCATATTCCCGCAAACTTCTTAATCCCATCAGCCTATAGATATGGGATAAGAATGTGCCACATCACGCACGTATGCTGTAATGAGGGCCTTTATTATTAAGGCAGTCATCCAGAAAAGTGTTGGCGCTTGAAATGCGCCCGTTAGACAAGTCTGTTCATGGACGTTTGTTATCGAAGAACGCCTGATATTTACATATTCACTTATAGTCACGACTAATGTTTCTAGAAATAGATTTCGTGCGCCTGACAAAAGCTGCGTGCTCGGTTGCTTGCCTGTACAATTATATTAAAGTGTATCAGGATGTCGTAGCTGAAGACACCCGGGTAGTCTCTATAGCGTCTAGGTTCTCTTTAACTACAACGAAATATCCGTACAAAACAGTGCTTGTCTCTCATGCATCGTATTGCAGCCTCCGCGGTCATAATAAAACCCGCGGCCTCGTGTTCAGTGTCAGCACTTATTACGACACTTATTACGGCACCAATGATGAAGCTAGCTTTTAGACGGAAATAATCTACGTTCCGTTTATCAGTAGCATGCCACCTTACGTTCGCGAAAATCCTGCGAGCTTCTCCCCAGCACAGTAGAAAATTCCAGTTTCTAAAGCTCTTTTTGCGTCGCTGGACCAGACGGTTGAGTTGACCCTTACCAGCCCTGCTATCCCGTTACGGTGCAAACATCCACACAACAGCACCTTTTTTTTTACCGCAAAACACTGACAACAGCGTCCGAGTGTGCCAGGGAACCACTCAGGCCATGGATTTCCGTATAAGCCAGTCCCTCATGGACCATTTCGATACGCTGCCGCAATGTGGCGTTATTGTCGTGGATATCTTCAATAGGCAAGCAGTTAGAGCTGAAAGATGGGCGATGCTGATCGCGTAACATTCTGCAGGTTGCGTGTTTGAGATCTAGATTTCACGGGCGAATTTCTTTCTGTCTTTCTGTCTTTTTGTTTGTTTGTTTGTTTGTTTGTTTGTTTGTTTGTTTGTTTGTTTGTTTGTTTGTTTGTTTGTTCGTTTGTTTGTTGCTTTCTGCTGTCATAGTCCAGCTGCAGAGGAAAGTGGTCGTGTAACATTCTGTCCGTCACAACGCATGTGAGGGAGCTCAGATGCATGTTACCATAGTATGAAAAAGAACGAAAAAAAAAAACAGAGATAGGTCTTCGCGTATAAATGTCTGAAGCATGAGCACATAACGCGCGGGCTAGAGCGTTTTAGATGTTACAGGCAGGCACCACGCAACCTTAGCACATTAGCCAACTTTGCCGCGCTCCCGGAGCATCCACGTGCTTTGCTACCAGTTTTATTTTTCTGTGTTTTTCTGCGTTCGCCTGATTTGTGCATCCTACCGCCCCCGCAGTTTTTCTGTTCCTCCCTTCCCATGGTACCTGAGAGAAGCTGCCACATGACTTCGTTTTTCTTTCATTCGTTTATCTGCTTGTGGCTGCCTGGTGCGTTTGCCGGCGGCTAGTTTCCCCTGACACCGTTGCCTACATAGGCGCGGGTTCTCGCTCAAGCGTGTAACAGCTCGCGCAAATAAGAAAAAACAAAAAGAAAGGAAAGCCTCGCTGCTGCTGCTGTTGCTGCGCATTCTTTGGCGCCGGCATGGATGTACACCCGGAGCCGGGAGCGTGTTATATGAGGGATGCGCGCGCGCGCACTCTCGGTGGCTTGCGTGCTGCCCCCGTGACGGCTTCGCGCGCGAGAAAGCGCCGCACAAAGCTACACGGTGAGCGCGCGGAAATTTTCCCGCCCGTTTCTGCCGCGCGGCACCCATGGCTCCTGTCCTAAATGCGACGGAGCGCAAGGGTGCGTTGCGGGAGAGGTGCGCGAAGGAGATAAACTTCGGGGACTAAGTTGGCTTCCCTGCTGAGCGTAAGTTGATACGCTGGTGAACAACTTTCTGAGGCTGATCAACAGAAGCAATACGAGCTAAGGCTCAATCGAGCCAACCATGTACAGTCTTTCTCCAAAGTAACCAGGCTGCACGTTTTTCTTCTGAGTGGTATATTAAAGCTCTTATGCCAGCCCTCAAGCTCTAAATCTCTGTTTGGTGAGAAGAACCCCTGCTCTTACCCTCAAAGAACTTTTTGATCTTTAGGGAAGCCGTGCGGGTTCTGTTATACGAATGAGAAGCAAACCATGGAGCCTGGTTACTTTTGACAAAGACTGTACACAGGTCTAAAAGGCGCCCTCTCGTCATCGTATAGGGCCTTTTTTTTTTTTTTTTTGCAAGGCCCAAGAAAGTTACCTCTAACAAGTTTAAAAATGAAATCATTCAAGTTAGAGTATTAAGGACTTGCCCTTAGACTTCAGCTCTACGTGCTCGGCGTCTCCAATAAGTTGGCTTGTGCTGAGACAGATTCTTATTTCTGGTTTAGGAGGACTGTTTGTGCACTAACCTGCTCCAAACTGGCCTGCAAGCCTGCCTTGAAACCGACCATTACTTTTAACTCCACTCCTTTTAATTTTTTGCTTATTCCTTTATAGTCCCTGTCCTTTTATTTTTTTTTCTGGCGCCATTTGCAAATTAAAAAGAGCAAAACGCTATGGCAGCGTATGAGTATGGAGCGTTAGCAATATCGAACGAATATTGCGCTATTAGGCACCTGCGCTATATCCGGTACAAAGTTTTCGTTACATCTGGATATGTACTTTTTGGTCTCAACGTATACAGAGCAAGAAGACAAATCGTTTGGCACCACTTCGAAGGCCCTATGTCGATTAGTTTGGCCGTAATGGACGTTTGAAGTTTCAAGAAGGCACGGTTTAAGGAACCAAAGGTCATTGGTGCGAATCCCTGTGAAAAGCTACGCTTTGATTAGACTAGTAATCTTAAGCTACGTACGTAACGCACTGAATCGTTTGATACCACTTCGAACATTCTACGCCAATAAGGTGGCCACAATCTGTGTACCAATGCTACTATCCACTGGTCCCACTTCAATGACTTTGTGTTTCATGCTAACGCTCCGAAACAAGTGACAGCCTTGGCTGCCTGCTGAACTCCTGTACCTTGCCGTGCACGACGACACAGACTTGGTTCGTCGCTAATAGGGCAGTGTTCCTGAGAAAGGAAAAAATGAAAGAGATTTTTTGGAATCAAAGGAGCGGGAAAAGTGTTGGTGTTTTGAAAATAAATATTAATAAATTCAGCTAAACTTCTTATTCTATGGATAACTTCACATGGCTTCTGGCTAGTGTACCTAAATTCTACAGCTACTCTTCCCGCCCAAGTCCCAAATCAATATTCGAGCCCCTCCACAGTGGTACCATCCAGATCATCTTCTTCACCTGCTAGAAGTTCCCATCGACGTGCAAGGAAACAAAACATGATTGTCGATCCTCTCTCCCCTCTAAAAAGAGAAACGACTGCTATGCTAAAAAACTTGCACTTTTGCATGTAGTACACTCGAATGACTCACTTACTGTCTATTTATTTACTCTCGAGCTCGTATAGTTTCGATCATTATGCAGCTTATTTGCGAAGAACGGGCGGTTCTTAATACGAATAAGACGCATGCATTCTCTCGTGGCATGTACAGGGTCAATCACACTTAGAGGGAACATGGCTCCGCGTGGCCACGTACCTGCGGAGTGCCATTGCATCTAACCCGTTCATGAATCATTGCGGAGTGACGCACGAAAAGAGGGACCTCGACATGGTGCTTCGTGTCACATGTCCATCTGCACGGGTTTGCCACCGGCTTGGTCGCAATAGTGCCCCGCGTGTGAGCCACCATGCGGAACCGTGTTCCCTCTAAGTGTGATTCACCCTGTACCTGCTGTATAGACCTTTCCAAGAAGCGCTCCCTGGACGTCGCCTTATTGCCAGGTGGACTGTTGTGCGCACCTGCCGCAAGCATGATGTAGCATGTGCTCCCTGAACCGGTTTGTGACAGCCCAGAGAGGAGATGTTTCGTTGCCTGCTGTGTGCACTGCGCACACGATGGAAAGAGAAAGCACGTCAAGCTTTCCTTAAAGTTTTCATCTCTCATTCTTCTTCATAAGCGATAGAAATGTTCCAATAAAAATCGAGTATAAATGCTGGGAGTGAGGGCGGAGAGAAAATTCAGCGGTAAAAATTCAGTGTAAAGTCTGGGAGTGAGTGAGTGAGTGAGTGAGTGAGTGAGTGAGTGAGTGAGTGAGTGAGTGAGTGAGTGAGTGAGTGAGTGAGTGACTGAGTGACTGAGTGACTGAGTGACTGAGTGACTGAGTGAGTGAGTGAGTGAGTGAGTGAGTGAGTGAGTGAGTGAGTGAGTGAGTGAGTGAGTGAGTGAGTGAGTGAGTGAGTGAGTGAGTGAGAGAGGGAGGGAGGGAAAATTTACCTGGAATCATTTGATTCGGCGTCACTATAGGATTCTGTGATGCAGCAAGTTGAACCCTCCAGACATTTCATTAAAATTTCTTCGTCGATTTTCGCTGTATATGAACTTGTCAAGCTCCATGCAAAGCTCTTTTGTCATCGACAACGTTTTTACGCAGAAAACAACAGCACTTATCTTGTATACATAGTCAGCAGCAGTGACAGCTTCGCGGTTTTCAGTGCATGCGAGGCTGGTGGAAAGACCGGAGACAAGGCATTAGATAGGCTGTTTCGCAATTTCTGGTGATGCAGGCTTTGCAGTGAAGCAAGATTTGTCTTTTGCAGAGCAGCCAAACTTACCATTTTCGTTATAGATCATTTGCGTGAACAATAACAAGATTTCCAACATTACTCTTCTTTCCTTCCCTCGTAAAAAGTGTTTGAACACAGGTGAACCCCCAACCCTTCAGAAAAAAATAACGTTTAAAGTGAAAGCTACCCGTAAGCATAACTGCGCATTATCAGCATCATCGGATTTGCAGCAGAACAGAGCCCGAATAGCACGATAACATAGCAGGGACATTGTCCCGATCCTGGTATAGACTGGCACCTACTCCAGCTCTTTATAAGCGTTCGACGAAGCGCTAAGAAATTGTACGTTCGGCTATGTATGTAACAGCGAATGTAGGGCCAAGTTTTACCAATGTTCTGCGAATATAGCAGCTGGCACAAGTATTACAAATCTCTAGTCAGTGTCGCTCCAAACACATGATGAATTAGCAGAAAGTGAACAGCGCAACAGAAGGCACATTGAATAAGAAGCGCTGGTATGTGTCTTCTTCGATGTCCCGTCTGTTGTGCTGCTAATTTTATAGAACGTATGTCCCGTCTGTGTAACAGCTGAGGTAGGGTAATACAGCCAAGGGATCGTAAAGGCCAACATTGAGCCAATGTATGACAGATATCCGACCAGTGTGACCACTGACTTTGAGCATCCGTTAGCCGGCCTAAAACCACCATTAGAAAACGTTTTACCTAGTGCAAAATTTACATTCATTTCACTACTTAGACCCGTCATTCACTGACAACATTTACTCCTATTTACCCAACATCGCAAACAAGCCAACCTCACGGGCTTGAACTATGCGAGTGCTGATTGCCGATTCGGACATGGGATACGTGAATTGTTCGATGTCCGGATTATTCCATCTTTCCACGGGTCACGACCACGTTATTTCAAGAAACTGAAAACTGCCACTACATCTCAACCCTAGCCTCCTTGTATTAGTTATTGCTTCTGTTAGTATCTACTCGTTTACCCTAGTACACCACCGGTTTTATTTTCACCGCATTTCAAGAAATGAAAGTCGATATCAGAGGGATTCTAAAGATTTTTTCATCAGGAGCAGTATGAACACGCGGGCACGCGAGTTTTGAGAAGTCGGCATGTGCACTGGAGACGTTCAACGACTCCACTGAGCAGTGCTTACAGAACAAAAAGAAAAAAGGGGGGGGGGGGGGGCAAGTTCGTGTACCAGTAAGCGCTGTTTTCTTTAATCTCTTTCATGCCAGTTATTTCGTGTAACTATATCCCACACGAAACAAAAATCTGCCACTTTTTTTTTCCTTCCTGCTAAAAGGGCTCAGCTGAACAAGCCATTTGATACGATTACCATACGAGATTAAGCTAAAATTAAGTACCAGCGATATTTCAATTTTTTTTTCGGTTGCGAATCAAATTCGAAGAGTATATAGATTACAGAAGCGCCAAAAAAAAAAAACGCTGAAAAAGACGCAGAACGACAAGAAGGCAATGCGATATAGACCCCCTTTTCCTGTTTTTTCGCTGCTACGAAGCACAAACAAGCTAGCAAAGTATAGTGTTTTAAAATAGAAGGAATTGGTCGTGAGGTACCGTTTGGAAGCCGGGGATTTAATCTAATAGGAATTTGCTAACACCACAAAATAAAGGTGATTGGGTGGTTACTGAGAGGCAGATGGGAATGGGGTATAGGTGCCGAACTCTTACTACACCTTGTATAAATAGCAATAGACAAGAAAAGAGCTAAAACTCCACATGTAAATGGGGGCGGGTGCAGAAAGCCATAGCCTGTAAATAAAAAAGGGGCCTGTTGAGGCTGCAAGTCATCAGTCACGAGAAACGTATCAGCTTTCGAGGAGCCAGATGCTGGTTCAAGCCAGCTCCCTCCAAGCGTGCAGCGCCAGCCACGTCTTCCGAAACCCCCGCCAAGCTCCCTCTGGTGTCAGATCGTAATTTGGGCCCGTCCCTACGCCGCCGCCGCCAACATCACTCCTCAGCTTCTTGGCCCCCGTGTTCCTTCACCTGCGAAACGTTGTAATGCAACCGCGTAAAGCACCGCTCATTATGTAGATGCGTCCCCTTTCGCTGATGCATCGGCTGTGATGCGCATATTTTGGCGGTCTTCTATGAGCCTCCCTCTCAACCTCTTCCCTCACCTCCTCCCCTCTGCCGCTTGTCCGCCCCCTCATTCTCCGCCAGGTCTGCCGAAGGAACCACTCCAGACAAGCCGCTCCACGTGCACCCATATACGTTACGACACAGAACGCTTTTCGAGACATTGTCCGCTATCTTTTACCCGCTCCTCGCTCGTTCCTTGCCGCGACGCGAACAAAGGCTGCTGCCGACGTAGCGCTGGTCCCGCCGGCGCTAATTTTTTATTGGACAGGGAGGCTCCTGAGGTGTCCCAGGCGCCCCGGGCCGACCGGAGGAGAAGACCATTGGTCAGTCTGGCGGTCGGGCTCTCCAACTTGATTCGCGGAGGCTGGCGGTCGTGACCGGTGTGTCTCGTAAAGATGTTCATGCATGACACGCACGTGCATCTGTTAGCGAGACATGTAGGGAGAAGAAAAAAGCATAAATACGGATCAGCTCGAGCGCTATACGACTCCCCTGCGTCGTGCCGTATGCTTCTGGGAGAAAAAAATCAGGGCGGCTTTTGTTATGTGCTCTTAATGTTTGGTTTGTTATCGTTGTTGCTGTCGTCGTTCGCACCAATGTAAAACTTTCGCCGTGGAGAGAAGAGCGTCTTGACTGCTTCTTGCGTTGCTCCTATACGTTTGCCGTAAGCCAAGCATGGAGAAAACTCTAACCGCGACAGAACTTTAACGTAATCCGAAAACGCGCGAACATGTAGTATCGCACTGCGCGTGCATGTGTCGTCGCTACAATTGATGCTATGCTCGTGGATTGATAACCAAGATTAGAAAACACTATGGCAGGCCATTTACTTGGTTGTAAGACCCCGCCGCGGTGGCTCAGTGGTCACGGCGCTCGGCTGCTGACCCGAAAGACGCGGGTTCGATCCCGGCCGCGGGGGCCGAATTTCGATGAAGGCGAAATTCTAGAGGCCCGTGTGCTGTGCGATGTCAGTGCACGTTAAAGAACCCCAGGTGGTCGAAATTTCCGGGGCCCTTCACGACGGCGTCCCTCATAGCCTTAGTTGCTTCGGGACGTTAAACCCCAATAAACCAAACCAAAACTTGGCTGTAAGAAGTTCTTTTTGCGTTGTATTGCTACTGGCACACTCCTCTGCAACCGCAAGTTGCTCAAAACGTCGGGTGCCTACGTTGTTGCGGTCTCAACGTGCTCCGTTCGAGGGTACGTTGAAACGTATACAAGTGCTTGTCGCAACCCCTGGCGGATTTTGCTATACGTCACAAGAGCTGCCTGTATTGTACCACTAGAAGCCCTCTTTCGACACGTTTTAGAAGCAGTAACGGGGTTCGCCTGGCCACTCTCCTCGACGCTGGCTTGGTTGGCGTTCACGTTGTCGTTTTCTCGTTGCCATGATGGCGCACGTTCACAGCCGCGGTTTCCTTCTTGTGGATGTCGGCGACGGATATTGCATTGGGTGCATTGTTCGGGATGGATTGGTTATGTATGCTAGTGGGGACATTTCGACGTCACTGCAGTGTCGGGAAACCATGTGCTCATATAAGCGCAAAGTCTGTGCCGCAGACAAGCGCGACAAAGCGATGGTCTTGTGGTAGAGCATCCGCCTCGCATTCCGGAGGCGCTGGGTTCGATCCCCAGTGCCACCGGGTACTCACCGCTTTTCTAATGGGTACAAGATTTCCCCCGGCCTGTGGTGCTCGGTTTTTCTGGGGTGAACTGCTCGGGAAAAGGGTCCTGGACCAAGCCATTGCATTGACGGACCAATGACTCGTTCCGCCGTCAAGCAACCCTAAAACCTCCTCACGGGGTGAAAGCCCACTTGTGACCCCATTACAAAGTTCTGTTTGTTGTGATTGGTTGTTTCACAAATTCCGCAATACCAGCTAAGGATAATTTCACTACGAAGGCGCGATGAGTGTCATTTAGAAGTGTCGTCAACCTCGCTTCTATTTCCTCTCCAGGAGCTAATATGTTCTTACTTTTTTGTTGGCACTTCAGTTTTCTTGTTCGCGTTTCATTCGTTGCTGATTGTACCTTCCATCTGCTATGAAGCTTCGAGGTGCCTAGGCAGCGTTAAAATTTGACGCCTGTCCGTGGTTTCAACGATCTATGACTCTCGGTCTGCTTGCTGCAAATCATGGATTGTCATACTTCTAATACAAACTGCAATTCTTGCCCTTAAACCCACATGACAGCATAGAAACCGCATTCTTGGACGCCTTATTCTCTCAAAACTGTTACAAAAGCTGTGGGCTGTTCGACGTAATGGTATTCTGTGGGAACACATAAACTCTATGTGTTCAGGCGCTTCAGTAGCAGCGAAACAAGAGGGTAGGGTTATCGCGTTTTGAGGAGTCTTTATCAGCGGTCCATCACTTATGCCACACGTGACATTTGTTTTTGAAACATCTGCCTTTTGTAATGTGAGCTAAGCTTGAGGCGCTTGTTGCATTACTGTACAGCATTTTGTGAAATTGTAAGCGCTCATATTCTTCCAAGTTTCCATTCCAGCAATAACACAAAACATTCAAGGAAAAGCAAAGCACGCAAACAGTCGATATTTTGAATTTGTTGTTAAGGGACGAAGCAACGCGAACTGCCGCATACTGCACTAGACCGGGCATTCTCCGCGCCGCATGTTCTAATGTCTTTTTATCACCCAGATTTTTTAGAATGAAAACAATGACTGAAATAAATTGAAAGCTTTGTTTTCTCTGTGATACCTGCCGGAAGGAAATATCTGCCATGATATGCTATTGAACTAATTAGTTCATTGTACTTAATGGAAAAGGCAAAGAACGCGGCATAAGAAATGGACGTGAAGAGGAGACGTACCGTATTTTCCGGTGTATAAGACGCACCCTTGTATAAGATGCACCCGCCATATATGCAGGCTGTCATTGAAAAAGTTGGTATATAAGACGCACCCGTGTATAAGACGCACCTCAATTTAACCGGTTACGCTAGTGAGAATGAAACACGCTTGCGCGAGCATCGCGAAATTCACTGTACCTGTGACAAATTGTTTAGCAACGCTAAGCGATCGAAAATGGCAACACTCACGTTATACCCGCCCACGTTTTAGAAAAAAAGAAAAAACGAAACTGCTCTGCATTATGTCCATAACAACATTTTATTTGTACTTAAAACCTATGAAGTCTTCATCTTCGTATACGCTATCAAAAAGTTCGCCCACTTCTGGCGGCAACGAGCAGGGCCGGATTAAGAAAAATGGGGGCCCTGGGCTAATGCGCATGTAGGCCCCCTCTCCCTTTCCCTCTACTGACTCCCCTTCCCCTTGCTTCACTACTGGAATAATTCACATGTTTCACTGTAATTCCACCAAATTAAATAAAAAGAATGAAGTGTGATCAATGGGATTCATGCAACAGCAACGCATTAGCATCAGTTTTACAGCGCACAAAACACAACAAGGCTCTTGGGACGCACTACACATGTCCGTCTGTGGCCGAGCACCTAACGCCATGGAAGAGCCACGTGGGCCGACCGAAAGCTTGCGGGGCATGCAGTGCACGCCGCCTCTATACGAGCCGACAGACGGGTTTTCGTTCGCAGCACTGTTCTAATGCTAACGCATTGAAGAAAAGCAGGCTGAGCTAGCTTCCTACAGTTGAGGTTGGTACTCCGGAAGCGACTAGAAAATAGAAACACTCGTTAATTGATGCGCCGAGAGGGTATTATTAAAATTTATTGAAATTAAATTCATTACACGATGAACATTCACTACTGCCCTCGTGGGCACATCTGAATAGCACTGGTTCAGTGGTTATCATGCTCGGCGCTGAGCCGAGTACTTGGCTTCAAACCCAGCCAGACGGCGGCTGCGTTTTGATGGAGGCGAAATGCAAAAAGGTGCCCGTGTGCTGTGCGATTTCAGAGCACGTTAAAGATCCGCAGGTGGTCGAAATTATTCCTGAACCCTCCACAACAGCTGCTTCATCTCTCCTTTCATTCACACCTTCCTCCCTTCCCTCAACCCACGTCCACCTAGAAGTGAGCTAGGCAGTTACTGTGCCTTCTATTTCCTCAAAAATTAAAATTCACCTGGCTCTACAAAACCAATGCCGAGAAAAAAAGAACGGCCGCGGCGGTCGCATTTCACTGGAGGCGAAATGCTACGAGGCCCGTGCACTATGCCATATCAGTGCACTTCAAAGAACCCGAGGTGGTCGAAATTATCCGGAGCCTTCCATTATGGCGTACCGCATAGCCGGACTTGATTTCGGACGTCAAAGCCTATAAACCTAAACATAAAGCGATAAACGATTGTTTCGCTTTCCTAGTGGCCGCCGGAGCACAAAGTGAAACTGTGGGACTCCCAAGAAGCGAGCACAGCCTGATTTGTTTTTCAGTTTGGTAACGCTATAGAAGAAAACCTGGTGTTGAATAAAACATTCTCACGACAAAATGTCATATCTGTGCGATATTCGAACTCGAACAATCGACTTGTGTAGCTGAGAGAAGCATTCTACTGCGCGCGTTTATTTTCTCAACAGTCTGTATATGAAAATTCTGCTGCGCATTTTGGTTTCGTTTTTGCCTGCCC
Organism: Amblyomma mixtum; assembly: GCF_055824585.1. Lineage (NCBI taxonomy): Eukaryota > Metazoa > Arthropoda > Arachnida > Ixodida > Ixodidae > Amblyomma > Amblyomma mixtum. Next base: position 30,788,283 of record NC_143013.1, on the reverse strand, counting down.
TGCTCTAATGATACTTGTGACGCTAAAGCGTTGCATTTCCTTACATTTGTAAGCCATGCAGAGGGCGCAAAGCAACTATTTTTTACATCTAGCACGCACTGCATATTAGCGAGGCGGGAGTCTCGCCTCGCCGCTCTGTAAAAACGGATGTTATGCCGACGCCAGGACTCTCATACACTTTCAACACAACACCTTCAGACGCCACTGAACGGGGGGATTGACAGAAAACCACGAAAAACTTTCCGCAAGCCGTAAGCAAATGCATATCTCGCTTCATAAGAAATGGGGCCCCCTCCAGGGTGGCGGGGGATTCCTGTTTTTGCAGCTCGACAAGTTCTCCCCAACTGATCCGGCTGAACGAAGTTATAAGGTGTGGGCTCTCATCGTTCTGGTTTTCTCGCTTCATACGTGTCGCTCAAAGTTCCATTACCCGCGGTTCCATATACTAAGCAAGTTAGAATAATTGGGCCCCTTCTCCTGCTGTCGGAGGTGAGGCCCTGGGCTGCAGCCCCCTTAGGCCCCCCCCTAATCCAGCGCTGGCAACGAGGCTGAAACATTCTCTTCGTACTACGTACACGGAGCAAAGTTGCAAATGGTGGCTAAAAAAGAACACCGGCTTGTCTTGACGTGTCTTGACAGTGGCGAGAAGCGCGATTGTCTTCATCTTTTGGCATTTCACATTACTTTTGCTTGGGGCCTCCGAAACGGTTGCGTGTTTGTGATCCCGGAAGTCGTCATCCCAGCTGTTTCATGATAAAGTTCACCTAAGAAAAGCTGCGCACGGCGGTCCCCGTATTGAAGTATTAACCGCGTTACAACCGCGTCATTGGTAGTGATATTTTTTCAATGAAAAAAGCTTGAACATGAACCTGAGTAACATGAAACTGAGTAACATGAACTCGCAAAAAAAAAACGCGAAAAATTAGAGTATAAGACGCACCCTTGTATAGGACTCACCAGCAAGATTTCTGAAAAAAAAAAAAGCCGCGTCTTATACACCGGAAAATACGGTATACAGGCCGGGATCTTTCCATCCCGTTCGCCCCCTGTTCATGTCCTATACTTATGTGGCGCTTTTGTGTTCGTTTTCCAACAAGTACAATTCGGGAGCACTCGTATGTGGCTTTAAATTTGGTAGGGATGGGTTATTTTTAGTTAATCGCTTTGTTCAATTATATAGATGTCGGCTAGAGATCTCGCGGTATGCCGTTGCACTTGTGGTCTCGGTCTGTTCTAAGAACGACAACGAGACCAGGAAGGGGAGACCAGGCAAAAGAGAAACAAGGAAAAAAAAATTAATTGCTGATTTTGAAACTGCAAGAGACTTCCGGGCCGAAAATATCGCAAGCAAATATTATGTTCGCGATAAAACATTGTCCCTTAATTCGTTGACTCTCTCTTAAGTCATGCTGCATCATAAGGCAGCATTGGCAGGACTGTGTGCTGGTGTTTCTTCGATGTTATTTATTTCACATGTGGCCTATGGCGCTACGCTTTTCGCAGTGAGCAAAGCAGACTGGCGTTTAATTCGTCTCATGAGAAGCCTGAAATTAATAAATGAGCCGGTTCGAGAGAATTCTGCCCTGTACAGAACCGTAGCTTTCATTTCTGAAACCAAGTTAAATGAACTGTATAGGTATATAGTTATGAGGAGTTTGCTAATGCATAAACGTTAATAAACTCAGTAGGATATTTGAATCTTGAAAAATAAAATCTTTGCACATAGGGCGCGCAGCAAGAAGGCCATGACATTTCAGAATGCGCTGTATTACCGCTAAAGGGAGAGCTTTGCGCATTTTTAAAACTATCCTATAGGGCGTGTCTTGGTCATGAGTTCTTCCTCAACTTAAGCTATGCAGCGCTAAGACTGCTCTTCCAGCAACTTGAAAAGACGCCACACCTTCCTCAACCAAGGTGACAAAAGTCATGTCGTGATTGTACGTCATGAGATTGCCAGCAAGCCGAAGAAGTTCGTACTGGCTGACATCTGGTAGGAACTGGTACCTGCCAGTTTAGCATATTATGTATCCGCTGAATAATGCTACTCAAGAATAGTAAAAAAAAAAAAGTAGCCAAGGGCAGCGTTATCGTGTCTCGAGTGTTGATATACGTTACGTATTACATATTTTATTGCTTTTTATAGTGCTAAACAGTTGCATTGTTACGAGTTTGTTGCAATTACACCTTTACACCGTGCCCTATAGGCGCTGGTAAGTATTTTAAACAAATAAATAACGCATGTTCCATAAACGAGAAAAAACCTTTGCATTGAATAGCAGTTTCTAACCGTTTGTATAAGTTTTAGTACATTTTGATAAGTGCTTTGATTACATACATTGAGTGTTCTTTGAGTGCGTGTAAGCACTATCCGTTTATGTGGTGCTTAGAGTGTTCAACTTCTTTGAAGCGAAACCTAACCAACGCACGCTCAGCAGACGCATCCTGGTGCCCTGTTAGTGCGGCCCGTTTCCGATAGATGCCGCGACGCACCCGAGAACTGGCGCGGAGTCGCCGTTCCGCTTGCTCCCTCGCGAAGCGCTTCGAGCGGGAGCGTTTCGTTGCGTTCAAGGATTCGACATTCTGACATTCTAAGGCTAGCAATTGTCGACGCTGCGTAAAGTTCAAATCCCAACGGTTTCCGTGATGACAGATGTGTCGCGTAGAAGCGTCAAACCGGAAGACAGAATGCACGACATATGGCGAAATTGTTCCAAATCACCGCGTCATTTGACAGCTTTGCTCAACTTTTCAATTTCCACATTTTGCGATGGAAAAAATCTGCAACTTTCGGAAATGGTACACGATATACGGAGCGTCTGTCTCATTAGCAGAAATTCTACGCATATAGAACTCGCGACTTTTGTGCTTAATATTCTTTATTTTATTTCAACAGAACCGCCGCGAAATCGTCTGTTGCCACTTGCTTTGTGTCAGAGTATACGTGTCACTCAGGTCTCAACCGAGATGCATCCAATGTACAGGAGCTCTGTAATGTTTGTCGATGGGCAACTGTTTGGTTCGGATTGTTGCTGCGACACTATGCCACAATGAACAATTCGATGACATTAAACCAAGCCGTCTAAAACCAGAGACTTTCGTTATTGTAACCCCTCTTGATAACCTAAGCAATTGCACCCTTATTTGCAGTTTAACACAACTGAGTTAGTCACGGATCAGTTGCAGACTAACTCAATATTGTTATTGCATATGCTATCCACAAATTAGGAGCAGATTACTTAATAGTTAACTCTCAATATTCGTTTTAACTAACTTTCCAAGGATATTTAAAATGTAATATGCTAGCGACCAACGCATTTTACGAGTATATGCTCTTTAATAGGAACCGCAGGAGTTTTCTTTTCAATTTATATAGCGCTATTAGACATTCAGGAGACGCTCATTCATACAATTAAGCAAAAATTGCACACATCTGAAATATTCCTTGAAATAATAAAAGCTTATTTTGCTGTAAAATGTGCAATAGTACTCAGTAAAATCAGTTTTACGGTAGTACATTACATGCTGATAATCTCATTGATACCTATGTTAGTAATCGAAAACAGTGCGTAATGCCAGCGGCTAGTGCTTCCGATTTAAAGACTGTATCAATGGGAGCCCATCAAATCTCATTACTTGCGCCTTAATTCCCTTTTGCTTTACATTATACCACTTGCAACATTCCTGAAACTGAAAAAATAATATGACGCAGATGGTGCCTAAGTTTACTTCAGTGGCCCATCTTTATAGCTCATTTCAATATTGGGGCAGTTATGGGGCTAGGAGTTTTTTCCTGCTTGGTTGCAAAAATGATCTCGATGTGAGTACTAAAAACGAAATATATCATATTTACGGCGCGCAAGTCTGCAGTTACCAATAATTTTAATTATAACCTTCTTAATGTCATCATCGAACAAGCTGATTCAGCAAAATTCCTTAGTGTTTATTTTCAGGGATGTTTATAATGAAACGGGCATTGTAAATGTTAAAATCGAAATCGTAACAAGCGATTGGCACCTGATGCTCCATACGATGCGCTATCTAGTTCGTATTCAACTGTTCTTGAGTTATGCTTACAGCATTATATCTGTTGATATGAGGTGAAACTGCGGTCACAAATGAATAGTTGTAATCCATTGCAGAAATAATCTATCTGGTCCTTTCATACTTCAGAATACCGGAAAACTACATGCCTGTATAGGTAGAAATACAAGTCGCTTGTAGTATAAACCATGGCATTACCATCCTAAACGCGCGTCATACATTTGCGTGCTATAAATAGAAAAGCATCGGCTGGAATTTGAAGGTGTAGTACATGTTTGACGAACGCCTACTGTCCATTTACAACATATAGATAACCTAAACTCATAACAGATTGGATTGGTGCCTAAGATAACAATAACCTAAACCCTTAAATAATGATAACGTCGCAGACGTGTCTGACCAATGCACCTTGTGCAGTTCTCCTTTAAGTGTACATTTTCCAGCGTTTAGGCTTCCCTTTAATTATAGGAGTGGCTTGTTACTTTTCCTTGTCTTGTTTTCTTCTTGTGAATTTGGTGTTCCTTCAGCGGGTGTGATCACATACAATGCCACATGTGGTGCTTTAACTTGTGCCGTCGAGTTTATCTTGCGTTGTTATTTAAATGTTCTCAATAATCTTGTAAGTGGTTGAAAAATACTTCTTCCTATCAAATCGGTGTATGCTAGAGCTTGCGATAATGCCTTTTGTCCTGGGTTACGGGATGTTCTGGGAACTAGAGCTTGTCAGGCGCTCTATGTGCCTTTCCTCCCTTCTCCTTTGCGTTTTTGTGCGAAAGCTGATACAGGACGTATAAAGACGACACTCGCTCTGTGGCAGTTTTTTTTTCCCTGTCTTCTCGCCGCGATGATTTCTCGACATGACCCAGAGACAACTCACTTGAGAAGCCGTCGTTTCCAGCTGCCTCACAAAAATTTCGTTATACATTCCATAATCTGTGTATAGTGTGAGTGTGCATTGTCTAAAGAAAGTTTTTCAAGGGTTCCTGAGACGTGTTAGCCAGTCTCTAGAGTGTCCATAGACTTATGTCTATAAAGTCTATAGACTGTCTATGGACGAATGCTAGAGAATAGTCTATAGGCAATACAAATCCTATGGACAGTCTATAGACAATCTGTTTTGCATTTATGGACATACACTTTTTTGTAGACTTTTGTCTATAGACAGTCTATAGACTGTGAATAGACAAAAATAAATATCTATAGGAAGGCAAGAGAGTCTATAAGAAGTCCACAGACTGTCTATAGACCATTTTTATAAGGGAGAGGTGGGCCTGCCTTTCCAGCAAAACATGAAATATCTGCCCCACATTAACCGAACTTCCCGCAGTTACAAGGTACGCCGCTTACGTCATCGAATGTCAAGGTCATTTGGTCCATCTATACATACTTCCGCATTGTACTAGGCAGAGAGAGAGACCTCTTGTCTCGTCTAGCGCTCTCACGATTTCGGGGTCACTTTCGGCGCAGTGACTAGACGTGGGTCCCTTATCCAAAGCTGCGTACAACACACGCACAGGGAACAGTATGGCACAGCAAAAGGAGGAGGAAGAAAAAGCGAGAGAAATACCACAGCAGCAGCCGGTGAATATCTGATGAGGTCGCGTCGGGCGGCTGCATTACGATCCTGCGGCGCCCATGCATCGCTCGCGCAAGTCTCGCCGACTATCGGGTATAAGCGAGTGGCGCGATCCCGGGAATACTGATGAGCCCTTGGCGGTGTTCATTCAGCTTCGGTCGCACACTGGGCAGCCCCCCTGTTCGAGTTTAAGGTGTATACTCCACGCATTCCTATATGTCCGCATGCCCCAAAGAGACAGCAGCACCCCGCGTTAATACTTCAGGGGAACAGTAACAGATTCTCAAATTCTTACTTTCGGAATTCCGCTATAGGCGTAAGTAGGCCGTGTAGGTTCTTGCTAGAAAGAATTGACGACACAAGAGCCGGATTCAGTGGTATAACATGCTTGAGCCAGTGGGCAGTTGACGGCTCACATCGCGCGTAGTGTCGGTTATAAAGGCAGACAGGATGCATGTAGATCTAATCCTTTACTTTAGTGATAGCATTTTTACTGCCTCTCGTCTCTCTCTATACTCGCTGTTATCGTGGCTAAGTTTCTTTCAGACTACTGAGCAAGGAACTTAACACCCCTTCTATGTGATCAAAGTTCACGTTCTGGCATCATTGGTAGCTAATATGGCGGCCGTATCACTAGGACAGTGTTAATTGGAGGTATATGGGAGAGGTCTTTGCTCTGCAGTGGGCATAGACAGGCTGATAATGACGATGACGATGCGCTGATACGGGGGAGGGGGGACTATTCTGATCATGCATGGCCACATAGCATGGAGGTGTACATTTCCCGATGGGTAGACGCGCTGACGATGTCCGTGCATTTTATATACGCCGGATAAGTAGGCAAATATTACAGCATAAGATGCTGTCTATAACTGACTATAAATCTTTTGCATTTGCTGGAAAGCACGCACAAAAGAGGAAAAACCGGGGCCCGGCCTCGACTTATTGACGCATATTCTCGGTCGGTAAGTGTACGGCTGTCGAATCAAGTCATGTATAGCATCTACATGCCAATTGAAAGTAAATACTTCTTTAGATGTGCAGTATACATGTTGTTGTAAATAATGGATCTTATTTATTCTTGTATTATTTGCGCTATGAAAATTTTATTACTCTCAGGTTGTCCTTTTTTTATGCACACAAATCCGTATGAGCACAGAAAATATCTGCGCGTTCTCATTTCCGCGATTTTCAGCCGAGTCTGCCACATTTCTATGCTGACCGCGAACTTTGTTTTGAGTTTAGCATTGTTATTGATTTCCTGTGAAAGCTGCCCAAAAGAAGCGGTTATTAAAAGAGAATTAGAAGTGTGAGACGCAATACATCAACAAAAAAAACCGCAGAACTTTGTCAGGTCAGAATGTGTACAGTATATACATTACTATTAGTCAAGCGCAACTGATATAGCACAGTACTTCAATGGATAAAATGTGTTTCAAAACCATCACTGTGAAAGACGTACTTTCGTGAAAGTTCTCAAGCGCCTATTTTCCTTATTCTCGTCAACATTGGTTGTAGAGCAAAGTACACTCGCTCAAATTTTATTCACAGGCTGATCTTCTTTTGTCTTTTTTTTTACTACTCATTCTTCTCAGAGCATCGAGAACACGCTCTCCGTCACATACGGTGAAATATGTTGTAGGCGATGTGCTCGACAGTTCAGATAAAACGACGCAGAGCCGTGTGCAGGTCCTCTACCTTGATCGATCACTTTTCGCTGTGTTTTCTTTCTCTAGTCGTGGCACGCTGCGAAAATGTTGGTTATTATTATTTTTAAGAGGGATGATGAAGGTGTAACTTCATACAATGCGATAAAGATGAAGGCTGGTGAAGAGGGTAGCGGGCATGACACTCTGGCTTATTGTATGAGTGGGCGAAAGCGGATGGGTGTGGGTCTTCAACGTTTGCACGAAACAGTTAGGCGAAGTATCACGTGCCAATTTCCACGCGTACGGTCGACGACAAAAAGTCTATGAAACACGTGTTCCTGAAACGAAGCCGATAGCTCTATTAATAGCCGGCGGCTGGAGTCTACACTTGTAAAGATGAAATAACAAGTATTTCTCTTTCATCTCCACATATGTGGTCTCCAGCCCCGGGCTAACAGCAGAGCTTTCGACTTCGTTTTAGGAACACGTGGTCCACAGACTTTTGACCCCGACTGTACAAGGGCGTCACTGAGCCACGTGCCGTGGAACGGGGAAGTGCGAGACCAAAGTGACACGAGCCAAAATCCTGAGGAAGGTTTCGGGCTTTCCTGTACGATCACGCAGTGCGAAGATTAAGTGCCTTTGTACGTAGCTGGTATTGGCATCATTTTTTTTCGTCTACACATGTGAATCTTATAAGGGCGGTTTGCTTCAGCAAGTGTATTGTGGTACGCATCGCGAGAGGCTGCCAGTTTTGTAACGCTGGTTTTCCTCCTCGTCGAATGCTACATCACTCATAGTATGACATGACACGCTCTAGCCCACGATAATTTCGCAAAGATGATCGGGACTTCCTTAATAGTAATGATACACGTGGTTAACTGAACTGCAGACGGGGCCTACTGTTCCGTCACCGACTGAGCTTAACGGAGAGCTAAAGTGTCTTTGTAGATGCCAGCGCAAGGCAGAATCAAGCACATGGCATGTCATAAGGCGTATTAAAAGCTATCCACATAGTATCGTAAATTTTAAATCCCAGACCATCGATCACGGCCGCGTTCGCAGGGATTCAACAAACGAAATTATTCAAAGCAAGCCGCATTATACAGCAATCAACAAGAATTTCATTAAGTTGTATGCTTCACGACGGCTTGTCGTATCATTACTGCCTTTAAATTTTGCTGCGGACACATAAAAAATGCAAAAATATCACTGTGAAGATTAATGTCTGTTCTTCCGCGATATGCCTAAAATTTGCAAATCATAATGGCGGGTAGCTATGAAATGACGTCGTGCAGTCTTAAAATCACCCATTCGTTCTTTTTGCTGTTTCTTAAGGTAGGAGCTGAGGTTGAATTTGTGCGTTTTGCAGTGCGACGTTTCACAGGAGGAGCGCACAGCCCCATCATATCGTGGAAACAGCTTAATTATGCATAAACATGGAGAAGTCGACGCCTGTTATTAATCTTTTAGAAGAATTGCATAACATATGGCTTTGCATTGACGCAGCATTTGAGTATCGCTGGAAAGTTCTGTGATCTTGAGTATATCGAGCAACTCGCTCAAGCATCTCTAGAGCCAAAGCGCTGCCGCCACTATGTGGTCGTGCGAGCACAGCTATGTAGGCATCAGCTGGTACTCCATAAGCCTGTACAATCACTTCCACGCCTCTCGCGTTCTTGTGCAATCGCACTATTCATCACAACGCAATAAAATTGGCCGGTGGTATTAGTTGATGCTTTTCAAATAAGCTTTTGAAGCAGTGTACACAAGTAACTCAAGAAGCGGCAGGGTTCGTCAAAAAAAAAAAAAATCGTAATTGTTATTTGTTCTTCTGCATGAGGCCAGCTGCAACTTCTGCACTGTTTGTCCTGTGGATTGTCAGCGAGTATGTCTCGTGCCCGTTGTCGACCGGATGGGATAAATAAGTTTGAACTTTCTCGAGTCCGAAATGGGCATTCCTTCGACTTCGCCATGTAGTCATTTACATTCCTCGAAAGTGTCCTACTTGATATGTTATGCGTAAATAAATGTCCAGGCTCAGCGTATCACACGAAACTATATCATCGTCATCATCACTGACAGGCGACATACGTTGCAGAAGGCCTATCCCATTGCGCTCTAAAAAGATGCGTAGTATACCAACCACCGACTCCCTATCCCACCAGATATACTAACCTCATCTCAAAGAAAAATATTCTAGACCGCGACATTAAATATGCGAGGCGCAAGGAAAATTATGGGCGTAATTCTTAACGCGTGTCTTACTCAAGCGCGCTGCATTGGTAGGGTCTTTTCCGTTATCCGTAATATCGGTTAGTCCGCCATTACCTGATCAGCGTCCTTATGGCGTCCAATCACACAGCCGCCTTTATTAAGTTTTTGCGAATTAGGCCAGAAGCACACTATTTTCACCCTGCAGATAGTCTTATTTCTTTCTTAGCAAAACGACAATCGAATAACATAATTTAACTGCGGTTACGCTTTTGTCGTAGTAGTACACATAGTAGGTCTAGAATTTCTTGTGATAAGCCTGTAGTATTTAAAACCTATTGACATTCACCTCTCTGGAATCACGAATCACCTTCTCAAAAACGTACATGCGCTATCGGTGGTTAGTCGAGCGGTGTTTGTATATCTGTAGTTGCATAGTCTGCAGGTATACGTGGTCTACAGTCCCCGAAGTGGGCCATACCATAAAAAAAGGAGGAGTAGGGCGTTTAAACTATCGCTCTAGCTTAAGCTTTCCACCATAGAGCTCTTGGCTCTCTCCGTCTGCGGGCGTTTCTGTTGCGTGTCAACAAGGTGGAGCGATATCTATAGAACGGGCGTGGCAGTTCGGACTGGGAACCCTGCCGTCCACGCCAGTTGATAGCAGAGCACGCAAGCTTTGCCTGCGTAGTTCGTCATAAGGGTGGACGCGAAAGTGCGCAAACACGCTTTTGATATATACCGTATCGAGCAGCGCGTATACGCGTGCATATACGTATAAGGCGCGGTGTGACATCGAGTCACACGCACGACAGCCTTTCTTCTCTCTGAAGACAATGGTATAGCTGTCGACACATACCCTGCTATAGTGCGTACACAAAGCGCTCTTTGCGAAGCGACAGTCGCGAGCGCCTGGCATGCAGTCGCTTGCGCGTTTTCGGAGAAACTTTCTGGCCGCACGCCACGCGGACGGGAGACATCGAAAACGTTATCAATAACGCATGACTCTCCGTGTGTGTGTGTGTGTGTGCCCGAAGCAGCGCCAAAGTTTTAAAAGCATTTACTCAGTTTTTCTTGATTTTTTTTTGTGTGGAATGTGGACGGGCGGAGGTATACGTGGCACATCTCTGCCCGTGCCACGTGTAGTCCGGACACGCATCTCACGGGGGGGGGGTTCTTTGTGCGTGAATGGGCTCGAAATGTCTGGTCTCGGTTTATTGAATAAACTTCGCGCCCGGAAGACAGAAGAGCTCGCGGTTTCAGACCGGAGGATATATGTAATCGATAGCGGAGGCGCTCGTGATTGAAATGGCGAACCACTGGGACACGACCGACGAAGCGACGGCACAGGACAGGTGTTCATGCATCGTGCATGGTTGGGAAGGAAGAAAAAAAGAAATCGATTGGATCGTGTTTGCACATTAGGAATTCGTGTGTGATTAGAGCTTGCATGCGATGCAGTCTATGTGTATATAGATAAAATCGATTCACGTACAGGTCTTGCTTCTGCGTCAACTACCACCTTGCAAATGTGCGGAGCCCTGTGCGTGCGAGCGCCCCCTGCAAGCTTGCAAGGTGTGTCGCATGTGTGGGTGGTTGTCGGGTTTTCTTACTGTATCGAGTAAAATCTCTGCAGTACATGTGTACATTCAATATCAGTGTGTGAGAAATGGCTTGTCTTCGTATCATAGCAACGGCCGTCAACCGGACTATAAACGCGCAATAGTCGGTTCCTGGATAGAATGCAAAAGGTATTTAGCCAGTGCGCATCATATTCGCGCGCCAATGACGTGCTGACTGTATAACACGCCAAACCATGTGTATATGTGGTACTTAGAGGTTGAATCAACTCACGTCGCATCACAGATGCTTCGGTGTCATGGCCCCAGCAACCTCAAATTACTGCAGAAATCTGACGCTGTTGTTTGTGAATATCTTCGTGCGTCGCCGATACGAAAGTCTAACGCAAGACTCGCTTGACAGCTTAAAGTAAAGGTTGAGGAAAGCGCCAGTTCAGCACACAAAACTATAAACGACCGGAAACAGACTGGAACAGAAAAAAAAAGGGTAAAGCTCACCGTTTCATAGCTCCCGAATTCTCCTGCGGACATTCTAGAGCTTTCTTCGCATAAGCTCCGCGTGGAGAAATTCATAACGATCGTTGATTTACTACACCATATCACATATGCGCGTATCTCCAAGTTCACGTCCATGCACACCTAGTGCGTACAGACAATCCAGGGCCGGCCTGACGACATACAAGCAGGACTTCTCGATACCACTGATAACACTGGCACTCGCGAAGGCCCGCAGAACCTTGCTGCACTCTGAAGGTGCACACACAGCGTGCAACTCATCTTCGACCTTCACCTCGCTGGACCACGTAGAAGCCGCGTAGGCCTCGGCGCATCTCCACCGCGTCTTGTCCGGAGCAGCCGCGCACCTTCAAGAGTAGGACCTTGCGTTGCTTCTGCTGCTGACTGTTCCGCACACGGCCGTGGAAAGGAATGTGCTCAGGGGCACATGTTTGCCGGCGTGTGCGCAGGACAGTAGCACGGTACGGTGCGCTGGTGTAGGAGGGAGGGGGGGTCTGCGGATCCAGGAATCGCCGCATGCGGAGTGCTCCGTTCGCTGCTACTAACGTGGTGACTCCTATTTGCACTGATCGGAATCCAAAAACGCGCTGCCCACTTCGGGCGCCGGCACTGCAAGCAGGGCCAGGGGAGCGTCGGAAACCGGAGGAGACCAACATTAATAAAACATTTCCGACGGGCCTAAACAGCCAAGGATAATGCGTGCCGCTGATCTGCTGTTCACAAGCTGCGAGCTACTGCTGCTACTACTGCTGCTGTGCGGTATAGTAGTACGGCGCGCTGTATACGTGAATGTGTATGTGTTCCTGTTAGCAGCTTGTACGTCCTTGAGTCCGTAAGTTTATGTCTTCCACTTTTTTTTGTTAATTTCAGCGGCTCTGGAAGTTTCTATTGCACGGACCAAAGTCCTGCGAGTTTTTTTCCCACCGTTGGCGGGCATCAGGGTCTTCGGTATAATAAGCGCTTCTGCCAGGTGAAGGTCTGCGACAGGCTAGACTGTCAACAGCGGGAGGAGGTTTCAATATTGGGGCCAAATAGAAACATTGATCACTTGACCCGTAAACCTTGAGTTTCGGGGGCGAAAGTGTAGGCAAGGTCGATAAATGTGGCACGGAGCATTAAACCTGCCCTGCTTATTAAAAACTAACCCTCATTAAAAAGAAGAAAATCTTAAAGCGAGGTCTTTCCGTGAGGTCTCTTCACCGATCGCGTGTCCAGCCAGAACATATCGTTGGACTTCTTGGCAAATTTTCGCTCGTAAACTTACACGTAAGAGCCACGCAAAAAAAAGTAACTAATTTTAACGTATCAGTATTGTTAGCAGTACCCATTAGAGCATGGCAAAAAGTTCACCCTGCGCATAAGAACGCATGGAAGGGTGACAACCACACACAAGTTGTCAACCATAAATGAGGTTATTGTGCACTTGCTAATGTGCAGCATTGTAGAAGGCGGAAACACAGTATTTTCTTCAGGAACTGACTCACGCCGATGTGAGCGGGAACAGGGGACGCCAGCGTGTTTCCTCTCTAGTAAAGATTTTCGCGAGAGCGGCATCTTCGCTTCAAGAGCTCCGATGTGAGGTAAGAGGACACTTATGTGCGCGTCAGTATACAGTGTGAGTCAAATAAAACGGCGTAAAACGCCTGAAACACGAACAGAAAAAGTCTTACCCATGAGAGGTCGAATACAAGTAGTTCAATTTCACTTCAAAGGCGCGATCCCAGTTCTTTGGAAGTGTTAACGAAAGCATTCTGAGCAGCAGATAATGTTTTTGTGTTTTTGTAATTGCGTTTCAACTGTCTTGTTCACGTTGCGTTTAACGCTTCTGGTGCACAGTGTCACTTACTCGTTAATGCAGATGGTAGTGGCGGTGAGTTACTGCAGATAATGATGATGGTAGTGAATGACAGTGGATGAATATACGCGCGGAAGTAAGCCTCCTCTACTAGGGCAGATATACGTAAGGAATGTAATCTCACCAACATCAGCGTAGAGAAGACAGATTCCTTGTTGAAATGCGGTAGAGTATAAGAAAGGAGGATGTCAGGTAGCTGAGACTCTCTGACCAAGATGCCGCAGACGCTCCTGGTGCTTGCATCAGTTGCTCAGGATAGTGGTCATTTTTGATTCTCCGCTAGCAACCTCGCTAGTTGCGACAAGTTCCACCAACAGCTCTTGCTCGATGAGGCGATGCCACGAGTTTCGCCTATAGAGCAAACCAATTCTTCACGACTGTCTCACAACGAAACGAACGCGCACGTTCTGCATGTCCTCGAACAATGGCAACTGCTTTGTGCACCAAAGAATGATGCACACAACTGAGAAAGCGATCATGCCATCCGTTCTTGGCAGAAACCGTACAGGATACTAATGGGAGTTGATGCATCAAAAAATGTCACGAAATAGACACATCGTATATCGGGCTGCCAAGAAACAGAAGTGCACCAAGAGACAACAGGGGACACGCACTATGTAACAAAGCTTTATTCACTGCTCCACGAGCAAGACGAAGTGAAACAGACAAGCGTTTGGAAGGAACTTTAATCGCTGCGAGGAGGGACCATTTTATTGAACGAAGTACCACCTCGCCGAAGAACACGGCGCCGGCACCGCTGTAGACGCAACGCGACGGCAGACTGCGCGCTTGCCGGCTGCGCTGTTGAGTGGGGCGGCCACGTGCCGGCGCCACCGCCGCGCAGGCGTCCCGCCCGCGGGGCCGTTGCGCGCATGCGCAGTCCGGCCCCCGCAGAGGCGGCCCCGTGAGAGGTCCCCTCCCGCGGCCCCTCCCGCGCGGTGCAGGCGCCCCCGCGGCGTCGACGGGCGCCCCTCGGGCCGCATAGCGAAGCCAGTGCTCGGCGGAGTCAGATGTGCGCGGCGCCCGTGCGGAGGGCGGCATGGCAGCGTCGAACCCGTACATCGGCACGTCGGCAGTGTCCAGCCTGACGTCGGTGCACCTGCCGCCGAGCCAGGCCATGCAGGTGGCCGCCTCGCAGCCGACGGCGGGCTACGGCCGCGAGCCTCCCGAGATGAAGTACATGCCACCGCAGCCGCACCACCAGGGCGGGCCCAACGGCCTGTCCAGCCACCACCACCACCAGTGGGTGTCGCTGCCGACGGACGCCTCCATGTGGTCCATGGCGCCGGGCAGCATGGCGGACATCAAGCCCGCCCAGGGCGAACTGAGCCACCACCACCTGAGCGCCGGCGGCCACCATCGGGCCGCGGCGGCGCAGCACATGGGCTCGTGGCACCCCGCCGTGTCGCCGCACATGGGCGCCATGGGCGGCATGCACCCGCAGCACCACCAGCACCACCACCACCCGTACGGCGGAATGAACGGCATGCTTGGCGGCGCGGCCCACCCGGCCATGCGAGAGGTCCCTCACGCCGACCAGGTGCCCCCCCACCCGCACATGCACGGGCAGCACGACCCGCGCGCGCTGGACCACCACCACCGGCACCCCAGCGAAAGCGGCGAGGAGGAGGCGCCTAGTTCGGACGATCTGGAACAGTTCGCCAAGCAGTTCAAGCAGCGCCGTATCAAGCTCGGCTTCACGCAAGCCGACGTCGGGCTGGCTCTGGGCACCCTCTACGGGAACGTCTTCAGCCAGACGACCATCTGCCGCTTCGAGGCGCTCCAGCTCAGCTTCAAGAACATGTGCAAGCTCAAGCCTCTGCTGGCCAAGTGGCTCGAGGAGGCCGACTCGACCACCGGCTCGCCCACGTCCATCGACAAGATCGCCGCCCAGGGACGCAAGCGCAAGAAGCGCACCAGCATCGAGGTGTCGGTGAAGGGCGCCCTCGAGTCGCACTTCCACAAGCAGCCCAAGCCGTCCGCCCAGGAGATCGCCTCCCTGGCCGACAGCCTGCAGTTGGAGAAGGAAGTGGTCCGCGTCTGGTTCTGCAACCGGCGGCAGAAGGAGAAGCGGATGACGCCGCCCATCAACCAGCCGCAGGCTGGGGCACCCGGCGGACCCCCGACGCCGGATATGATGATGTGCCACGGTGGCTCTCCTGGTGACATGCACCACCACTCGCCGCCGGCAATGCACATGCAGTCGCCGCCGCCCCCGCCGCCGCCACCCCACGCGGCCGCGCTTCACCCGGGCCAGTCGCTGGCGGCCCACTGACCCACGCTGTACCCCTGCCTATTCAGCTGCGACGACACCTAGCCGTCGCCGCTCTGCAGGGCAGGGGTGCGCGTCAACACCCGCCGCGTACAAAAAGTGCAATCCTCCGTCGTGCTGTGCTGGTGGTGGTCGTGCCGCTGTGGCCCGGACGGGGACGCCGCCTGTGTACATAGCACGCGGCGCGAAAGACGGGGCCCCCGGACCGATGCGCTCATGCCGTGCCGCCTCCGTGTTTGCAACGGTGGTGCGTGTGATGCGTGCCCTCCCCACCATGTGAGCGAACCATGATCCTTTTCCGAAACGTTGTACAACAGCAGGTGAAGAAAGGTGCCAACCAACGACTCTGCCGACGACCCAGGCGCCGTCGGCGACCCCTCCCCGCTTCGTCCGCTGCAAAGTGACGACAGCCTCCTATATACACACGCGCGCGCACACACACACAGAAATACGGTTCGCGTTCTCACATGTTACGCGCTCTCCCGACACCCACACTGAGACGGAGACAGGCATGCCCAACTAGTCCAGGTAGGCAGACATCACTTCCTCTCGCTCATTATTCCGTCGTTTGTCGCCCAGGGCGTTTTTTCTCGCTGTCAGCCGGACAGTTCTCCTCCCGAAGTATAATCTGGTCGTTGCGGCGACCGAGCAGATTTGCTTTCCTTCCTCGACGTATACGTTCCTGTCTGGCGCGTTGATCATTTGTTGTTATCTTTTGTAACTGTGGCGGCGAAGTCTCTCGTGAGAGTCTGTCGTCCGAGTTCTGCGGTAGTTTTTTACGGGTTGTCCTGTCTGAAGGATGCCTCTTAGTTCCCAGTTTCTCGCAAGCACGCTGTACGCAAATAAGTGTGGATCGGCGCCTCAGAATTTGGTATAGCGTCGCGTAGAGTTCTGTGCCACCTGATTTAATCAAATATGCCATTTGAAATCTGAAAGCAACGAGCAAGAAAAAAAGGGGAGGGTGGGGGGTGGGGGCGATTGTGGGCAAAAGTACAGTAAAGGACTCGACGCTACATAGAAATAGACATAGCCTTTGAATCAAGCGCGTATTACGGGCGTTTGCGGTGGGGGATGGCTTGGGTCATAAAAATATCTGTGCGTTCGGAGGGAAGCGTCACCGGTCCACGCTTAAGCCCAGTGATCGCTGTGAGCCACTGTGGGACGCGGAGATGTCTAGAAAGGCTCTGCGGAGCCAGGGCAGCCCGTTCGTTCCATTACCTGTGCCTCGGGGCAGCGTCCGTGCGAGCGGTCGGTCCACCGGTC
The DNA here is from genome assembly GCF_055824585.1 of Amblyomma mixtum. NCBI lineage: Eukaryota > Metazoa > Arthropoda > Arachnida > Ixodida > Ixodidae > Amblyomma > Amblyomma mixtum. The sequence goes on along the minus strand of NC_143013.1, from coordinate 30,771,320 downwards.
GTCCCCCATAGATAAAGGGGCGACCGTTTTGTCTTTCACAAGCGAGACGTTATATACCTCAGAAACCACTGCGCCTGCTGCTCCCGTCAACGTGTAACTCTATCTGTTTTTTTTTTGCTCTTTTTTCTCTCGATCTTCCTGAGCATTCCGTTTCTGTGTTCCGAGCGCATGTGTGCGTGTGTACGTTTGTCTCGCTTCTCTCTATCTTTTTTTTGTTATTTAGTTGCGAGTGTATTCCAGCTACCTTGCATTTCCCCTGAGTAGCTTATAAACCTTGCGTTGGAAATCCATTAGCGCGTGATCGACGCTCAGCAGCTTTCACTCACTTTTGCGCTGATCTTTCAGCGCGGACAATTGAGAGCGTATAGTGAAATGTGAATTCCATCGGTGACAGCTGCGCTTTTTTTTTTTTTGTTATTCTTCGTGTGTTTACGGGTGGCGCGCTTCAATGCAGCGCAAGCTTCACAGCATGTCAAGGCGGCGGGAGCGAAATAGAGATGCATTATAGATGACATGACTTTAGGCGGCGGGGATCTGACCTGAAGTGCCATTAAGAATACGCGGCAATACACACGCAATGCCTGCATGTTACCGGGTATAGAAGCGTTGCAAATGAGAGCTATCACTTGCATTTTGCCGGGGGGCTTTGTTAACGCTAGAGGAGCTGTAATAGAAAACTAATTGGCGATCATTTGGGTGGCGTCCTTTGTACAAAAACCGGTGGCGTGCATTTGCCGTCGCTGCTTTGCTATTTAGTGTCTGCAAGCTGCGACAAGACGAACGTTAAACACTTCATATGGAAAAAAGAGACTTGAAGATAAACAGCTGACCTTTCACGTTTTATTTCCCGCGCTTCAACTCTATTGTCAAAGCTTTAGGTATACGCGACTCGAGGCACTTTCGTTTAATGTATACGTGTTTACATTCGCATCTGCTCATTTTGTTTCTGACACATCGCTGTGCCGCTTGGCCTAGTTTTATAGGACTGTTTGTCGTCTTCGAGGCTCGTTCGCTTTTAAACTTGTTGGTTGTTTTTGTTTTTAATCTGCTTTTGGTTTGCATCGGGTTGTTTTTTTAAAAAAAAGACGAGAAGAAAAGGAATAAGACGGACAGAACGTTTCAGAGAGGGGGAAATCTGGGGGAAACGAGAAGGAATAGTTTGGCTGCAGTGAAATACGGACGAGGTGGTTGTGAGTGCGCTGACGAGTGGCGGTGTTGCGTTAATAAAGAAGAAGATTAAACAAAATTCGTTAGACGCCAGGGTGCCACTTTAAAATGTCACCACGTGGGTCACGGGCCTCGCGCGCCGATTACCGTAATTACCGCCGCTTGCGCGTTCGGTATGGGCATGTTCTTATGCGCTTTCACGCCGGGTGAAGCGTGCGTGATTTATGGCCTCTCGGTCGGCTGCTGCTGCTCTTGCAAGCGTTCCGATGAGGAGAAAGCATTTCAAAACCCGGATTCCTCTCTTCGCCTGACGAGCCGACGCGCACGCGACAGAGCACATAACGAACCCCGTCCGTCGCCGCAGGCGCGCTACAGCGATGACGAAGAAGGCGATCCGAGCTAGATAGCTCTGCGCAGCTGAACAGTGAGGGGCGATGATTTCGAAATCGCGCAATTTTTTTTCCTTTTGTTCTTTTATTGGCGCAAGCGCAGACCTGTGCGCGCTGACTTTTTCTGCTTCTTGATCGGCTCACCCCCCCTTTTCTAGGTTGTTCATTTTTTTTTTTTTTCCACTCGTGCCCTGCGAAACACGCTGCCTCAAGGCGTCCGTGGCGTGTGCTCCGTCTTCTGATGCTGTCGCGAACGGCTCAGCTGTGTATAGCTATGGGGGTGTCGCAGTGCATAGCATACGGGCTGTACATCGCGGCAGTAAAATAAAGACAAAGAAGAGCTGCCTGTCGCCGAACGAGGCCTAAAGCTTGCCGCTGGTACGAAGATGTGAAACCCAAGAAAATGTTTCTGAACTTGAGTGCTCTTTCGAGAAGCGCTGGAACGGCGTGCATGACGTCAGAGCCGTGCACTGTAGCAATACCAGAGCAAAAGGTCGGACTCTGTGTAATACCCGAGGCGTTATATATCGCCTGTAAAGGCGAAGTAAAGCCGGGAAACAGCTAGAAAAAAGAGACTGCAACAACGTTTCTACGAGAGGGGGAAAGAAAAAAGTATTGACGCGACCGCGCAGTCTCGATGGTTTATTGGAAATACACTGCTGTTGCGAAGCAGTTTTGGCGCGGTATACAAACGGCTCTCGCTACAAACATTTATTTATCACGGGCATTCCGTGCAGTTATTTAAATACCGCAATACAGATGAGGTTCACGCGACCAGCATCTAAACTTTGTCCAGTGCAAAAAGCAGCACCTGCCTTACGTTAACGTCATTATGCAGACCTTGCCATCTCCTATATTATGGTCGTTAAAACGTCGGCGCACTCTTAATGAGGTCGTTGCACTTATCCACCACGAGCTTCCTTAGTCCTGGGTTAAGAGATCCACATTTGTGAAGCGTCAGAAAGAAGCTGTCTTAAAGTACCGAAGATTAGACTGACCTGCATATAAACAGATGATCACCGCATAACGTTGCTTTGTAAGCAGCACTCAAGCTACTCTGCTCTGAGTGATCGCGTTTGCTACCTTTGCAATGCTTACTAAACGTCTATTTATAATGCTATAATTGTACCTCCCGCCGCCCGCCTCTGCTCATTGACTTTCATTTGAATCGCGACAAACGGCATTAAGTAATGAACCGCTCAATAAGACTCCGTGCTATAAGTTCATTCATTTCGTAGAGCGAACGTGGTATCCAGTTTAGGCGATGAACTGGAGAACGTGCGAGGGCGAAATGTGTGTGACGAATTGCGCGATTTTGAAGTGTAATTGGCGCAAATTTCAATCCATTCACCCCGGGGTGTCCCTGGTAGGAGGCTGGTCTGCAAGACGCATGGCTTAACCCATTCAGCACTTCCGACAGCTGTAAAGCAGCGCCTGGTCGTTATAACCGACTGACGCCCCCATTCGATCATTCTATTTCTTTTTTTTTGCACTTCGAATATATAGCGGCCTAATTTATGTAAAGTGATCAAGCTTTCCTTTTTGTCGCTGCCTGCTCTGCCTTTGTCTGTTCTCAACTGACCTTAATATGGCGCAAACAATTGATGTCAAAACCGGAGCCTACAAGCCAAGAAAAAGGGTGCATTACAAAAGGGGAAACAGCGTGACGAGAAGCGTCGAAGAATAGGAAAATGTAAATTAGCTGACGCCGCAAAATAAATGACGGCTTCATTGGAGGCTGTTATGTGCTCGAAACGTGTAGCTACCCGGCTGAGTTTGTCGCCGCAGATGACATCTCCGGCTGTACAGGCGTGCTTCGTTACGTAGGCGGACGTAGCCGTTGTGTAAGCCTTTAGCAAGTGCTACACAGGCGCACGAAGCAACTGCTGCAGCAAAAAAAAAAAAAAATGCAGAGGAGGGAGAATATCGCGACTGACATTGAGGGAAGGCAAGTGCGACACGTCCGTTCCCGCCGCCACGATCACACTGTAACAGAATTTTTTTTTAAGTAAGAATTAGATGCAACATTTATGCTTTGTTTTTCGTTGCCACGTGCTACATTTGAGGAGTGTTGCTCTCCTGTAGGGATCAAGCGCCAATTTATGTCGGCGGGTGGCGTGAAAGTTCAGAGATCCACGGCATTGAAGGTGTCAAGTTACGTAATGAAATACGTCCAGGAACCCGCAGAGAGACAGAGAGCTGCAGAAGCTCGCTGAACCACAATACAGGCCATCCTTTCAGGGAAGTGGTTACAGCGGTTGTTGCATTCCAAATTGCTGAGCACCCATGTGCGCATGTTACGAACGAAAGCGTCTCTCAAAGTTTTCTATTGCTTACTTCTTGGCATTTCTTGCTTTTGCTAGGAAATTACTGAACTGTTTCAGATTCCTTCCCTTTCTGCGTTATTTGTCGCCAGGTTGCGCGGCATTTTCTTCAGCTGCTGCTCGTGTATATCCTGGTGATGATTCACAATCCCGACGCGTTTTCATCTTCATGTTCTCACCCAGCTGTCTCCCATTTCGGGATTTGAACGTCCAAAGCAAGCGGCAGGAACCCAGGGCCGGTGTTTCTTTCTTTTTTTTTTTCTGGGCCATTTAATATACGTCAGATATTGAGCACACACATATGGTTCACTGTATTGTTCGATCGCGATATTACGTCTCCAGTATGGACGATATGCATGCACAGAAGGCCTTGTTCGTGGGTCGTCTCTGTCACTGCTCGGAATGAGTCCACATCATTTCTCAACCTGGCTCCCTCTGACGAAACCATTCGCCGAAATTGAAACGCCCAGTCACTTTCAGGTGTAGGCGGGCTCAACGTACGCGCACGCGGTCTGTACAGAACTCTGAATTCAGGGAAAATAACATGCTCGCACAGATTCCAGGCCTGCTCCCGCATGCTGCACATACAAGCGGATCGCAACGCACCAAAAGTGCCGTGCTTAGGAAGCGCGATTCGTTCTTCTTGTTTTAAAAGAACACTGTGTGGTCGGAGGCATTTTCTCTTTGTCTCATCAGGTGCACTATCATTCACGTCTCAGCCGTGTCCTAGAAATTGTCGATACACTTCACTGACACGCTTTTTTGCGGGACTGCGAAATATTGCGGGTGTGACGCTAAATGGCGCGCAGTTGTCGAATCGTCCACGCGTGGGCGACGTGTTGGTTCATTCTGTGGCATCTGAATCACTGCGGAGTCCGACGGTTGTTTTCACCCTCAAACTGCAGTCTCTCAATAGCATGTGCATATAAAAGAAAGCAAAGAAGTAGACAACAATTATCTTTCAGAAAGAAGCGTTAACTGGCGATAATGGGTACAAGGATGCTTCTAAAGATCAAGGGAGACAGTCATAACATTTGTAATGGCAACAATAGCAATATGGAAACGAGGCTTTCGATCTGTACGTGCGAAGTCCGAAGAAGGAAACAAAATGCAACATTTGTTTGTACTTGCGTTGCCTACTAGAGCTTGTAACATTCTTAAAACCTGTTTTGTATTCTAGTTTTTCATTTTGCTTACGTTTGATTAATTTGTGACGCAGCCATTTCGATGCTGAAATCCTGGTCTTCATTTGCAGTGTTGTTGTTGTGGCCCATGTTAGTGTGTTCTCCCCTTTCTTCATTATGCTTGTCTTTCCCGCTAGGTGTCGCGGCGCCACGTCGTGTAGCGCCCTCTCTCGGCTGTCGCTTTTGTAATGCACCACCGCAATGTCGAGATCTTTGAGCGTGCTGCACATGCTTCAGTTCTCATGATAGATACGTTTGCAGGAAGAGAACTGTCAAAACACTGGTTGCCAGGGGATTTAAATTCTCATTACACCTATATCCCAAGGAAGAGAGATTTCAAAACATTGGTGAGCAGGCGCTTCAGGATGTCTTTCAGCATATGCGTTCTCTTTTCTTTTTTTTTTTCTCTGGCACCTCTGGGCTCATGTTGACCTTTAAGGACTCGGGATTTGTCTTTTCTCCGGTGTGCCACGTGCGAGCTGGAATGGGGAAAAAAAAATTAAGAAAAAAATTGACGGTCATGAATCAACAAGTAACCTTATTTTTGTCTGTTGTTGTTGACAGCATGTGCAGCCATGACTTCATTTAATAACAGCTGCGGAGCTGTATACAGCCGTGCAGTGCGTTCAAGCTCGAAGTGGCGCTGCTACACACAGGAGGCACACTTGTTGCTCTGTTTTGTTCTCATGTCCGACTTATGTGATTTATTTTTCTTACACGCTTATTGCACTCCGACAACTTCCGAAAGAAGGAGGCTGGCCAGTGCGCACTAATTAATGTGCAATTGCGTCGATTAAAAAACGGGAGAAAAAAGGGGGGTTGTGGTAAGGCCACTTTCCCCATGGCATATGAAAATTGCTCTTTACGCAGGCAAAATTATTTGGGGCTCCATCAAATTCGCTTTCATCGTAGTTTTTTTTTTTCCCCTGTCGACGCCTCTAATTAGTCCCCAGCTGCGCGCTAGTGCTGCGGCAGCCGAGCTATTGTTGTCTTTAGAGAATTTGGTGTGGTTGCAATGACATTCCAAGTGAGCATCATTTGGACGATCTGAGTCGTAAGGAGGCGTCGTACTGATTGGATGCATCGTTTGACAAGCTGCGCCATTGCGGCTGCAAATGCGTCTTAGAGCGCTTTCGAAAGCTTGAGCGGAGGAAGAGAGTTGTACCAGCAGCGTGTGGCAACGCGTGATTTTCGAATTCCAGTTTTTGCAAATTTATTTTTATTGCTTTAGGCTTAGCCTCGTTTGTCAAAGCCGGAGTTATTTGCCGATGGCTTGGCTCGTACATTACCGCCACTACATGAGCTACGAGGCTTCTTAATAAGCGGAAATTAATGGCGCAGCCTGACGCCGGGGGTGAATTTGCAGCGCCGTTCGCCATTTATTGACTGCGCAACGTGCGCGATTGGTTGGACACTCGGCAAATGCTGCTTTTGATTGCGGCTAATGAACAATTTTCCGCTAACGTACCGTAATTTCGCCGTGGTGGTCGAATTTCGATGGAGGCGAAAATCTGGAGTCCCGTGTACTGTGCGATGTCAGTGCATGTTAAAGAACCCCAAGTGGTCGAAATTTCCGGAGCCCTTCACTACAGCGTCCCTCATAGCCTGAGTCGCTTTCGGACGCTAAACCCTCATAAACCATAAACCATACCGTAATTTGCTGTTATCATTTGAATTGGAACGAAAAAAAATGCATTTAGCAACAGCTGCTGTGGCTCTCGCTTAAACGTGTCAGGCTATGAGAGTTGCAATCGACCGCACATCTCTTTCTTCTGTGCTCCCTTGGTCATCTCACTGTCTTCTCGTACTGCGTTCTACACCATGTTATTGTACTGACGCGCATTCCTCATGCGGTAGCATTTTTTTTTTTTTTCAAGTGACCGTGCCTGACCTTTTGTCCCGCACACGGCGCTCGTTTTGCGTTAGGTCTGTTTTTTTAAAACTTCATTTCGTTGTTTTGAGACATTCCAAAGGCTCGCATGTTTGATATTAAAGCGCCGAACGGGCTACTGATGTGATCTGACTCGTAACGCTCTGAGTGTTAGCATTGCACCACATCTTCATGTTTGATACGCCCGTTCCTTTGCTCCATGCTTTCACGACATTCCAAGACAGATATAGAAGTGGAGACGTTTGTATACAGGATAGAGAGAAGAAAAAAAAACAGAGAGAAGAGAAATAGAGAAAGAAAAACTATTTCCCACTAGAGCATGGCGTTGTGTTCCATGTCTCGATCGAGTCATTGAATTTTTTTTTTGCTTGTGTACATAGAACCAACTGGACGTGACAGCGTGTGTGCGTTCGTGTGTGTGTGTGTATCTGTACATGCGGTACGCTCTGGCGCGTATGTGACGAAGACTGAAGTGATGAGCTAGTGCATATGTGTATACATGACATGTGGTGCGCGCGGGACCATGGTGGAACATCTGCTGCGTTGTTCACCTCCCCTCGACACGCCCCAAGCTGAAGACGGTGTACATAGGAATAAAAACAAGAGACTGCGTGAGAGACTGGTCGAAATATGTATACATTATATATAGTTGTCTATGAGCATCTGTTTCTCTTCTCAATTTTTTTTTGTTTTCATGTTCGCTGCTGTGGATGGCCTATGGTTGCGCTCGCCGTGTGTGATTGTGCTTGTACACTGCTTACTCTTTCCGTCTGTACCTCCTTCACTCAGTCACTCACTCACTCTTTTTCACCTGCGTTCTGTTTCGTTCTGCGTCATCATGTCGCGGCGCCATCTACCGGCGCACCAGTGAATTGCGCAGTAAACTCCTCTCAACGCCTTGCCTTCCAGGCGTGTGCTCGCCTCCTCTCCCAGAACCCGGTTCCTCTTCTTCCTTCCCTCTTACTTTTTTTTCTGTACTTCGAACGAGCGAACGATGATGAAAGAAGTGTGAACAGAAGAGTGGTGATTATATGCGGACATTTTTATGATGGACACAGTTCGTATACATAAATATATTTGTGCCTGTAAAAAGCTAAACCCCTGTCTCTGTTGTTCTTCTTTTTCTTGCACTTTTCACTCAGCTTCTGGGCTGAGAATGGTATCCTCATCCGCACGAGTTCCAAAAGCTCTGTTCTTCAGGAATTTGGCCTGAGAGCTGCATTGCCAGCTGCTGATTATTCTGTAGGACTGACAAACTACAAAAGCCACAGAAACAAATATATATATATATATATATATATATATATATATATATATATATATATATATATATATATATATATATATATATATATATATATATATATATATATATATATCGACACGGAAAACGGACACAGCGGAAAGGAAACGCACGGTTTCATCTTTACCATTCTGCTGATCGCGATTATACTCGCTGATTGCGTCTCGGAGTACATAGGAGAATAGTGTTCAAAAACCAAGTTAATCCTGAATATCAGCGGAGAGGCAGGAAACATTGCACTAATGGTAAATGTGTAGCTGGCGCTTCCCCTGCATACCCTGCTCAACCGCTGGAGCGGTCGAAAGGCACCTGGAAATTAGCCGGAGTTGTTGATTTTTATACCTGCATGTATACAGCGAGAAGCTCTTAACGTTGAACCCTCACTGCGTATAAAAATAAATAAACATAAATAAAGAACACGGGGCCGCACAACATCGACCTTCTTAGTAGCTACGCGTTCGTGGGCCGCTCCAATTGCTTCTATCCTGATTCTATTCAGTTGTAGTTTTCACGCCTTGTTATTGCTACTAACTAATCAGCGCACCCCTCTTGGTACTGATCGGCCATTTAGGGAGCCTGATAATTGATAGATTGGAATCGGAAGAAAATATTCATTCAGTGCACTACGTCACTGCTTCCTTTGCAGCGGATCGTCTGAAATGGCTAAGTACAGGTAAATAAATAAATACATAGCGCACCACATCACACAGTGGCCAAGCATAGCTGGCGAAAAACGCTGTACTGGAGAGCATTCGCTAAAATGTCTTTTATTTGTCATCTTGGCGACTCTTTATATCTTTCTGCGCTCAGAGCTGCTAATTTTCCTCGTTGTAGTAAACTTAGCATTCACTAAGTACTCCAGTCCAGAGCTGCCGGTTTCTCCGATGCCAGCCGTTGTTCACAAGGTGTGTTTGACTTTTTGTTGGGAGCTTACTCGAGCTGACAAGACTCGCGTGCAGTGTTTCTGATATCCACATTAGTGCCGGAAAGGAAGCAGCAATTTACAACCTGGAATAAACGCTGCTCGAATTGCGTAGACCGTTTACGAATCAAGACTGCTAATGAATAATCTTGCACAAGAACAGTGTAGTGGTCACTACAAGGAAACCTAGTCGCAGACTGCATAGAATCAACTGGAGCAGAGCATTGAAAAGAGATGTACTGTGACAGGGTGGGCACAGCTGGCACAAGACAGCATGTCTGGTGATGATGGTTTATGATGGCTATTGATGATGAGCCGAAGCTCAGTTGCCTCTGGTCTGCCCCTACTCTGCAGAAACACGCTAGCTGTTTCCAGTACTGCTGAATACAAACTTCTAACGCTTTCCTTCACGTGCCGATATGACATACAAACAATAGCTTTCGTCCTTCAGGTGGGGTTGGAATGGCCAGCGTTTTGTCGTTACATTGCACCATATTGCACTTAAATGCGCGGAGCGTGTAGTGTGAGAAGACAGCCTGCATTCATGCATCGAAGGCGTCTAAAGTTCAACCCTTGCAGCCGGAGCCTAACGCTGGTGTAAAGATATAGCGCAGATATATAGGAGCGCTATAGACTCCGAGACACATTTACGCAGCGTAATGAATTTTTGCGCGTTTGCGCAGTAGCGCTGATGCGACATTTCTTTTTCGTACTTCGGTGCCTTTGGTAATACAAGCGCCTCCTGAAAAGGACGCTGAGTGGTCTGCGCAGCGGTGATGTCACATTTGCTTCCGGTTGGTTCTTTAGGAGCAGAGAGATGTAGAAAACAAATACAGCGTTCGTTATACATCATGGTACTTGTCGAATGCTCCATGGTTCGGCGGTCAAGGTAGAACTTAATTATCTGTAGAAAAACAATTAGAAGCGGATCGCCGAAGCGGGGCGCTGCGTTTAGTAGTACATGAGCGACGCCTGCAAAACACTGCAGTTGCGGCTGCCAGCGCTTCAGTCTGTCAACGACCACAGTCTGCTGCAAGCCATCTGAGGATTTCTGCTGATGTGTTCTTGGCTTCGAGAAGACTGCCGCGTTTGAGGCAGGAGATTAAAGGTCAAAGTACGTGCCAGCGCAGAGGACAGCTTACATGTTGTCACAGAGCGGTGTAGACACACACGGCTGGGGGCTTGAACTATAACGCCCGACAGGCAGGGACGGATTTATGCGATCCGCTTGGCGGGTGCGGGGAAGGGTAGCATTTGAACAGTGTATTTCTTGGATCTTTTTCGCCAAAAAAAGAAAAGAGGTTCAGCACAATTTTTGTAGAATTTCTGGCTGAAAAGCCCCCTCCGCCTCTTTTAACTCCCCTTCATAAATCCGCCCCTGCTGCCAGAGCTTACACGTATACAGTCGAACTTCGTTATAACGAAACGGTTTAAAAACGAAATAATGGATATAGCGAAGGAATGAAGATTCCCGTAGGAAGCTGGGTCAACACGGGCTATAATGAAGTACTCGCCGGTTCTTTTCAACTTCGTTATAACGAGGTTCAACTAAATATGTTCATATTACTTTATTTACCAAGGCAGCTGCGAGTGTTGTGAATGATGGACTAAAAACGCTGCAATGAACAACTTGACAGAGGTTCACATCATACAACTCTCTGAAATCAACGTAAAACACGCGTGAACGCAGGGCGTCTCACCAAATGTCTCGTTAGCCTTACTGACACCTATTTTGTGATTCAGGATTCTACTCAAAAGGCGCTAAAAGAGTAGCGACAGTAATGGTGGCTCGATTCATTAAATGCCGCTATAAACACGACTTCGCGTAATTGGCCATCGCTTTGCGCATATACACCAGCCTCTAATGGTTTTACATTACCTGACTATCGTTAATATCACTGCGCTTGCGTCGGCGCTGATGGTATTTGGGGAACTCGGGGCCCAGCGTGCCTGCGGAGGCTCAATCACAGTTGTCGCTTTCTTACTCAACTCCGGGACTGACCTTTCGGGGCGACCTTTTACGAAGACTCTCGAGCGCCTTAATGCCAGCAGCCGCTCCGTCGGCGGAACGGACGGCATGCGCTCTGCCTTTCTGCGGAACCAAAGCATTTATCCAAAGCGTCTTTCCTGCCATGTTTCCTATTTCTTCACAACATTTTTTTTTTAAAGCAGTCTTAGTGTCAACATATATGGAGGGACATGGAGTCGCCATGTGGGTTATAGTTGGCAGGCTCGCTTCACCTATAGGGGGTTTTCAATATAAAGTTCACGGCTGACGGACATCGCGTAATTTTGCATTGTAAATGGACGTTTTGCAGTGATTGTATTGAGCACTTCCTATATGACTTAATTCTTCCGCTTGTGGCTTATGATCTTTAAAATGGCGGCATAGTGCGCTCCGCTTGAGAAAGTCTGTGTGGCGTGAAGGCTCTTCTCCTTGATCTCTTTTAGTCATGCAGCGAAAGCCACCGTAGCAGGAAGGTGTAAGTATGCCTGCAGTCCATAAGGCTTGGGGAGGAATTTCTTCTCGTTGAATCAAACCAGGTTTCGCAGGGGCTTCGCAATGGAAGGTTGTCCCACGCAATTTTCGAAGCCGTGAGTATTGCCGCGAACCTGCAGACAGTTGAGCCGCGGCAGCGCTAGTGAGATGCTTCGAAGTCAAATTTTTATCAGATGCGTTCGAACAGTACTCAGTGACGTTTTCTCTTGGGAGGCCTTCGACGTATGACAAAATTCTCCGGGACAAATTTTGTAGTGCGCTACATCAAAATAACTCTCCGCGTTTTGTACGTGTTCCATATCCTATGCCCAGAAATAAACATAAATTTAGGGCGCACTAACCTTCGGCTTAAGGTCTTCTGGTGGAGTCACACGTGGACATAGTGGCTGGACAGGCGAGTGCACTAACTGTGCTACACAGGGCCCAGCATAATGTGAAAGAGAGGGCAAAAATTACCACACATTTTGTCAAAGCGTTCTGCCGGCGAGATATACCGCGGTGGTTACGTCGCCACATTCACCTGAATGGCACCTGCAATGGCGTGTGCTGGATTCTATACCGTTGCTCTCACTGGCCAGTGGGCATTCAGCGTGAGTCCTACATTGTGAATATAGTGGTATTGAGGTTAAACCCAAGCGTTAGTTCGCACTGTAGATAGCACACAGCAATCTGTCGGTCCTCGCTCTATGCGGCAAGCGAGCGAATGCATGTGGGTTTTTTTTTGTGCCACAACTCTCGTGCAGACGCTACACGTGGCATTTTCTGAGAGCAGAGCTATCGTCAAAACAAGACCTTGCATTTAAAGCACTACCGTACTTAAACACCGAGCTGCAGGAGTATTAATTGTGAGGTTGGTCACTTCGTGCGTGACCGCCGCTTTGGATCAGTGGCTATGGTATTCAGCTGCAGATACCAAGGTCGCGAGTTCGATCCCGGCCGCGGTGGCCGTATTTCAATGGAGGTGAAACGCAAAAAGGTGCCCTTGCGCTGTGCGGTGTCAACGCACGATAAAGAACCCCAGGTGGTTTAAATTACCCACGAGCCCTTAGCAGCGGCGTTCCTCATAACCTGTGCGTCGTTTCGGAACGTTAGGCCCACAGTTTGCAATATACTGGATTTGTGCCTGTTGCAAGAAACATTACAAAAGAAAACCAGTCGCCACTTGATAACGGACGAGGACGAGGCGAATGCTGGCCAGCTCACAATGACCGCCCTCTGTTGAGCACGAGACTATCAGTGAGTCGCGTTAGTGCGCAGTCCAAATTACGTAAAATTAATAGGTAGACCCATGGCATTGCCATGGTAAATTTGATCGAGGTGCAGTCACTGTTCGAGGGTATAAGTGCGCCCTGTTCGGAAAGAGCCACTCGAAGACAACATTTACGTAAGGTGAAGAGAGCTAGGGCTAGGCTGAAAAATTCTGTGACACGTAGACAATAAGCGTGACTGGTCGACACATGAGGCCTGGCCATTCATGACAGCCAACGACGCGCTGGACCAATTAAGCTGGCTTATGAGAAAGGTTTGGTTTGGTTTATGGGGCGTCCCAAAGTGACTCAGGCTATGAGAGACGCCGTAGTAAAGGGCTCCGGATTTTTAGACCACCTGGGGTTCTTTAACGTGCACTGGCATTGCACAGTACACGGGCCTCTAGAATTTCGCCTCCTTCGAAATTCGACCACCGCGGCCGGAATCGAACCCGCGTCTTTCGGGTCAGCAGCCGAGCACCATAACCACTGAGCCACAGCGGCGGCTCGCTAATGAGAAAGTACTGAGCGAATAACTATCATGGAATATGTTCTTTGAAATTTTAAATAAACGCCAATATATTTCGATGCAGGCTGTGAAGTCTCCGTGTCGTGCACCGTTCAAACATATGCACCATGGGTACTCCCATGTGGTTAGACGCTACGGGGGATTTTGTTCTTTTCGTTTTTCATGTACTCGGCGGGCTGGTAGGTTTGTCGCCTGCTGACACAGTGGCCTCGTGCGTTAATCATATGCCACCGATAGCGCAGCCACGCGCGCTGATTGTCAGGAGAGCACCGCTGCCAGATTGAGTGAACGTACTCTACTGAGCGGATGCAGCGCTATGCTGTCGGGCAAACAAGTTGCTCATGGTGAACAGGCACTCGCCCCCCCCCCCCCCCCCCCCCCCCCTCCAACATCCACCATGCCGGCGCATGAGCGCACCTGCCAAAGCTGCAGCAGCAACTCGAACGGGTGCATCGCTCGCGCTAGGCTCGCGCGCTGCATAGATATATGCACGCAGGCAACGCTCCAGACGGTCGGCCAGACGGCTCTGACGCGTCGGGCTAGCTGCAGCTGTGCAGAGAACGGCGCGCTTTGATAACAGCTCCCCAGCAACGGAAAGCACAGGGCAGCAAGGGAAACAAAACAATCAATTGGTCAGCTCAAATTGAAGATGTAGTTCTGAGAGAAAATACAAAAAGAGACAAGAGCAGAAAAACGAATATTCGCGGTGGATGCGGTTCCTCTACCGACATGCCTTTGCTCTATGGAAGTTTGTACGTGATGCGACTAAGTGGCGCAAGGCTTTTCGTACGCGGGATAACTTTGATAAGGTCACATGGTATTGAGCTCGGCGATTTATGAGACTTGTTCGATTGTAGACGGAATCACGATATTAGGGAGGTGGCAGGCGGGGAAGTGGCCACTGTGTCCACTTGTACGTCTATTGCATAGACGATACCGCGTATATGTCTGCCATGGTTTACTCGGGGTCAACTTTCTGTCGTTATGCAAGAACAGCTACGAGCCCGGGATGCAGGCTTTCCGTTATAAAAATGGTCTATAGATAGTCTATAGACTTCTTACAGGCTCCATTGCCTTCCTATAGATATTTCTTTTTGTCTATTCATAGTCTATAGACGGTCTGTAGAAAAAAAGTCTACTAGAAGTGTATCGCCATAAATGTATAGATTGTCTATAGACTGTCTATAGCATTTGTATGGCCTATAGATAGTTCTCTAGGATTTCTCTATAGAGAGTCTATAGACTTTATAGACAGATGTCTGAGGACAGTCTATAGACTGTCTAAAAAATTTCTGTTAGGATATACAAATACACAGTTCCTACACGCTCACATGCCAGCCACGCAGGTAGAGAAGCTGCCTGCTGGCTCTTCCAGGTTCTACACCGTAGATGCAGAGGTTTATCTTCTAGTGGCCCAGTGTGTACCGTACGGTTGTCTTGTGTTCTTCTAGCGCAAATGTGCCCGCGTGAATGAACTAAAATGGTCTGCCTTTAGAGGCCTGAAAAGGTTCTTTTGTACTGTTTGCACACGAGTCGAAGGGTGAGTTCCAAAAATAAAACCAAACCTGTCGAACAACGCACCGGAACTACTGTGCTTTTTTTTTTTTTGTAGCGAATTCATTTTTGAGTTCAGCTCCTCGTTCGCGTGCTGGGCCTTCACCGTTCATTTTAATGCGCATACACGTGTGCGGCTTTAATATGGCATAAATGCGTCTTATAGGAGTTCCCATGCCATAGTCAACGCAGAATGGTACGTTGCCGGGCACGTTGCTTGTTGATGTCCCAACGGAGAAATCAGCAAGCAACACAATGCGCTCTGAATATACATAAACAGGACAGTGCAGGCGAGACCAGCATCAGAACAGGCCGGCACTGTACTCTCTGTAGTCTCTTTTGTGTGTATTGTTTTTTTCTTCTACTTTTCCTGTTCGAATAGACAGTGTGTATATATCGCCAAGAGACAGCCAGTCCAAAGTAGAGGTGTCAACGTCATTCTAAAGGAGCCCATTTGTAGAGACAGGGCTGCAGTCTTTATACTCGGTGTCCTTCGTGTTTATACACTGTGTGAAACAGGCAATTTCTGTTGTTAACTTTACCGCAGTGGAGCACAAAACTTTAACTAGGAGATAAATTTCAAAGCCAGTAAGCCTCTCGACTAAAAGAAGGCACTTCGTAATAAATACGCATTACAATGCAGGGATCGGCGGCGGTCAGGAGGTGCCTAATTCAATGGCGCAAAGTTAAATGAGATTAGTAAATAATACAGGAAATAGACAAGGGTGACAGTTACGAGACCAGCGACGGCGCAGCTTTCACGCTCGTGTGTCATTATTTAGTGCCGACTGATTTCGAATATGCCTGCATTATGCAGGAGCACACACAATGAAAGCAACAGCGGTTCACAATATAAGGTGTATTTTGTTGAAAGCAGAGCAAAATAAAGACTGGAGCGGCCAGCGTTGGGCGCGCTTGTCGGCTCGTTGTGAGAGCATTGATATTCATGAGGCTTTTTTGACCTGTTCGAAACATTATCTAACAAAGGAAAGCATCAGAATGTGTTCGCTTTGTTTGGCAGCTTATTTCTTTGCATGAATCAGTTCGCGCGAAAGAGAATGAGGAAAACATCAACACAAGGGTTGGAAGAAAATGTGCCGGGGGTGTTTTATGAAAATAAGATGAACGATGCATGCTAACAAGCTCCTATTTAGATGGCGATAGTATTGCAGTGTAAGCAGAGACTCAACGGCTGCTATTTCGCTCCGAATTTGACGTTGTTAAGACAGCATTCATATGGAACCTAGCGCATTTGCTCGACAATTTTTTTGCATAATCTACTGAGATGTCGCGCGCAGCCGAAGCAGATTTTACAGTGAAGCGATATATCATTGTATGCAGGAAACAAAAATAACAGGAAGGGGAGGGAAACACCGGATACCTTCTTCGCTCTTTCCTCGGTGACGTCACAATGTTTCCCGGCATCTAATGGGCTTACATTATCTCAGGAAAAATACTTACGTCCCAATTACGAAGAAACTGAAATTTTTGCCTCTTCATATCGTTTTTGGGATACAAGGGTACCCAAAACAAATAATTAATATGTGCCTTAGTTGAAGGTCGTAGTAAGGTAAGTGGGCATTGGATAAAGTTAACTTCGACCTAAGCATCCGGTTCTTAGCTTGAAGCGAACGTGCTCATAACTAAAGAAATTGCAAGTACATCTTTACGAGCTAGTGCGCACACTACGGGCTATATGGTATGTCTTAGTTGAAAACTTCGCATAAACTTGAATCGCATGACATCTTATAACGCGGCGCTGTATTTCAACATTTAAAAGCCTTTTTTTTAGGGGGAACGGGGGGGGGGGGAGGGGCATATCGATTGGATTCGAACCTGAGACCTAGTGCTCAGCAGTAGTAGGCCATAGTTATTGAGCCACCACTGTGGGGGTTCACCGAAAGCCTCCACACCGTGAGGAACCGAAACTTGTATCGTCGGAACGTTGACCACAGTGGCCATTGATTCTCGGCTTTTCGACTCTACTGCATTGCTTCAAGACTGGTAGTACATGGAGGAACTTGAAAGAACTACCGTGATTTTCGTTGCAATTCGAGACGAACAGTTATAGCTGGCACCTCCGACTCGTGTCCACCACGCCATGTGTGCCTCCGCTAACTGGCACACATTGGCCGTAGCGAAACGAGTTCCATTTTGCGTTCGCTTACTGTTCAGCGTCATGTTCGTCCTGAGGATCGCCGCGGTTCCCGGTCGTTGTTCGTCTGAGTTTGCAGAACAGGGGAGCTAAAAGCATTTCGTGCTTCAAAAAAGCCCGAACCAAGAGTGCGCAGGCAATGGATCAAGACTACACGAGCGCTGACTCTCAGCTGAAATCTTATGGGCCAACATACCAAAACATACAGCCACAGCAGGAAACAAGATAAGAACTGAAACTACGGCCCTCCACTACGGAGCCTTTGTCTATCTACCTTCCTTTACTTTCCTCTTCATCCCCTTCCCTCAGCATTTTTCAGGTGTCCACTAAGAAAGGAGGCAGTTACCGTGCCTTTCCTTAACAGGCACATGATAGGCGCGTGTACACTTATAAGCCCGCCAACGGTAGCACGTTAGTAGACACCTTTAGTATAGCGTATGAGCGCTTACGCACGTTATACGCAGGCATTTAGCGGGAAGTTACTGTGCGACTAGCAAGAGCACTTCTAGTTTATTTTACAACAAACCACCCGAACGGGACGGTAGCCAGGGCCGCAGTGGCGCCATCTGGTGTTATAATGTAAAAACATTTTGTCATATTTTTCGCGCTTAGCCAAGGCATTGGCCAAGGTATCCAAGTCGTATCACGTAGATAGCCGGTTGCATGGCGTCCCCAAATGAGTCGTGCTACGAGCACTGCGACGGGCCAGCCACGACCGGTCGTGGGCCAGCTGACCGCCGAAACCGCTACTTTTGGCAAGGCTATGACTGCCTTGGCGTAAAATCCAAATCAAGCCAATCCATAGCGGCGGTGTTTTGTTAGGGTTATGAACGACGGAATCACTACACAGAATCCGAAATAGGGCAAGTTTATCACTCATTCGTTCTGTTGTCGACGAGAGGAGGCAAGGCGAATATCACATGTTCCATTTAAGGGCAATGAGTATGCCTAAAGAGCCAATGACAATGGCAATTTCTCTACGAAGCGGGCGACGTGGGCTCCGCTATGTTGACAACGCTATTTTTCCTGGCGTACGCAAGAGCACGCACTCTAAATTCGAGAAATAGCGTACGTAACGTGAACGTACGTAAAACCTTGGTTTGAAATAGCGTTTGGCGCATGCGCAGTACGAATGACGCTATTTTATCGCGTTCGCTATGCTTTTGCGAATGTCTACGTACGCTATGCTAAAACTCTCTGTTACTTCTGCACGTTAGATTAGCGTAAGTATACAAGCTTCAACAAGCGCTTGCTTTCTACACTCTGCAGCTTCATCAACGTTTGAGGCGGAAGCACATTGCATTGCCTACTCGCTGACCTTTTTCATGGAAAGTTTTTGGCCTTTGCAGCTAATCGCGGCGCGCTTAGCTCGGCAACGTGGTGTTCCGTTGTTCCGTTTCGCCACATCAAAGTTTTTTATGCGAAGCATATTGCTAGAGCTACCACTCACGCCGTCGGCGTGGGACCCCTAGACGTCACGCCACGTGACACCGTGACGTCACACCACGTGACACAATGACGTCACACCACGTGACACCGTGACGTCACACCACGTGACATCGGATGAGAGAGGCGGCCTCCACCTCGCGCCGTCGCCGTGGGACCCCTAGCCGTCACGCCACGTGACACCGTGACGTCGTCGTGACGATGCCATCGCACAGACGCCGGAATGTCCTCGAGCGGCATTCCCGCGCATTTCGAACGCGCGTTCACACTCTGTGTAGGTGAAACGCTCGCTCCACCGGGCAGGCAGGCGCGGCTTCCGTGGCAATCCAGGCGCTCACCCAACGCGCGTCTCGGGGTTAGTCGGCGTTCCGCTGTAGCCATGCCGTTGTCTTCCCCCACGACGAAGGCTTCTAGTGGTTGTATTAAAATGACCAAGTATGCAACCAAGGAAAGCCATGTATTACCAAGCCTAGCCACCAATATGCTTCGCATCTGACTAGGCTTAACCTTAGCTAAGCCTCAGCCATAATTTTTTTCCTAGCAATTAATTTGCGCCGTGCTGATGCAGCACTTCTTTCTTTTTTTCTTTTTGGGGAAGTAAAGACGATTAACAAGGAGAAGAAGAAATTTTCCGCTTAAATTTGGCGCAGCAATTTTTGTATTTGTAGGCTTTAAGCAAGTTAGAGGAACTGGCTGGTGAGCAATAGTAAATAAGCCGAGTCGCACTTTTTATGCTACTCTTCTTGGGTGCTTTGTCAGCCTTGCCCCATTTGTTCCAGTTCTTCCCCTTCTTATCTTCGTCTTCTACAGGCGGAGAAAATAGCGACAAAAGAACAGTTTGTCTCATTTTAAGCAAAAGCTACATTTCATTTTTTATATTCTGCTGTATTTACTAAACTATAATATTTTTTATTGTTATGTGCTTTTTATCACACTGTATTTTTATGTCAGACACCGGTTTAGTATCTGATCACCCGAAAGGTTTACAACAGCAGTAAAATCAATGAGGAGATACATAACGTCAGGACCGGACATTCATTTTGTGCTGTCATCGGAGCTCACTGGCTCCTTGAGTTTGTCAGAACAGCAGGTCCCATTGTGGTTCTGCTTCTGCATAATCCGTTACCAGTAAAGTATTTTCTCGTTGTGATTCTAAGGGTGTTTGGCTTTTGTCGGGATCTTTACGTGCAACATTTACCTCCATCATGTATCATGCATGGACTGTGATACCGCTGTGAAGACACAAAGTGGTGTACGGTAATGTCGTTGCGGATCGCCAGCTGTTCCCGAGGGTTCGCCTGCGAGCATCGGCTACCTATTAGCTAATAATTAGACGGCAAGTGTGCGGGTGGAATGAGGACTCAAGAATGAGGAATGAGGACTCAAGAATGAGGACTCAAGATAGTACTGCGGGCTTCACGTCCCAGATCAACGCTTGGGCTATTCTGCAGAGTGTAGTGGAGGGCTTTGGATTAATTTCGACCACTTGGGATTCTTTAGCGTGCGCTGACATGACACAATACACAGTCGTATTGCATTTCGCCTGCATGGAAACCCGGCCGCCGCTGCCGGGATTGAACCCACGTCATCGGTCTCAGCAGCCGAGATCTCTAACCACTGGCCCACTGCGGCGGGTAAGTACTAGAGAAGACGAGGTACTCGTTTTAATAAACCTTGTTTGACAGCTTGCGCCTGCTCTTGTTGTCTTTGTTCTTCTTGTGTCTTAGTACCAACCGCGCATTTCTGTTATAATCAGAAGTTGCCAACTGGTCAAAAAACGAACTCTTTCAAACGTGTAGTCTACCAGATAATTTTTAGAAAAAAAATATAGGTATTTGTTTCTCACCAAACTGACTTAGCGTATGAGGGGCTTTTCTGAGCGCCCGTGTTAGGCTTTTGGGCGGCCACACAGAGATACATCACGAGGAAAGAAAATACAGGAGATCTGTCAGAACATATAGGGCCTGCACCACATAGACAGGCTTCACCACGCCCCTGACGCTGCTACCCTCCTGGCTAGGTTGAGGCATATTCTCTCCTGAAGAGGCGGACTTCCTTCTCGAGAGGCATGGGAGACTGTCCTCCTCAACTGGTCCTCGCTTGAGTACCAAAGGGCTCTGGTGAAACGGACGAGAGACGGGGCCTCGTCATGCTGTGTCCTGGGCTATAGGGACGCCGACCATGTAGCGGTGCCACTGTGTGGCTCCCAAACTCTATTTCACCGAATAAAAGTTTTCACCACCACAACAAAATGCCAGATGGCAGGTTAACACCCTCACAATGTCCACCCTGAGAGGTACATTCCATTCCCCGAAAGACCGTGGTCGCATGTTGCCATCCCACATCGGCGTCCCTGGCAACGAGGAAACCGACGAGTTTACTACGAGTTCAGCTCATGGCCTTACCGCCCCTTCCCTCCCCCCGTCCCAAAAGCAGTGATGGTCTTTGATTACTCTAGGGTTTCCATCAATATAGTAATCACCATCCAACATCAAGACCACCGGATTGAGTTTGGTCCCCACTTGAAACGACTGCCCTGCATGCGGCCAGAGCGAGACTTTTTCGCCCAATGTCCAGCGGACGACCCCGCCGGAGGCTCCAAGGCCAAAGCTACCGTAACCTGCATGGACTTCCCAACCGACACATGACAACCACCTCCTGTTCCCCAACCGCAACCATTTCCCAACCCTGAGACTCCTCGCGTACTACTTGTACACGACTAGGCTGTCTTCGATTTTTGTTCCCGAGCTTGACGACGCCCCCACCCGACCCTGCCACAATCTCAATCTCTCCCTCCCCAAAATAGTCGCAAAAACAACCAGAGCATATCAAGGGGCTACCTAACCCTGTCGTAAGGAGTGACGTACAGCGTGTTAGACTAATTGGAATAGAGGTAAGGGCACCTTCCGAACACGCGGCTCGCGTGATGCTGTTAAAAAGGCTTTAGGATGCACTTTATAATTAGGAGGTACAGGAACTCGAATCATGAACCGCCTGCAGCATATGAGGTGGATACCCTACCTTCATGGGCCATTGCTGGAGACCATTTCTAAATAAGAATTAAATTTTAAGAGGGGCAGAACGGAGAGGAGGCGCAATTTAAAGACAAGATGGGAATCTTGAGGCATGGATGGTCGGCAATTCCAGTATAGTCAAATACCTATTTCCTGCCGCCGTACCTAATACTATTTCAATAAACTTTTTTTTTTCTGCTGCGCTAAGAATTGGTTGGAAGTGGTAGCAGGCACAGGCTAGGTGCGATGGGATATTTCGGTGTTGTCACAGCGTCGTCGCAAAACACGGAACGTTGATGCTGCAGTCCTAGAAGTGTTTGCGTTACTTTATACAACTGCGCACTCATCAGACGTAATTCTCTGCTGTGCCTATCCTTCGCAAAGCCGCCATCCTAGAATTTTTTGCATTTATTTATTCAAGGTAATTTTCTTCCAAAAAGAAATGGGCGCCAAACTATCGCAAAGAACAGAGCACATCCCTAGCTTTGTTGGGCGCTTGTTGCCACTTTTTTTTGCCGCTTACACCACCTCTTTTGGTGTTAGAACAAGCAGCAAAGATGCGGCGGGGTCCCAAGGCGAGCTTGGGTGGGCTAGGCGTCCGGAAAAGAGTGAGGCCTAGGAGAAGGGAGCATAGAGGCTAGGAGTCGTTTGAGGGGGTAGGAACCATGTTTCACAAGTGTTAACGTCTCATGTTTCAGCACGGGCGCCCGCACACGTGTTTCGCTGCTCGCTTCATGTAGACGTAGAGTCATAACTTTCCTTTCGGGGTGGCATGCAGAGAGTATCTCCTTTCTGCTCTGTGCCGCCGCTTGTTTTCTGTTGCTCATGACTTCCCGTGAGTCCCTGCCTTGGAGTCTAAGCGTTATCCAGAGTGTTTCGCAGCATCTTCCCTGCAGTGCAAGCTATTGTGCCTGGTGCTTGCTCAAGTCTGTTTCTTGCCTGCGCGGCTCGCGAGCTACGGCGTACTTGCTCGACTCAGAAGAGGCACTGAGCACAAACTGAGGTTGACCTATATCTATAGATTACCGCGTTCTAACAACAAAGACGCTACTTTAACTGTAAACACTGCTTTTATAAGCTAGAAAGGGCCATAAAATTAAGTACAAGTGCTGCCATCGTCGGCCGATTTCGCAAGTACTGCGGTGACGTCGAGATAGTTTCTGTATACGGATTTCTAAGCCTGATCTCTTCCACAGGTAACATCCTAACAGTGATCACGGAGTCCTTTTTGGTCCTGACGTCACTAGTTTTAATAGAGTCGGAATAAGAATGCTTCATTTTTATGCGATAGCATAGAAGCCCCATTGGAGCGAAAACCTGGCTACCGGCGTCGCCGCACTGGCTGACAGTGACGTCAGGGACACGCCGGTCTAAGAATGATTCAGCTCAGATGAAAATGACTAAAACTGACTCGGCAGTGAGCGATAGACAATAGAATCAGAATTGAAATATACTGCCGAGTGAAAGAAAAATGATTTTGTATTTCGTTCGCATCAACCCATTCGATCGCCCCTAAATATTTTAAATCAGATTTTACCAGCAAGAAACGCTTATTTTGTCAGCGTACATGGCCTTAACCGGAGAGAGGCAAGCAATGGAACTGTACGCAGAACAATAACTGTATGGAGTTGTTTTCACTGTTGCTTTAAAGTCACGGGACGAGCTAATGAAAAAGTGACTCGTCGTTTCCTAGGGAACAAAAGTAAAGCCTCCAGTAAGGTGCTGGCGTGCGGCGATGACCGAATGGTCCGCGGCGCCGGAATTGAAGCGGCTCCATTTGCCACAGCGTCACTTTGAACCACGATAGTTGTGCTGGGCAAGTTCCTTTTTTTTTTTCCTTTTATTCTGCTGCATGCCATGCGCACGGAAAGTTCACCTTTTGAAGCTTGTTGCTTTCTGACGACATTTATTTTGGTTTGCCGGCAGTGAAAGCTGAAACATTCCATGTTCAGAAATTTGCTGCTTCACGACGATGGAGCGGCCCACACGTCCCAAATTGCTTAAGATACTCTAAAAGGGAATGCGGGTTCGTCGGCGTCCAGCACAGAGACTCCCGGCGATTCTTCTCTGTTGCGACATTTGAACAAGCATGCTTCGTGAACATTCCTTTGTAGACAACAATGCGCTTCAAGGGGTAGTAAACAGTGCTCTAAAAGAGAGGAGGGGGGGGGGGGGGGGGGGGGCATTAGCTTGTTCTTTAGAGGAATCAAAAGTGATGTTTGAAGTGCACATGTGGTCGATATGGCCAGACCCAAAAACAAAGTTCTGTCTTCGGCTTTGGGGTTTTTGCTATAACTTGGGCTGAGATCTTGCTGTACAGCCCGTGTGGTTACCACGCAGTGTTAGTAGTAAACTAAGCTGTCTTGGGTGCAGGTACTTCGCAGTAACGATTCGTATCGGCGCAAGCAGGACGTTGCGTGGGTGAAGTTAGCGTAAACATCTGAAGTAAATTTATATGGTCTAGCTTCCAGGTAAACCAATTTTCTATGAGCGCATCGCCATAGGCTAGAGGCTGGCATCCGCTCACCGTCATATGCATGTCATTTATAGAAGTTCTTACACGTGGGCTAGTGCGCCTCTTCGCTTCTATTATTTCGTCGTATGATGGACACATTCCATGACGTGGCTTCATATTTCTTCATTTTGCTCGGGCAAGTTTCTTATGACCCTGTGACGAGAGAAAATAATAATAATAAAAAAGGAGGTTGGCGCGGTTGCAGGAAGCACGTGGGGTGTGTGTGCTTCGACGCCGCCAACTGCGACTGGCAACGGAACGATGGTATTTGAGACGCGATCCGTTGGAAGCGGCTGTCTCAGTGTTTTGAAATTTTGCAACTCCCTTGTTCGCCCTCTTTCCTAACGAGCGAAAGACATTTCTTTCCGAGTCACGAAATGTCAACACACCTCGCAGTGGCATGTATTCTTTGTCCTTGTGGACAAGAAAAAAAATGTGCACACTGCCTCGAGCCGCGATTCGCGGCATCAAGATTTCAGCACACGTAGCTAACCCTAACTCATGCTCAGAGAATTTTACTCCTATATGCACCGCTCTAAATTTTTCCTGAGCGAGTCCAACCCTTTTTTCGCATAGTATATCAAAATCACGTTCACGTAAATGGAGTACAGTTTTTTTTTGTGAGAACATTTAGTATTCCCTCATTTCAATTTGAATAGAAAGCACATATTGAGCACAATAAACAGTTACTCCAGGCTAGTCTCATTAGCACATAATGTTTATTAAACTACTCTGCGTCGATCGATGTCATGTGGTGAAACTTTTAGTACGCTAGCACTTATAATGGCCTTTCCCCCATTGGGGCATTGTCTGTCTTTCTGTCCGTCCGTCCGTCCGTCAGTCGGTCCGTCCGTCGGCCCGTCCGTCCGTCGGTCCGTCCGCCCGTCGGTCCGTCCGTCGGTCCGTCTGTCGGTCCGTCTGTCGGTCCGTCTGTCGGTCCGTCCGTCTGTTGGTCCGTCTGTTGGTCCGTCTGTTGGTCCGTCTGTTGGTCCGTACGTCCGTCGGTCCGTCCGTCGGTCCGTCCGTCGGTCCGTCCGTCGGTCCGTCCGTCGGTCCGTCGGTCCGTCCGTCCGTCGGTCCGTCCGTCCGTCGGTCCGTCCGTCCGTCGGTCCGTCCGTCCGTCGGTCCGTCCGTCCGTCGGTCCGTCCGTCCGTCGGTCCATCCGTCGGTCCATCCGTCGGTCCGCTCCTTTCGGTCCGTCCGTCGGTCCATCAGTCGGTCCGTCCTACGGTCCGTCCGTTGGTCGGTCGGTCGGTCGGTCCGTCCGTCCGTGCGTCCGTCTGAAGACGGTTTTGTGGCAGGCTCTGCCCACCGGGGGGTGGACAACCTGCCCACCATGTCAGGTGGCGGCTGATTTAATCCCGAGAGGCTGCTCGGGAAGAGCAACCTGCTTAGCATCAACCCAAGCAACCCAGTTCCACCCCATGGCAGCACCTACCTTGTGCCACTGCGGCACTGTTCAGCTGCTGCACTGCTCAGCTGCCCACTGGGCGGCTTACCACCTAAATTTAGCACAGCAGCGCAACACCGAAACACATCCTGCCAGCGCACATATCCGCTTTTGGCCTGGTTACCCAAATCGACTGACATTTTTTGCATCTTTCTGCACTCGGCTCGTGTTATAGAGAGATACGTTTTGAGAGCTCGTGGTATTAAGAATAATGAACTCTGTCGGGAATCAATCGCAATAAAGCATTCCGAGCTGCATTATAATCGGTGGCGTGAAAAGGAGGTTTTCCTTTTCGCGCACGTACTTCATGATCTATCTCACTTTCGCATAACGGCATGAGCTTGACAGAACCGCGGCGGGTGTTTGCACGCATACAATTTGTTGTGATATCAAATCACTGGATGGTCAGAAAAATGCATTCATTCCATTCGGATCTGCTATTTCATTTGTTTAATTTTTAATTCTTCGTCACTTTGGCTAAAGCTAAGCAACACACTTTCTGACACCAGTATCTGCTAGTCGGGGCGCAACAGAATCGCAAATGGAGAGAATCTTTGTATTACACCCACTCAGTATTCGTGCAATCTATCTTAGTGACAGGACTTCTCTCAGAAATATGGCGAAGGCCGAGCGCGGTTTTTCTGTGAGGCTTCGTAGCTACGTTATACGTGGAGTGCTTTTTTCAAAAAAAGAGAAAAGGGGAGGGTTTCAAGGTAACGATTATTTTTGTGCGTTTCTATCTATTCTGTTCGTGTACAGCGCCAACAGGCATGCATGTACTCCAGTCAGAGGGGATGGGGCACGTATTCAAGCCCACCACCGTCCCGGAATTAAGCTCACCTTTTCTGATTTAAGTTTGTTCAGTCACTGCCGTACTCTCCGCATTCAAATTTCTGCCAGAAATAGAATACTTGCTGCGCGTAGTCATATTTCCAGGCGTAACTTGTATTGCCTCGCCCAATAGAGCACTGTCTCGCGCGAGAGGCCAATTTGTATGGCCAATTTGTATGGCCAATTTGTATGGCCAATTTGTATGGCCAATTTGTATGGCCAGTTTCGACAGTGAAGTTCACAACTGTGTAGGCATTTGCGGCTGTCGGAGCCCGGATGGTGCCTGCGAAATATTTTAAACGCAGTTTAAGGGACACCTAAGCTCCCCTTAAGGGCATGAAGCGATAGCTTTAATGAGTTATAATGACCATATATTGGGAATAGGTCATTGTCTACAGTTTACATTCATAGATCCCTGGGAGTGCTCATACCACTCCTGGTGCAGTGGTGCAGCGGTTAAGCGATGCGTCACTGCCCTGTTATGACAAGCGCTGCCACTAGTGTTGCTTGTGTGCCCCAGATACTCTACCGCCACCAATCACTAATTTCTTCCAGTCGCTATGGTGAGCAGTTTGGTTACAATCCAATGGGCAGGTTGTGATGACACCACAGGGTCACATGACCTAGACGGCCAACCTACACTTGAAACAGAAAGGAGTTATAAAGAGTAAGTTGTCCTATAGCGCACACCCTTTTATGAAAGGGTGTGCGCCAGAGGTCAGCATACTCCTTTTTACTCCCATATAGGGTGCATTGTTGTTTTGAGTGTAGGTTACTTATCTGGAGATTTTTTCGTGGATTTTTCGCTCACGGCCAACGACACCGACGCCGACGTCGGCCTTTCTCCGACTCGGGCCACCTTTAACACTGTCGCGTTAATGTCTGAGCAGCTGCACTGCGCCGTCACGGAGCCCACGAAACCGTTCAAACATAAAGGCACCCACTGCTTCAGCAGAGTCCACACAACTTTAGCAGCAGTCTATTATTGCGAAAGCAATACTACTTGCACTTTCACGCCTTTTCCGTGCCGCGGCGGTGACCACCATCGTGCCGCGGCGGTGACCACCATTGACCTATATTTGAACTTGATTGCATTAGATTGGATTAGATTGGATTAGATTGGACTAGATTGGACTGGACTGGATTGGACTGGATTGGATTGGATTGGATTGGATTAGATTAGATTAGATTAGATTGAACTGGATTGGATTGGATAGGAGTGGATTGGAGTGGAGTGGATTGGATTGGATTGTAATGGCATGGATTGGAATGAATTGGATTGGATTGGATTGTATAACCGATGCATCACCACAAGTCTAACCACAAGCACCGCCACCAGCTACACTACCAGCTGTACCATTGCGTAGGTACGGGTATTGCTTTCGCAATTACCGGGCTTAACCAAGCTAAGCCACAGCGAATTTTATTCTGCATACGGCAAGCCAGATTCTCGGCTGGCACATCTGTTACTGGTCCCCTTGAAGCGAGCTGCTCCGAGGCGCGATATAATTTTTCGACCGCCGCGCTCCCCTCTGCAACTGTCTCTCCCTGCCTCAGCCTGGCTGTGTACCAGCGGTGGAGCTCTTCCTGGACCATTTAGCGCGAGCCGGCGGCGGCGGTTGCTTCCTGCGCGGCTGGCCCGGTTTCTTGGTGGAGAGCACGCGCGGCTCCTTTGAGCTGCACGCGGCTCGCGTCGGGAGGAGCGGCGACCGGGCGGGCAGCCCGAGGCCAGACACGGTGCGGCCGCCGATAACCTTCCCGCTGCCCTGTTACGATGCACGGCGAAGCGCGCGAAAGTGTCTCGCGTTCTCCGCGGGAGACACGGGGAAGAACGGAAGATAGAGAGTAAAGATGCGGCGCTTCCTGCATAGGCACTTTAGTGCGCATTGGGTAAGGTGTGTGTGTGTGTAGATTTGACTATTTGTGCATAAGGTGGTTGCGTCTTGCCAGTGCTCGACTGTGTGGCAGATGGTTGGAAGCTAACGAAAAGGCTTGAATTTAAATTGAGGACAACGCGCGCAACGAGAAATGGGAAGGAAACGGTAGTGGTAATGTTAAGGGGAGGGAAGGAAGCAGGACGGGTTAGGAAACAAACACGAGTTAATGATATTCTAGCTGAAATCAAGGAAACTAAATTAACTTGACACGTTACGCAATGGGGACAGAATATAATCTATGGTTACTTTGAAGTAACGTGTGGGGTTTCAAGGAGGTTTGTGGAGACAAGGTGGCCGCAGCTGGCACAGGACAGGGTTAACTGGATGGATACGGGAGAGGGGATTATCTTCGAGTGGGAGTAGGCGGCATTATGATGATGATGATGACTTGGACTCTGACGATGGTGATTATGATGTATGCTTGTACCTAACAATAAACTGCATCATTGTACCCCTCTGCCCTATACAGCTTGGAACTATGCTCGTGTGTGATCTGACAGAGGCAGGACTCAGGCGTAGGCGCGTAATTTTTTGCACACGCATACATTTCGCACATAGCCTCTTTCTTCGACATTCTATTATATATTTACTTTTGTGCTTTCACTTAGTCCCTCTTCCCTTTTCCTCCAGCCGCTGTTCAGATTCTGGACGAGGAAAGTACGGGTTGGACAATCTTAGTCAATTTATTTTCTTTTAAGAAGCCTTAATCGTCCGTTAGCGAAAATAATACGTTCGGAATATAAGGCGGGACATTGGTATTGTATTTTAAGCATATTTTGTGCGCATGAATGCGCTAAAAGCATGTAGGAAATCATCATCATCATCATCATCAGCCTGACTACACTTACTGCAGGGTAAAGGCCTCTCCCATGTCTCTCCAATTAACCCTGTCCTTTGTCAGTTGCCGCCACTGTATCCCCGCAGACTTCTTTATCTCATCCGCCCATCTAGCCTTCTGCCGTCCCCTGCTACGTTTGCTTTTTCTTGGAATCCACTCCGTTACCCTTAAGGACCAGCGGTTATCTTGCCTTCGCATTACATGCCCTGCCCAAGCCCATTCCTTCCTCTTGATTTCAACTAAGATGTCATTAACCCGCGTTTGTTCCCTCACCCACTCCGCCCTCTTCCGATCTCTTAGCGTTACACCTATCATTTTCCTTTCCATAGCTCGCTGCGTTGTTCTTAACTTAAGCTGAACCCTCTTTGTTAGCCTCCACGTTTCTGCCCCATAGGTGAGTACCGGTAGGATACAGCTGTTGTATGCTTTTCTCTTCAGGGATATTGGTAAGCTACCATTCATGATCTGAGAGAACCTGCCATATGCGCTCCACCCCATTCTTATTCTTCTAGTTATTTTCCTCTCATGATCCGGATCTGCGGTCACTACCTGCCCTAAGTAGACATATTCTCTTACTACTTCCAGCACCTCGCTACCAATTGCGAACTGCTGTTCCCTTGCTAGGCTGTTGGACATTACTTTGGTTTTCTGCATGTTAATTCTTAGCCCCACCGTTCTGCTCTGCCTGTCTAACTGATTGATCATGCTTTGCAGTTCTTGTCCTGAGTGGCTTACCAAGGCAATGTCATCAGCGAATCGCAAATTACTCAGGTATTCTCCATTAACTCTTATCCCCAACTGTTCCCATTCCAGTCCCCGGAATACCTCCTGTAAGCAGGCAGTGAAGAGCATTGGCGAGATCGTGTCTCCCTGCCTGACACCTTTCCGTATTGGAATTTTATTGCTGACTTTATGGAGAACTATAGTAGCTGTGCAATCGTTATAAATATCTTCCAATATTTTCACATAACACTCTTCCACACCCTGACTCCGCAATGCCTGCATGACAGCTGAGGTTTCCACTGAGTCAAATGCTTTCTCGTAATCAATGAAGACTCTATATAGGGGTTGGTTATATTCAGCTCATTTCTCTATCCCCTGATTGATAGTGTGAATGTGGTCTATTGTCGAGTATCCTTTACGAAAACATGCCTGATCGTTTGGTTGACTAAAGTCCAAGGTTGTCCTGACTCTATTAGCGATTACCTTAGTAAATACCTCGTAGGCAACGGACGATAAGCTGATAGGTCTGTAATTCTTCAAGTCCTTGACATCTCCTTTCTTATGAATCAAAATAATGTTAGCGTTCTTCCAAACTTCTGGTACTCTCGAGGTCACAAGGCATTGCGTATACAGGGTGGCTAGTTTTGGTAGCACAATCTCTCCTCCGTCCTTCAACAAACCTGCTGTTACCTGATCCTCACCATCTGCTGTCCCTCTTTGCATTGCTCCTAAGGCTTTCTTTACTTCCTCCTTCGTTACTCGCGGGATGTCCCATTGCTGTGCTCGATTGCCTCCCTCAGTAACTTGATGATTACATTCGCTACTGTATAGATTTGTGTAGAACTCTTCGGCTAATTCAACTATCTTATCCACATTGCTGATGACATTGCCCTGTTTGTCTTTTAGCGCAAACATCTGGTTTATACCTATGCCCAGTTTTCTCCTCACTGATTTTAGGCTACCTCCTTTCCTTAGAGCATGCTCGATTTTCTCCATGTTAAACTTTCTTATGTCGGCTACCTTCAGGAAATAGGTTCCTGAAATTTTTTGCTCGGTATTCGAAATGTATTAAAATTTGCCGAAAATACCTCACCATAAGCATGCTTCGAGCACGTTTAAAATACGCGAAAAAAAATCTATGCGCTCTTTTAGTACGTTGGCAATTCATTAAATTACGAGGTTTTATATATATACGCCGTTCTAGAATACGTGCCTGGTTGTTAGCAGGATCCAAACAGCCATATCTTCTTGGCCGTGCGCGGACGAGAACAGGGAAACAAATCTTGAGCTGCCTCGCTCTCTGCTAGGCTTGGGATGCTTTGATCGACGCTGCTCTCAGTTTTTCACATCTCTCTTTCTTTTCCTTCGTTACATTTTTACTCGCGAGCGATACCCCCTCTGCACTCTACGGCGGGGCTTCGCGGAACTGGTTGCTTAATAGAGACGCTGCTCTGTTGATTAACTGGTTCAACGCTTGCACTCTTCCTCTCTACACTGCCTTTCGCTAACTAGTACAGTTTCAGAAATAAACCATTGTAGCACGAGCCCCGTCACGGGGCAAACAAAGGGATGCACCCGCCTTCATTCGCTATCTTTAGCCCGCATCATCTTTCGATGCAACGCTGAGCAAAAAAAAAAAATAACGAATGGCGCGATACCGAAACAAAGTAAAAAAAAAAAGCTAGAAAGCGCAAGCACATTTTCGAGCTCTGTTCATTGTATAGGCTTGTTCGCACCTGTTCGATGTGCATCGAAAAAGAACAAGAAAAGCAATAAAGGAAGCTAGGATTGGAACCGCCAGCACGAAGGCATGAATACGCGTGTGCGTGAAAGCTCGCCGCAGGAAACAAAGGGAACACCGCGGCTATTCAGGACCGGTGCCAGGGCGCCGTCGTGAGAAGCGCCTCTTTTTTTTCTCCGCGGTCCGCGCGGTTTGTTTCGATTAACCGTGGCGCAGGCTGTATGCGCGCGCCGTGTAAACCCGGCGCCGCTGGGGAGAGGAGGCTGAAGCCCCCCTACCCCCCTCAGGATGAATGCTCGCCGGGATCTCGGCTGCTCCCGTGGCCGCTGGACGAAGAGGAATAATTGTTTCTGCAGCACTGAAAACCGAAACGTGACCGGTCTGCAGCGGGACTGTCTGTGCCGACGCCGCCGACGCAGCCTCCTCCATGTATAGTGCCTTCCAGCGTGTATCTTCACTTCTATCTTGGTTTTATGCCCTGCGCGGACGATCGTGTGCAGGGTTTTTTTTTTTTTTTTGATCTTTAGCGCTTAACTCCGATTTCACAGCGGTAGGACTGTGATGTCACCTATTATCCGACGTCAGTTTGTATGCAGAATGTTCTCTCCATGCTGTTTATTTTATTTCCCTATCACGCCAATTCACAAAGTATTCACAGTCTGGACCGGTTGCGAGCTGAGTACGACACCATACTCGGCTCGTTTGAGGACATCGTCAACTGTGTAATTGTGGCCTGTTTTATTTTTTCCGCGCGAAGAAGCCAGTGGAGCGGGGGGGGGGGGGGGGGGGGTGAGGGGGGGGGGATGAGGGGGCCGTTTAGCCGCCAGATTTAGCCTGTCTTCGTGCGGTGAAGTTCTGTCCATCCTGACCTACAGTAGGAGACAAACGTCTCTGGACCACGTGCTGCGCAAACGAAGCCCAAAGTTATATTATTAATACCCCACTAGAGACCATGCGTGTGGAGGTGAAAGAGCAGGATTTTAACTTTTAGCTCCACAAGTATGAACTTCAGCCGCCGGCTATTGATAGAGCTATCTGTTTCGTTTTCGGATCACGTGGCCCGGACACTTTTGTGCTCGACTGTACCTGGTTGCCGTCGCCCTAACTTGTTTTGGTACTGGTACGCCAAGCCATTGGCTTCCTGGGTGCTAGGTATGCCAAGAAAGGTACCGCTAACTCATCTCACTCTAACACTTAGCGTAACTCTGCCCGAGGACCCAGCTTTAAAAAGCGCTTGTCTTGTTTTCTTTGCCAATATTCGTTTTCAGTGCCAATCTGTACCGTTTACCGTACCCGTATATCACACACGGTATTTGTGCCGGCGTGAGTGCCAGATATCCCAGTTCTTTCTTGCAAGAGTTACATGTTCTCACAGCTAACACGGGCCCTTAGCAGCCAATCCGTTTCAATGGTGAAGGACGGCGTGTTTTTCTTTTGTACGCGAGCTTAGTCTAGTTTCCACCGCGCGGTCTTTCAGAGCAAGCGGTGCAAATGTTAACCTAAATGTCAGGCCTCGTTAATGCAGACACTCTTATTGCCAAGTGAAACTGTCCGTAAAGCGAGTCGTCTATAATAATGAACCGTCAAGGAAGCAACAATGTCCGGAACAAACGATGCGAAAATAAAGCCTGCTTCTACCTGTATGTACAGCGGTGCCCAGCGAGCTGAAAATTAGACAAAAACCTTCAGAGCTCGATATTCATGATTCTGGTCGACATTACCATAGAAACGCTGTGCGGTTGGAGCCGCCTTTCGACGCATGGTGGCGCCTCATAACATTCTGATGTGTTTCTACATCACGCTTGCTCATACTTCGCGAATCGGTTGTATGCATCTGTACACTGTCGGCTGGCAGCTGCTGAATTCGTTTAACATCGAAGAAACTGCTGAGAAAGCTTCCTTCACAGCCACTCATGCAATTCGGCAAATGAAATGGCGCATATCGTACAGGCACGAAATCACAATTAATAAAAAAAGCTCGTCGCTAAGGCAGTTTCGCCCTGTCTTTCGCTGATGTCTTGCACTCAAAACACAAAAAAGGAACCATGTGGGATAAGTGGTTGTTGTTCATATTATTGTTGTTAACATTATTGTCGTTCAATATTGTTGTTCATATTAACGGAAGAAGAATACACAAATCCCAATGACCTTTGAATTTTCGCACTTACATTATGGACCAAAGAGATAGTTTCCGTATAGTAGAGGCAAAAATACAGGCAAACGTTTGTGCCTGAAAGATTCTCCATAATTCCAGACGCCCGTATGAGCAGGGGTCATATTAACGGGGCACTATTGTATATGTTGTTGTACATAGTCTAATGATTATAAAGCTGTGCTGTTTTTTAAAAAATGCCTACATTTACCGCAGAAACATATTCATTCGGACCACGTACGCTGTGCACTTAATCCGGCTTTTAAAGAATAATTTTCCAGTTTTAATCAGAATATAAGTAGACGTTTATACAAATTCCACTGAATGACAACGAGCCTTAATTATTTTAAGGGATACCTTCGTATGTCTTGCAACTTAACCTATCATTTAGTGGAGCTTGCCTGAAGCGTGTGAGTGTGTGTTCATACTTATTTTATGGCGCTAGGCCTGAATTTTCAACTGATAAGTGTGAGGAGGAGTCGTTCGTGTGTCGGCGTTGCTTCAAGTGAGCTGCAGGACAAATCCATTCCTGGACATGTTCACTGCTGTGGCTATTGCTATTTTTTGCGATACTTCATAGCACTAAACACCCCGGAAGATTCATCATCATCATCGTCATCATCAGCCTGACTACACCCACTGCAGGGCAAAGGCCTCTCCCATGTCTCTCCAATTAACCCTGTCCTTTGCCAGTTGCGGCCACTGTATCCCCGCAAATTTCTTAATCTCATCCGCCCACCTAACTTTCTGCCGTCCCCTGCTACGTTTGCCTTCTCTTGGAATCCACTCCGTTACCCTTAAGGACCAGCGGTTATCTTGCCTTCGCATTACATGCCCTGCCCAAGCCCATTTCTTCCTCTTGATTTCAACTAAGATGTCATTAACCCGCGTTTGTTCACTCACCCACTCCGCCCTCTTCCGATCTCTTAACGTTACACCTATCATTTTCCTTTCCATAGCTCGCTGCGTTGTTCTTAACTTAAGCTGACCCCTCTTCGTTAGCCACCAAGTTTCTGCCCCATAGGTGAGTACCGGTAAGATACAGCTGTTGTATATTTTTCTCTTGAGGGATATTGGTAAATTACCATTCATGATCTGAGAATTCATGATCCGGAAGGTTAAGTTGTGATTAAGCTAGGATTAAGGCACGAATTTTTCACGCTTTCTACTCTGGAATTTGGGTCGATCGGGGTGTGTGCTTCGTGTTATGTTCTCACCGAAATTCAAAGTGTCACGACCGTAGTTATGAGTACCACCAGTGTACAGCAACATATGCCGTAAACAAAAGGATTTCTTTGGAGGAGAAATTCGAGGCCCGTGTACTGTGCGATGTCAGTGCACGTTAGAGAACCCCAGGTGGTCGAAATTTCTGGAGCCCTCCACTACGGCGTCTCTCATAGCCTTAGTCGCTTTGGGACGTTAAACCCCATAAACCAAACCAAACAAAAGGACTTCGCATCTAAGCAAAAAGTTCATAAAAAAATTCATAGGCCCCAGTGTCTGCCTTCGAGCAGCATAGTCGGGCACTTTCGGCGCTCATGAAGCTACGAAGGCCCTCTTGGTTCAAGATTGAACTCCTGCCTCTCTTTAGAAATTTTCATCTTTCGGTGTATTGTGTATGCCCTACTACAAGCCTCAAGCGCCTAGGGACACTTGACTAAACCTGCACTCCAGTACTGGCAATTACAGTCTGAGTGGGAAGTTTCCAGGCCAGAATGTGTGCGTTCGAGCAATTTAGTGGGGCCGCCATAACACCCTTAAAGCTGGGAATATGTCTGTGGGTGGGAGAATTCAGCAGCGTGACATAAGCTCACCAAGCAGCTGCAGTGTTGATAATTCGCTCTTTAGCATCGCTGATGTCATCAGCTATAACTAAGGCGGGTCCCTTAATATATAACTGAGTGCAGCTGGAACAACACAGCGATCTCCGTCTTCTTGTGTCCGCGCCTACACATTGCTGTGCATTGTTTAATTACATTGCATTTGTCTTTTCTAGATGCTTTTGGACTACACAGCTTCCCAGCCTATCGAAACCCCCAGATATCTGGAATAGCTGGATGCACATCGGTGACGTGCCAGTCTCTTGAGACGCTTTGGGCGTTTTTTTTTTCTCTTGTTTTTTAACCTTTCGAGAGTGAGACAGTCGCGGCAGTGATGAATGTCCGGGTGCTTGCGCTTTGCGCCATGTCTTTTGAGTCTTAACACAATTCTTTTCAGGCGGCGCTAATGAGGCCATCGTTTGCTGCGACGTGGTAATAAAGTTGACAGTCTAATAAATGTAATGCAGCGTCGGCGCTGAAAATCACTCCCGCAGTGAGCGCGCTGTACGGCGCTCATTAGCTGTGAGGGCATTCAAATAAGAAGAATCTTCAAAGAAAAGCATCTTAAGGTTATAAGGCACCCAATCCATTGTAGTCTAGCACACAAAGCACATAATGGAATCAGAGCTACCCGCCGTTTTGAGGACGAAATGACGTGGTTTAATCCCTCTAGCAATTTGACATGAAGCAGTTCCGCACTGACGCAGTCACTTTGTGAAATGTTTTGTGGCCACCTACATCTTGCTTGGATTTGCATAAAATGGAGCGACGCTTGTGCGCGGTTTGAAGTTTGAACGATGACTTGAAACGCAATTGATCACGTACTGGGAGAAACTCGTCTAGCTAATTAATTGATTTGAGCTTGCGTTTGCTGGAGGGTACGACACGATTCGAAGGTCACGGAAGCTCACCAGTGAGCGCTTTCCTTCAGTATCCATGCGCAGTCGGAAAGCGACGACTAATCATTATTTCTTTTTTAAAAATTTCTACTCAATTCCGAAGATTGTCCTCTGTTCGCATAGGAGAGTGAGCAATGCTTAGTTCATATTCTATTAGATTTTGCTTTGAAGTCAGCGCTGCCATTTATCCTAAACACGAATAAATTAAGGGAGCCGCTTAAAAGTGGCGAAGTAGCACCATGCTTACATAGTGCGCTTCTTTCTGTATTTTTTTTCATAGATGTTCTATGCGAACACAGCCTATACCGACTGGTAGATCGGTCGGCTTAGTACTTACAACCTGCTTGTTGACGTCTACTGAAAGTGCGAACGTTGCTTCCGCTACCACGGGCAAAGCAATTGATTCACACTTTCAATTTTTCTTTTCGTTATTCGTCTCGAGTCAATGCGGAAACGCGGCCGGCCAACAGCTTCGCAGATCCAGCCGGCAAGATGGACGCCAAGCAAGCACGCCACAGTGAAACCATGCCCTCTCCCACTTTCCTCTACTCCTCCTCCTCCTCACCTTCCTTTCGAAGCACGTTGTTCCTGCGGCGCGCGATCCAACACGTTCGAGTGCGAACCGAAAGGCGCGCGCGTCCCACTTCGTACACGCATCATATACAAGCGCGCGGTTTGCCTTTGCGTGATCGGGAAAGGCGGGCGTGTGTGTGGCGCTCGAAATTAGGGTAAAGAGAGCGTCAGCCAAGAAGGGGAAGAGAGACACGCAAGAAGTTGTGGAAGAGGGGAGGGAGGGTAAGCGGAGCTCGTGATGACTGTACGTGCCCGTCCCGGCGCTAACCACGAGGCGACTACGCCAAGTCAGCGCTAACTGCATATCGATGACCTTTTCGCCGTAATTCCCAGCCTGGTCGAGCGGAAAAGCGAGTCAGCGGGCGGCTGGCTCGCCTCGCTGGCTTTCCGTGTTGCCGGCGCCGTTGCTGTTGTTTTTTTTTTGTTTTTTTTTGCAGTTGGTTCGAAGCCATCGTACTTTAAGTGCGAGTACCGCCTGCTGGGGTGTGTTTGCGCATGCGCCCAAATCGAACGGCGGATAAGAGCGCAACGCCGCGGTTACAACTCGTCGTGAGAAGCTATATGGTGGTGCAGCGGTATACATGCGCTTAGATGGCACGTCTACGCCTATATCAACTGTGTAGTTTAGTTAGGTGCAGTTCCATCGAACCACACTGGCGGCGTACCAGCGCCGCTTACTATTCACTTGGCTAAGATATAGGTGCGCCTACTTTAGATATGCCTATCGTTAAGGCGCAATACATTCTGCCGGGCTAGCTGCACGAAGCGCCCAGTGATGCACTGGGCTGAACGGAAAACGCACTGAGGAATATATATCATCGATGTGAAGAAGTGAGCCTGTTTCAAAGTTGGCTCATCTATATATTACCCTGCTATATATCGCCCATGCACGTGACGTCAGAGAAAGATCTCGCGTTCCTAGTTCTCTCTAGAAGCTGCGCGGCTCCCAGTTTCTCCACTCGCTGCACAGCACACGCGGAATCGTGGAGAAAGAA
This sequence comes from Amblyomma mixtum, assembly GCF_055824585.1. Classification (NCBI taxonomy): domain Eukaryota; kingdom Metazoa; phylum Arthropoda; class Arachnida; order Ixodida; family Ixodidae; genus Amblyomma; species Amblyomma mixtum. Next base: position 30,733,221 of record NC_143013.1, on the reverse strand, counting down.
GCATGGCGCAGGGGCGAAAGTGGGTTGTGTGGCACGGCGACCGGCCAGCGTACCCTGTCATTACTAAAAGGCGCCCATTTCTACCCCGTTACGGTGCGTATACCGGGTCGAGTCGATCCATCATCATCAGCGCGCTGGCGTCGGCGGCGGCAGCCTCGTTCGAAGGCGCATCGAGGTTCTACCCGAGTGGATACCGCGAGTGGCCCTCTTTTTCGCCGTGGCCCGCCGTTCCTGGTGTATTGGTGCGGAAAATGTATACATTGTCCGCAGGAGATGGAGTGAACGTGCATGTGTGGGTAACGAATCACCCTGATGGAGTAATTAGTAAGAGCTCTCCCATGACCATGGGAGAAGAAGAGAAAATGCGGAGAGCAGAGATCCTACATGGCTTCAAATTGGAATCAATCTAGTGTTGTCGGCAGGTATAAGAGCTGTTTGAGTTGGCATCTCTAGAATCGAGAGTTTGAAGGTGTAACGCTTATTACCTGGCCCGCAACGTTGTGCCATCTACGTGGTACTAGTAGCACATGTGCTGTTCCAGCTTATAATGCCTCGTCGCTACTGGCAGTTCCTCTGTCTAATCGCCTCGTCGATATCGGCCCTAAATGGATTCCCCTTCGTACTGAAGTCATCCTATTTCATTCGCGCTGAGAAGCGGGCTGTACATTATGTACACGTGGCTATGACATGAAAGAAAACGCATTACCCAGATTCAGAATTAATTGCAGAGACATGGGAGAGGCCTTTGCCCTGCAGGCTGGTGATGATGATGACGATGGCGGTGGGCATGATGATGAGCATGCTTCATTGTACGAATGCGTCAAAAGCATTTCGTCATTTATTCTAATTGCTTGATACTGGGTGGATAGTCTCCAGCGATAGTTTAAACTTCAATGTAGAAATAACAATTTGTAGCTGTGTGTGCAAACTGACTGCTCTCTTTCTTACTACAGTTACCTTGCAAATCTAAGCGAACTTAATGGGGGGGGGGGGGGGGGGGGGACGCGGGCAGCGCAGTGTGCAGTATATGCGCCTGTTTCGCCGCAGCTCCTGCACTAAAACATCAGTGCGAATGAATTTATTAGAGGTGGGCGCAGAGAACGGCCAACGGGATACAAGTAGCTTTAGAGAGAAGCGCCAGTCATGACATTCCGAATTTATTCTTTACAGCTGAAAGGCACACTCATTCCCTTCCATCCGTGATGAATTTTTTTCTTCACAACTGTACTTAGTCGGAATCGGCTAGCGAAACCTACGACAATTTGTTGGATGTTAATGAAATTCAATTATGTCATTTTGATCCTACCAGGAAAGAAAAGAGTGTGTTTTAGAAACAGGAAACAAGATTACTCCCTCAGAAGGATTTGACTACCACGGGAAAGGCAGCAACAAAAAAATGCCTTTTAAGTACACAATAAATGCGGTGCGTTTATTTAATGACAGTTTTTTTTTTGTTGCCCGTGGAAAGGCAAAAGGAAGCCACTATTGACAGGCAAAATAAATCGCGTATAAGTGGCAGTCCTCGCGACTCTTTGCTTTCCAACGACATTTAGGTGGCAGGAAGCGAAATGATAGATGATCTCACTTCTACGAACTCGTCGACAAACTCGGTGTTGGAGATATATGATCTGCCTCTGAGAGGAAGGCGCGAAGAAATGACGCCATCAAATTTAAATCAGTGAGGTTGTCCATCCACCGACATCAATTGTTGGAAGCTGTCTCTCATGACGAACATATCTGCCTTTCAGAACGCACGTACACCGGTGGCTTTTGCCGCGTCAGCTAATGTTCACTTCAGGTTCACTAAGTACTCTCACGTTGAATGATCGCTGTCGGGGAAGTGAGCTGAGCTGGCGTAAGAACTGCTTTTGGTGATTGTTCATTTTTGTCCGGTGGATGATACATAGTTCTGGGTGCCGGTTCCACTGGGTGTAACATACAATGCAATGATGGTATAGCCGCTGGTTGTAAGCCATCACAGAAAAACAACCGTGTTGCGAGAAACAATGATAATTACGGAATCGATCCGGCCACCTCAGGAAGAACAACCTCCTCGAACCTATATATCAAGTGCTCAGCCATTGAAACCTCCCGCAAATACGCCCGCTACTGCAGCATATGTTGGGGAAAGGGCTGAAGGCTACGCCTATCATCGACAGGAAACAATCACGAATTCATCTAAAAATTGCGAGGACACTTTGGCAACTGAAGTGTTGAGAGGCGAAAGCCGACGACACTATGCCGCGACGACTTCCGGTGGATGTGACGTCACACCGTTTCCCGTTTCTGTATTGATACCTAAATTGTGCATATTTCGGGGATCTTAAGTGTTAATTACGCTTAATTACACATTTTTCCATCTAATTTCACACAAATCTCACGTTTTTGCGACAATTGTGTGACAATTTTCACTATGCCGTGACGACTTCTGGTGGATGTGACGCACACCATTCCCATGGCTATAAAGACGTCAGCGCTATTTCGACGCAATTTCGCCATTTTTGCCTATAATTAATTAATTAATTAATTAATTATTCTACAGTCATCAAACTTGGATTATAGGTTCATTCTTTCCTCCTCTATCTGAAGGAACCATTGGTTTCCCGAGTTTCCGAGTTAAACGCGTGTGACACGCTTTGTTAACGGACCACAGTATGAGCCACTAAAGGCTTTTAATAGAATCGAAACAAGCCGCCGCGATGACTCGGTGCTTATGGTGCTCGGCTCCTGACCCGATGTTTTTTCTATTTTTTCCTATATCCACCGTTGTATGAGGATCCCACTCAATGCTTGCCTACTCTAGAGAAGGTCTTACTATGGCATTGTATGTCTTGTTTCTCAGCGCACTTAAAGACCTTCCTAATTTGTTTTAAGAAAATTAATTTTTTTACGTGCTGAAGCGCATAGGTTGTCAACGTGTGCTGCCTGTTTAAGCCAGCATGTGATTTTAACGCCGAGATACTTATATTTCTTTACTTGTTTAATCACATCCTAGTCCATGTTATTTGATAATCCCAGTTTTTGTTTTTTTATTAGTATACACATATATACTGTTTTTTTTTTTTTTTTTCAAAATTAGTTATCATGTACCACTTGTACCATTCAACTAATTATTTTTTATATTTACGTTCAGTTCAGTTTGATCAGCAACCGAATTTATAGTTTTCAAACTGACGCGATCATCTGGAAACAGTTTAACTGACACAGTTGACTTCACAGAGTGGACGAGATCATTGGCATAAATATTAAATAATACCTGTCCAATTGCAGATCCTTGCGTCACTCCCGAGTCAACATCTAGATTTGCAGTGCACGCACCGTCTATATCAACCAACTCGCCCAGCAACACATCTTATATCGGCATATTGTTTTCTGTTAGTCAAGTAATATTTAACCCAGTTGTTTATTTCGGAAGGTATACCAGTTGTTTTCATGTCTATTACTATTTTTTGTGAGTCACCCTGTCCAAAGCTTTGGAGGAGCCCGAAAATATTATGTCTACCTGACCATTATCTAGAACCTCAGCGAAGTCATTCGCTGTTACTATTAATTGCGTGTTGATAGAAAGACCTCGTCAGAACCTGTGTTGCGTTTCAGTTATGATATTATGCTTATCCAAAGAGGTACTTTAATATTTCACCAAAATATGCTGCAGCACCTTGCAAGAAATACACGTCAGTGAAACAGGTCGATAATTACTTATTTCTACCGTGGCTACCTTTCTTGAAAACTGGAACGCGGACCAGCAGCCAATCGATCGGTCATGTACCAGTTTTTAAGGGCTTGTCAAGTATTATGAGAGGAAATTCACCCATAAGGTGTGCGTATCTCTTAGGAAAAATGGCTGGAATTTTATCTGGACACGTTGACTTTCTCGCGTCTAATCGTAAAAGCAGTTCAACTACATCGTCCAATGATATGGACAGAGAACCAGACCTCGCACGTTTCGTACGTTTCGTGCGAACCTTTCGTACTTTACCTCGGATATAACGATCCTAAGTGTACGAGCTCGGATATGACGAACGTCTGGCTGCTAACGTATTCAAACAATCAACCGAGGATCGATGTTTTTTTTTTTTATTGCTTCGGCTTTACGATCTACATTATCACTTTTCTTTCGGGAATGTTCGCGCCATGCGCGTTTCCGGCTGTCCCCCCGCGCCTCGTAACGAGGAGCATAACCAGACACCACTGTGCCCTTGGCAAATGTAACCATTGGAGTGCCTCGGCGCACACTAGTCACTCGTCTTGAACTCCGAAATGCACCATCTGTCCTTTGGGCTGCCCGAGAACATCCTTACGTCTTGGTGCTTGGCAGATGCTCGCGACATATGCTATCCTCTACCACAGCGACCATGCAAGAAACTTAGAGGACACCTAATTATCGTTAGCTGTGACAATGCGATAACCTTGTTGCGAGCTGCCATACATGACCACACACACCATGCAAGTGGAGAGCGAGACTTCCCTCTCTTTCCTATTTCCCAATATTGTAATATCGGCCCAATATTGCAAATGGATGGTTTCACTCTGGACCCGCCTATGCCAATATGTTTCTTATATTTGGCCAATTACTGGCACTGCTTGGGTTGCCACTTGCGAACCGTGGCAGGTCGCAAGTAGCAGCTGGCTCTTTCGTCTACCAACCTTGATAGGTGGCCCTTGTAAGGTACCACTTTCCCCTTGCAGGTGGCAAAGTGGGACACCAGCCATGGGTGGGTCACACTGCCACAAAGAACAGTCGCGCGTTTTGGACAAAACTTAATTCCGAAAGTGAGCAATCACTTTTGCTCCTAAAATTACTACCTAAAAATAATTTATCGTATTGTAAATTAGCGAAAAAGTAACTCAATTAGTGCCATTTAATTTGTGTCATGTCTGCTTCGGGCTGTCGAAACGCGCGCGGCTCAGCGAGAAAAAAAAGCGCGCGCGAGAGAGAGAGAGAGAGAAAGGAACTTTAATGAGAGGAAAGGAAGAGAGGTCGGCCGGTGGTAACACGGCCCTGGCCTGCTACTCCACACTGGTGTAAGGGGAAGGGGAGGAAAGGGATGGTGCGAATGAAAGTTGCTCATGGCATAATACAATGAGTTTCATGGGTGATGTCCCCCCCCCCCACACACACACACGCACACACGCACACGCGCACACGCGCACACGCGCACACGCGCACACGCGCACACGCGCACACGCGCACACACGCACACACGCACACACGCACACACGCACACACGCACACACGCGCACAAACGCGCAAACGCGCAAACGCACACGCGCACACGCGCACACTGGCTGGCACTCGCATCGCGATGGGCAGACGTACGTGAAATTCATGTCTTGAACACACACACACCGACGCATGTCATTCGCTTGCTGCTGCCTCCGTATGCTTGCCCTGCTATAAAGCACAGTACACTTTTAATGTAAACAGCCTGCGTCAGAAGTGCAGAGCCCAAGGGGCTTGCTTCTGGGTCACACTGTGTGTGTGTTGTTATGAATCTCCAGCGTTACAGAACTCCGGAAGGTGAGACTGTGTAGTACTCGCACAGAAGCTGCAAAGAGCCCCACTATATGTCTTCCAAGCAAATTCTTCGGGCTCTGCTCGTGCGGTTCACCGTAATGAGCCAGATTACAACATCCGAAGTAATAACGCAGTTTGATTATGCTGATCTAACCGGAGCGCTGATACCCGTGCTCCATCATGAAGGGTCATACTTAGCACAGGGCGGGAAATCAGAATTTGGGGCGCTTTGAGCAACAAATTTTAAGTAGCTAAGCTCAGGCAGTTGGGCCAGGCTAAGGTGAGGCAAGACTGTGTCGTACACATACCATTTTATTCGCAAAGTAAAACAAACATAAACGCACGCATTTCTCTGTCTTGAACAAGTGGCAAAGCATTGCTTCAGACCTCACCGACCTTATATCCTGTACGCGCAGACGTACGTTCGTTCCCTCGAAGTCACATGTAAGAGAAGCTATAGCAACAAGGAACGACCGTTATGTTAGACATCTACCATGACCTTTCCAGCAAGTCGGCCCTTTTTAACGCCTGTGTGAACAGACAAAAAAAAAAAAGGCTGGAACAAAAGCAGATGTGCTCAACATTTTTGAGCGCCACAGAGCTTTAGTATAGCGGTTACTTAACAACACAGGCGCATACCGAGCCAACCGGATGCTTTCTGTGCATGCGTAGTGCTCAGGCGGAGACGCGCATCTGCCACTGCATATACGCAGCAGGCCCCAGGCTGATCCAGCGTACCTCTGCGCACAGTATATTTACACTATGCTAAAACTATCTAATGTTGAATTGAGTAACAGGAAGGTATGTCGCATGCGAATAATTTGACCTAGTTACTAAGGTCTCAATAAAAGCGAGTTGTAGTAAGGGAGAAGGTTATAACTGCCCAACCTTTTTTTGTGGTCGCCTCAGCAGCGCCGTGAAATAATGAATGGACAAGTGAAATCGGGATAGATGGAAAGAAAGAGAGAAAACCACGGGCACAGGACTGTTCAGAAGGCCTCAGAATAGAGGGTCTGGTTTCTAAAAAGCCTCGAGGGCGAGGAGGAACTTCGTTCTCTCCCTTGAGGAGTCCGGTAGTTTCATACTGCTAAAAAGCAGACTCTCAGGCCTGGCAACTTTCGACTAACCCTGTGCATTCAGCGAGCGGTATAAGGATAGAGCGGTAGAGTAAATATCGAAATATTGCACTAAAGAGGAAGCCGAGCATATAAGGGTTGGAGTAATCTTGCATCCGTACAAGGAAATCGATGGGTACCCAAGGGCGCTTTCCCGCAGTGCCCAGTTGTGCTTGGGCTTGAGAGAGTCGCAACTACATTGTTGCACACTGCAAACACGCAATGCATAGTGTACACACTAAGGGTTCTCCGGAGCAACATACAACGTGTGAACACACGCAGTATATTCACTCGTCAAGGAAAGACAGCCGCCGTGGCAGCTCACTGTTCATTGAGCTCGGCTGCTGACCCGAAAGACGCGGGTTCGATCCCGGCCGCGACGGTCGAATTTCGATGGCGGTGAAATTCTAGAGGCCCGTGTACTGTGCGATGTCAGTGCACGTTAAAAGCCCCAGGTGGTCGAAATTTCCTCAGCCCTTAACTACGGCGTCCTTCATAGCCTTAGTGGCTTTGGGACTTTAAACACCCATGAACCAGTAAAACAAACCAAGGAAGTACATTTGAAAAAACCAGACTGCCTAGACAGACACCCGAGTTGCTTGACCAAAAAATTTGAAGGATATGTCGTCGGGCGCCACCAACGCACGCTAAGTGCGTATAATTGTTTCCAGCGTTGATGATTGATGTGGTCGGCGCGCGATTTTTGCGGCTCTGTGACATTTACATAAGCATGATATTTTAAAACGATCTATGCAACGTCGCCTCACGCAGAAGTCTGAACATAGTAGCTCCTTCAAGAACTGTTTAAAGATTTCGATTTTCTGCTTTAATGATGCAGCGTAATATTCAGCACCTTATTGTTCCCACAGAAAACCATGAAAAAGCAACTTGGTACCACAGAGAGCAATCGAGGGCACGACCATACCTTCCAGAATCGCTTATATATCAGCGACAAAAATTGTGAACTTACGACGGTGCACTTGGCCCCGGTTTGAACTCTGGGTATAGTCTTCTCGATTATTGCACGAAACACGTTTCCTGTAATAAAAACCTCTAGTTAGAAAACATGTTTGTCTTATTCGAGGCCGTGTGTAATTTAAGGAGATTTTGTTGTTGTTTTATTCAAGCAGTTTATCGCGCGCTTTCATGAGCCAGTTCACCTGCAAATTCACATAGAGAATTTCATATTTAATCTACCACGACATCAATACTACGCACATGATTAAGAAGACAGTACATCAGGCTAAAATATACGAAGCCACAATCACATACAGTATTGCACGACTAGCGCATTAGGCAACGTCTTGTGCATGTTGCGAGAATAAAACGAAATAATTATAGTTCACTGTCTCCTTTGTAAGCACGAGTGCGTTTTACGTCGCATTAATCCGATAAAGTAAGATTTATTAATTAACTCTTAACTCACTGAATATATGCACTTTGGAAGAAGCGCGCGAACTCCCTGAGAGGACAGCGGGTTCTAGCGCCCTCTGTGGGCGATTTTAGAGGCGCGAATTTGATCGCGCCTCATGGAAGGGTAGAAGGCCAGTTTCGGAATCACTCACAACCGCAGGGGACTCGAAATACGCTCCGTTCTCTTTATGTCCGAATCGTGTTTTTTGTTCAGCGAATGGTAATCTCTTTCGTCAGCAGAAAAAAAAAGATCCCACATTCGTTTTCATTTCTTGTGTGTGGTTCTTTCTACGTGAAGCATTTAGTATACCTCCACTTCTTCCGAAGTAATTTATCAAAATAAACCAGTTAAGTAAATAAGCAGGAGCGAAAAAGTCATATCACTATGACTATATACTGTTTCAGCCTCACTGCCGCAGCCATTAACAGTTCTCGGTGCCTTTTTTTTTTATTTCACCATTTAATCAGCTTAGCTGAGACACCTGTATAAAGAGCGGATGGTTGCGTGTGCGTGCATGTTTGAGGGGAGGGGGTGGGGGGAGGAGAGTTCAGAATACCACAACGAGGCACAAGGAACCGATATACACCGCTCAGATGTGTCGTTATGCCCTTTGCAAACCTGCAGACAGGCAGCGTCGCTCACTGCATGAGCTCTTATTTCTGAAGCGATGATGAGCAATGCCACTGGCCCTTGAAATTCGCTCAGAAAGAAGACTCAGCTGTACGAGTGAGACGCTTGCAATGGACAGCAGACGTCTTTGTAAGCGGAAGCGAATAATACGGCAGTTACTGGACAGGGTGAGGGCTGCCGTGAGTCGTGACCGATGTCGCCTCCATACTTGTGCATCACAGACAACGCCATCGGTCATTCTTATAAGGGGAGAATAGGCATGTGTCTGGCCGCGCAGGAAGCTGAAAAAAACAAAAAGTCCCGCCAAATGCCAGCCGTCTTGCGCAAAGAGCACATAGCGGTCGTTTTCTAATACCATGCCACTATTGTGATGCCTCGTCACCTGGGGCGTTCACATCTGACACTTTAGCGCAGCAGGAGGGAGACCGAACACCGCGATTCACGTCACGCGGGTAACCCAAAGCAGTGAACGTGCTGCCATCTGGATGCAGTGGAGGAATTATTCCCGCAGACGCACTATTATACTTCACACAAATTGAAACCGTTCAATATGAATGACTGAAGCAGGCTTATTGCCTGAGTGGTTTCGCAGTTCGGCTGCTGAATTCCAGTTGGCGGGGTGGTATCCTGGCCACGGCGGCAGCATTTAAATGGAGTCGAAATTGTAAAACTCCTGTGTGCTGTATGATGTCAGCAGTTTAAAACTCGTTAAATGCTTCAGTTTAAATGCAGCACTCCACTACGGCGTCCCTCGTAGCCCCCACAAGTAGCATCGGGACGTTATACATCACGTACCCTACTGTGCCATACAGTACTGCACCATACAATAAAATTCCGTGCCATCCAATACATAGAATGAGATAAAATAACATACCATACAATCATCATCATCATCATCAGCCTGACTACACTCACTGCAGGGCAAAGGCCTCTCCCATGTCTCTCCAACTAACCCTGTCCTTTGTCAGATGCCGCCACTGTATCCCCGCAAACTTCTTAATCTCATCCGCCCACCTAACTTTCTGCCGTCCCCTGCTACGTTTGCCTTCTCTTGGAATCCACTCCGTTACCCTTAAGGACCAGCGGTTATCTTGCCTCTTGATTTCAACTAGGATGTCATTAACCCGCGTTTGTTCCCTCACCCACTCCGTCCTCTTCCGATCTCTTAACGTTACACCTATACAATACACCTATACAATACACCATACCATACCATACCATACCATACCATACCATACCATACCATACCATACCATACCATACCATACCATACCATACCATACCATACTGTACTGTACTGCGCCGTACCGGACCATACCATACCATACAATCTCGTGCCATGCCATACACCTCTGTTGCGCCTATAGAGCCGGTGCGCTGTAAACAATGGAGACGACTTTACTAGCGCTAATCTCTGCAGTTTAGAGCTGGACGTCTAACGCAAGTGCTGGCGTGGCCGGTTGTTAAGCAGTCAGAGTGCCATCAGGCGAAAATGCTGGCATGCGTGTCTGCATGGCCACCAAGTCAAGCCTCCGGCACTTGTAACGAGCCGGGCAAGAGGGAAAGAGGGAAAATGTGCATCGGCGGAGGTTTGCTTTGTGGCACAGTGACACATCCCCAAGTGAGTGGCGAGTGTGGAGAAAGAGAAAGCGTATAGTGCAAACTGCCTCGTTGCGCAACTGCTTCTGCATGCGACGAAACAAAAGCCTTAAGGGAGATGAAGGGTTCCCAAGCGGCCGCAGGCTCCCATGACGCGATTTCCTTTCGCCCACCACCATCCGCACTTTCCCCGCGCGCGACGCCCACTTGTTTCAGCGGGCTTCCCAACAATGGCGTCGTAAAGATTCGCAAGGAAGTGGAGGCGACGCGCCCGAAGAGAGTCCGCATCCGCATGCAGCCACATTCACAACGCGCGAACGTGTTTGGCGAGTTGCGACAGGCGTGACATATGTAATACAAAATGCTACTCTCCTTACGTACGCCTCCTCGATCCGCCTGAAGCAGTGGGACGTGACTAGTTGGAAAGAGAAGCGCTCTCACGCAACCGCTGCCGTATGGTATGGTATGGTATGGTACGGTACGGTGGTACGGTATGCTATGCACGTTATACTGCGCTGTGGCATTTTATGATAATGTATGGCATGGTATATTATGGTATGGTATGGTATGGTATGGTATGGTATGGTATGGTATGGTATGGTATGGTATGGTATGGTATGCTATGCTGTGCTGTGGCAATTTATGGTAAGGAATGGTATTGTATGCTATGGCGTTTTATGGTATGGTATGAAATGATATGGTATGATATGGCAAGGTATGGTATCGTATTTTCAGGTAAGGTAAGGTATGGTATGATATGGTCAGGTAAGGTAAGGTAAGGTAAGGTAAGGTGAGATAAGAAAAGACAAGATAAGGTATGGTATGGTATGGTATGGTATGGTATGGTATGGTATGGTATGGTATGGTATGGTATGGTATGGTATGGTATGGTATGGTATGATGGAGTAACGTCCATTGCTGCATGTGGAATGTGAGAGGCGCCGCAGTGCTGTGCTTGTGGTTAATTTCGACTACCTGAGGTTATTTACGATTCTCTGACATTCTATAGCACATGGGCGTTTTTGCGTTCCCCTTTCATCGAAATGCGGCCTGCGCGTGATATATACGAGCGATGATGGGGCAAGAGATGCGGCTCCCCTCGAGTAATCATCGCGCGTCACAGAAAGTCCACTGTTGTGCTCCCTATTTTCGGGCTCACTCCATTCTGTAGCAAGCAGGCGCAGGCAAATATGCCGTCCGCTCTCGAAGATGTCTCGGATGCTGTTCCTTTTTTAAAATATTTTTGCTCCTTTCCTAGCATCCTCGGTCGCGTATGCATATAAGGGGGCAGAGACCCGGGTGCACATGCGCCGCAAGCTGCCGTTCTCTGCCCAGAAGCAACAGCAGAAGCAGCGACGACGGCGGCAGGAGCAGCATCTCGGCGGGGTCAGCGTCACATGCATGCATGCTGCCACACAGGATGTTCCGTCGCCGGAGCGGCAGCAGCGAACGATTTTTTTTTTTTTTGCCCCTTCCGATGCTGCGCGGCCCCTCCCGCCGTAATTGCCGCCTGCATGCTGCTGCTGTAGCTGCGGGGAGAAAGACAACGAAGTGGGAGAGGGGAAGGGAAGGCGAGGACAGCGTCGTCTGGCGCTGTTTCACCGACCGTATGGTCCCGGCCGCTGCTGCTGCTGCTGGGATGGTTCGAATTTTAATGAAGTTCCCGTCTCCGCGCTTGGTCAGGCGGCAACGGTCAATTTGTGCTGCAACCGTCCGGCCCCAGAAACGCGTCGATAAAGAGAAGAGCCGAGCCGGTGAAGTGAAAGAGGGAAAGAAAAGGTGAGCAGCACGCGGAAGGGGCGGAAGGGGAGGGGCCGAGGGGGGGAGGGGGGGAGGGTGTCTTGTATTCAGATAAGGACCCTCGTGGCAGATGTTCTTTGAAGCGCTGCGCGTTTGCTGCTCTGTAGAAAACGTGGTGGAGGGAGGAGGTTACTTCTGGAAGTTCCTTAGCGGACATCTCGAAGCCTCTAGGCATTCGCACGGTGCTTGAGGACCAGGGGAAAGGAAGCAGCACTCCGATAGTGCTTTTCCATGTTGTTGTTGTCGTTGTTGTCTCGGTGCCTGTGGAGGCAGGCAGAGTCCTCTGGCGGCACGGTCGTTAATGACCCGATGTGGCTCAAACGTGAAACAAAGGCGCGTTAAGTTATGAGCCGAAGCTATGATCGATACTGCGTCAGGAGTAGCTGGTGGGTGGCCAGTATGGCTTCCCTGAGCGTCACTTGCTTCTGCATTACGCGGCTGTTGTAACGGACGTGCAAGGAAGGCTCTGCATGGCGCCATTAATTGGGGAGCTTGATAGATTGTATAGGACTTACAGGACTGCCTGATAGCATGCGATGTGTATGGCTTTCATGTCGCTGACGTAGTGGAACACGCGGCGTTATTTACAGTTTCGAGTGCATCCGATCGTTGGTTTCACCGTGACCCTAGCGTGAAGCCATGGTCAACCCAAGAACGCAGGACACTGTAGGAAGCGAGCAGGTTACGACACCCGATTCGCTGCCTGTAACAACATAAAAAAATAAAGAAGTAAGGCTCATGTAACGCACCCGAAGGTCAGATAATGAGGAAATGAATACCACTGAAGGCTAATTTGTCACGGCTGATGTTGTAAATCTGCATACGGACGGGTCAACCAATCTGCAACCTCCATGTCAGCACGGTTCTCGCGCTATGTTTGCGTTTAAACAATGCGTCACTTGGGATATGATTGACAGGTTCGCGTTTGCGCCAAGAGTGAAGAGACCACGCATGAAATTTCGCAGAAAACGCAGCTGTTTCTGTTTCGTGTCATAAATCCTTCAGAACGTGTTTTCCAGGGGGAGGAGTTATGGCTGCATTTCTTCTCGACGGTTTGTTTCTTCAGGGATATGTTTTGCTTTATTAGGCGCCCTCGATCATTAATAGAGAGCACAGAATCTAAAATGCATGCGAAAGGAAACATCACACACGCGCACGCACGCACACACTAGGCGGGTTGTCTCATCTCCTGGAGAAATTTCACAGGAAAACTATGCTGAAACCCATGTTTTTGCGAAAAATTTCCAGGAAATATATATATGGTTCATATATCCCCTTCCCCCCCCCCCCCCCCCCCCCTTCCACAAGAAAAAAAAAGTCCCCTTCAAGAGTGAACTTGAACTTCGCCCTTGATACACACAACGACAAGCTTGGTTAGCGTTGAATTCTTACGCAAGGGTATCCGCTTGCGAGACTACCACGCAGTAGTGCCTATTGCCTATCTACACACCGTTTTTTTTTTTAGATATTTCACGAAGTTTTTCCAAAAATGGCCCAAGGAAAGCGGTACACGGCTGAACGTGTTACTGTTGTGATGCGTCAGAGAGAAGCTGCACTCGCGTTTTGGGTTCAGTGACATAGATGCCGATGCGTTCTGAAATGAACGGGATATAAGCTTAAATGATGCCTTGAGAGTTACAAACGGGAAAATTCATGAGACGAAACTAAAATGATTTTCTTTGTATTCGAGTAAAGCGGCCTGCGAAATATCTATCTCTTCAGTAAATGTGCTATATTATACATTAATAAAAAACTTGCAAATTGCTTATGCACAAGGCAGGCGAATTATTTTTGAATTGGTGTGTAGTAGGAGGCGTGTATCCAAGACCCTTCCGTAATCCTTCCGTATCACGCTGTGCGCGAAGATTTCGTGCCACACTGATATCTGGTTAGCTTTGCGTCGCTTGATGTAGACAGCTGGTATTAAATGGCATCGTCTCTATGGATAGCTTTTCTCAGCTGATACATCCTTGAATGTTCGCATGCGTGGTGCGTGGTGCGTGGTGCGTGTGCGTGTGCGTGCGTGCGTGTGTGTGTGTGTGCGCGCGCCGTGTATTTCCGCCATCAGCCGCATTCCACACCGATTCGAAACAGCGTTCTATTTACCCAATGTGCTCGAGAGGTAATTCGAGCATGCGTGACGGATGCAGTAAGCTGCACATAGTCTCATGCAGGATCTCTTGTTTATATTGCCGACGTAAGCCATGTGAACTAACATAAATGGCCATTGGTGGCCTTTATAGTATAATTAAATAAAGGTGATAAGTTTTATCAATGGACAAGCGCGGAGAGAGACAACTTTAGCGCAGAGAGGGTATCGTCCTTATACAAGGTGCGCTCGCTTGCTCGGAGAAGTGCCGAAGGAGAAATATCGAAATCAAGTGAAGAACATCAAAACAAGGCTCGAAATATATGGGACCCGCTATTTCTTTTTTTTTGTGTGTGTGTGCTGATGTACTGCACTCCGTCTTTGAATATGAGGTTGAAGAAAGTGCACCGACGGACACCTACACTAAGGCAGCGCCCTAGAAGTGCACACTTTATTCCATCTCACAGCTTGTTCGCATTAGCAGGTTAGGACACTTTCCTTTGGCTGACCTTCCACCCTTCCTGACATTAAACCTCTCCCATTCTCTCCGACATCCTCTCTCTCTTTTTCGCACTCTCTCTGTCATTTTTCTTTTTAAATATCGTTCAAGCTACGTGCGCTGTCGCCTCGTGCTCGTATCGTCCACTCAGCTGTAGATTCTGTGAGACTGTAAATGCAAGTTAAAGAACTCCATGTGGTCGAAACTTCCGCAGCCCTTCACTACGGCGTCCCTCATAGCCTGAGTTGCTTTGGGACGTTAAACCCCAATAAACCAAACCGAATAAAGTGGACCTACCTCGCGGTCTCCGACGAACAAACAACGACAACAACCGCATACGCTCACTGGCATGCGACGACAGCGACGCTGACGGCGAACGCGGTGACGACGCAGACGCCCCTCCGCTGCCGTCAGGCGTGCATCGCGGCCGAGGAAGAAGCCGCGCAGCTAGATCAGCGGCGCGTTCGTCGCGCACGGCTGCTAATGTTGCTAATTAAGTAAATTTCGTGCCGCGGCGCTGGGCGGCGGGGCCCCCCTTAATCTCGCGCCGTTCCTCAAATGCCCTCCCGCGGCATGTTCGGATGTTCCGCGCGCGCGCGCTCCTAGTTCCTCCCTCAGGCGAGAGCATACGTCTGCCACGCCGCCGTCGGCTTCCCTTGATTGTTCCTGCCGCTTGTACGGTGGTTGCCGTTGCTAATGTTTGTCGTCGTCTTCTTTGTGTTCTTGTCGCTGTTGACTAGCCCGGTGTGCATGCGTAGAGCACCCAGCGCTGCGCTGATGTTATCGCCGCGCCGCGAGCGGAGAATACGCTCATTCTGTTTTGGTTTGCCCGCGTTGCCTTGCATGCGGAGAAGCGAATGTTTCTCATTTGTGCTTTTCTTTCGTTCTGGTTTCAGGTTTCCGGATGCTGCCCCATGACGTCCACTCTGCCGCATCCCTCGTCGATATCGGTTTCGGATGCGCACCTTTTTCTGAGCTTGCTGTCAATCCTGCGGGCATCTCCACCAGTCTGGCTTTCAGCGGTGGCGCCTCAGCGCTGGTGTCTTGTGCGCAATAAACAAAAATTTTAAGACGGTTAAGATGGCGAACTGACGTATGTACGTCGTATAAATAAAGATCAGTTTTTTTTGCCCTCTTGAAGTACAGCTAGATACACCGGTGCCGCTGCATCTAACATTCGACAGTGCCCGCACCACGTTCTACAAATGTAATTGGGGACTTTATGTTCCCGATGGGTCCTTTAGGTGGCCCTTTTCCTGGTATGTCTCACTTATGGCTTCCTTACGCCGTTTACCGGCTCAGTAATTGCTTGATTCTTTTGTTCTTATCCATTCCTTAATTGGTACTTGTGTCCCTTATGAGTCCGTCATGTGGTTCTTATAGGTACCTTATGCGGACCATTTCAGCAAGTTTTTGAGGAGGAAGTGATAGCGGGGATTTTCGGCTACGACATAGTATGACCCCCGCTCCAACAGAAATTCCGGTTCTGACTGGAACAGACCCGCATGTTTCTGCCCTTGCAAAACTGAGGTATAGTGTGGATTTTTGCAACGTTTATGCATTGCGTTGCTTGGCGACGTGACAAAAGATGTGAGCGGCCACGTGTTGTGGCGATATATCACCGCACATAAGTTCTAAAACCACGCCGGAAATTTTTAGAGGGCGTGCACTAAATTTTTGTTGTTTCGACGTCAGTCGAATTTCTATTTCACAAGCAGTTTACTATATGCTAATGTAAGCTGTGAAGAAATGGAAAGTTTCCGCGCCGTTCGCGACCTGCCCGCCCCGTTCTGCGCGCCATCTGTGAACGCGTTCCGTAGTGGAAGTTAAACAGACAGAAAACGCGTCTCGTTAACAATCTTTGCCTCCCACTGCACCACAACGCATTTATTTGTTGCTGATGCGTGGCGTTTGTCATTGATATATTTCCATACCTTACCGCCGTAGTGTGGTCAGGTCGGGTCTTGAAGAAATGTGAACATATTCAGCAAAGCCATGACGATTTCTAAAATATTGAACGTCTTCGACGCAAAAAAAAAAAAAAAAGAATTCTGATTCTTCGTTTGTCGCATTATTTGCTTATTGGCGCGTCCTCCTCTAAAACTCACAAACAGCGCACTTATAAAGTAAAATAAAAATACTTTCTTTTCTCTATTGATTTAAAGCCTCATTGCGGAAGCATGAATTCACTTTCAATACATTTTAAGTTATGATGAAAGAACAGTCTTATAAAGCTTTATTTTGCATTGAATTTGATGAATACTTGGACATATTTTGAGCAATATTATGAATTTGTTGTCACATACACGCATCCTAGGGTGCCAACCAGATACGTGTGAATCATATTATACTGCCTATGAACGGCTTGGCACGAATTAAAAGAGCGTCAATAAATCTAAATAGTGTCATACTGCCCACTTTTATTAATACAGATTAAGGAAAGCACAATCTAAAGCCACTCTGCATCAAAAGCCGCAGTGCCAGGCATGGTGATTAAAAAAAGAAAACTTTCAAAAGCAGATCTGTGTTTTCACACAAGGCTCCCTGCCGAACATTCAAATAAAAGCGAAACAATAACTGGCCTTAGTGAACAACTTTAGCGTGCACCACAGCCTGAAGTGGCTCTCTTCAACTGCTCCTAACAAAACCTCGTCGTAAACTGCATTGCAACTCAGTTTTGGAAAATTTGGGGGGCATTAATATGGCTGTGTATAGAATCATCTGACAAAGACCAAGGAGGTGTAATATAGCTGAGAAGTTCGTTTCGTTGGTTTGGTTTTATGGGGTTTAACGTCCCAAGGCGGCTCAGGCTTGGGGGGACGCCGTATAGTGGAGGGCCCTGGTAATTTCTAAACCCTTGGATTATTACCCGCGCTCTGACATCGCACAGTACACGGACCTCTAGCATTCGCGTCGATCGAAACGCGACCGCTACGGCCGGGATCGAACCCGCGTCTTTCGGGTGAGCAGCCGAACGCCATAACCACTAAGCCAGAGCGGCGGCGCTACGAAGTTGGGTCGGTGGTGTGTTCGGTCCCAGAACCATGCCTCCCAAGGAAGTGTCCAGTCATAGGCGCTGCACAATACTCCCTTACTTTTAGTGACCTGTCGAAAGACAGCGAAAGTCATGTTCAAGTAGACAGAGCAGAGTCATCTCAATCCCAATGCAAATCTCCGTGACATCAGACCGTTAACCTAACCCACAAGTCTCACACAGGATAGTGGCGCCGTTCGACTGCTGATGTTTGCTCCAGTCTTTATTTTTCGCACCCATAGTCTCCCGCACGTGTGTTTTCGCTACTCCACGCTCTTTTCACGTGTTTTCTCTCTATTCTGCTTTTCCTTTTGCTATTGTCATTGTTTGTTTTCTTTTGTATCCGTTTTTGTTCGCTTCTTTAGCAGCGGCGACAGCAGGCGCCGGCCGATTGCATCGACGTCATGTTCGTCGCCGCCGCCGGATCGCTGTTCCGCGCCTGCAGCCCCGCTTCTCCTCCTTACTCTCGCCCCATCCGCTCACCTGTTTGCCGATTTATTAATATGCATGTCCCGTCGTCGCCGGCCGGCAGCGGGCGGCGGGCCAGAGAGGACCGGCAGTGGAGAGGAAGATAGAGAGCAGAGACTCAACGGCACAGGAAAGGAAGCGACGGCGAGCGGAGGAAAAAGAAAAGAAGAAACAAAAAGAATGAAAGAGAGGAGAGGAGGCTACACGCAGCCGATGAAACGGGATTAGAGGGAAATAGCGCATGCAACTGACGGCGGCGGCGGCGGCGGGCCTTGTGTTGTTGCTTCCGTTGTCGCGTGGGACCGATGCGAACGTTCCCTCTAAGTCGAGTGGGATCATTGACTGGTGTAATTGGGGGTTAATAGGTTAGTGTGGTAACGTATACGCGTTCTTTTTTTTCTTTCGCAGTAGTCGATACCCGATGTAATTGCACCCTGTGGCATTGGACGCTGAGTAAAGCGTTATAAACAGTTTTGACCACATGTTTTAGGGGAATCCCCCAAGGTGGAGTAGATTTGTAATAGGGGAGTAATTACTCATTGACGTCCACCCGAGCGCAGCCATACGGCTACAAACTTTTTCTTTAACTACGAAGTGTCTGAGGAAGCTGTATAGCTTTCCTTTATAGCCGTTTGGCTGCGCTCGGGTGGACGTCAATGAGTAATTACTCCCTTATTATAAACAGTTTTGTACGATTCGAAATACCAAATAATCGAGGGGTTGCTGGACAATTATCAGCTGGTACGTGCAGGCAAGTTCACAAAATTAAGGTCTTTCTTCAGCAGCCGCCTCGGTGGCTCAGTGGTTATGGTGCTCGGCTGCTGACACGAAAGACGCGGGTTCAATCCCTACCGCGGCGGTCGCCTTTCGATGGAAGCGAAGTCAGAGGCAGTGTACTGTGCGATTTCAGTGCACGTAACAAGAACCCCGGGTGGTCGAAATTATCCGAAGCCCTCCATTATGGCGTCCCTCATAGCCTGAGCCGCTTTGGGACCTTAAACCCCTTCAAACCAATCTTTATTTACTCTAGTTTCCTATGATCTATTCGCCTAAAATTCGCTCTTTATGGCAGAGACGCGAGCAAGAAGTAAATACAATTTCTTGTGACGTCAGACTTTTGAGGAGGTCGAGGCGATTATTATCTTTCATTGACTGTTAGACGCAGGCTCTTAAAATAGGCATTCGTGCACAAAAATACTTATTTGCTTTCCATTAAGCGGACCTATTGAACGTTACTTCGAAAAAAGTGTGCTAAAACGTGTGTCCGCTATCTAGAGCAGCTTTTAATATCACACAGCTTTATAAACGTCCACTCGCACTCCTTCAGCAATGTTAAAAGCGACTGAATCTAGCTGCGCACTGCTGCGCGCTCGTAAAAGGCACCGGGAAAAATGAACGCCTGTCTCAAGCCCCCTTGAACTATAGGCCGCCTGGAAGACATCATAAGAATTAGTGAAACAATTACAGGAGAAGCGTGTCATTTCAGCTTTTCTGCGTTCAAAACGCCTTGTATTTCGCGAGCGTGCGCTCTTAAAGCGAACGCTATATATGCGTCTACATTTCTCTGCGCTGAGCGAACTTGTGCCAGCCAGTAATCACACAAACACCCACACGAGTCGTTACATGTTTGTCCAAGGCACATATTTATTCATTAGAAATATTTTCCTATCAGACATGTTTTTTTCAAAAATTAGAAACACCGGATGGTGCCCTATATTCCGGGACCTAAATGCCACAGCCACACGCACCTCGTGAATGCGATATAGCGAAATTCCGCTACTTCGAAACAACGCTCCACTACAAATAAGCACTGGGAAATAACTGAGCCATTTTTCTCCTGCCTTGCTAGACCTGCCTTAGTTTTCATTACTCGTACACTAAGATCAGAGAGCAGTGGCAGCTGTTCGCGGGCCCTTTGTAATCTAAGGCTAATAACTCATCAAGCTGTGCCCGTCACGCCAAGGCAAGAAGGAAGACACGTGCGCTGTGAGACAATCGCGACGGCATGTCTAGCGTAAGCTAGCTTCCTTGATGTGAAAAACAACTTGCCATTTTCTCAGAAATTTCGACATTTGTTGCGCGTTTTTTTCCTGTGGATTTCCTGTGGAAAGTTGCGGCTTTGTCGAAACAAACCAGGAAAGAAAGGAAAAGTAAACGGCACGAAAAAGACCTCACACAACGTATCCCTTATTGCAAACAAGCAAAGATAACTGTTTGCGTTCTTTCAACGATACTATCGCGAGGCATATTCATTGCTGTGTGGGCGGTCTGCTCAAACAACTTTGGTTCTCTGCAGAGTGCATTTCCGGTGGAATAGCAAAAAGAAAAAAAAAATGGAGAGGAAAGAGACGTCAGTCCAGACGGCGCCTTCATTAGCGCGGAAAGTGGTCCGCGGAATAGCGTGAAATGTCAAGCCCATATGCGATATATGTGCCAATACACGGCACGAAATTTCACAATAGACGCAGGTTGCTCTGCGAACGGCTTTAAGGACCTTTAGGCTCGCGAAGACTTTTAAACTACTTTCTCAAGGAGAAACTCACAAACATAAAAAACGAAAAGGCCACAGGAAAAAATTTCATGACCTCAGCGTAATTGAGCGAATATGTTGTCACCGAACCTGGTCAACAGAGAGAAGCTCTTACATGAGACATGTCAATCCCAACTGTTTTCAACGTGAATCATGTTCAGTATCCACAGCCCTCTAGACACGTGCAATAAGCGTCCTCACGTTTTTCGTGATCCGCTATACGGTAGGCAGCGACGCGTAGAAGTATCCGTGCAGGATGCCCAAGCACGGCCTAGGCTTCGGGAGCAAGGTCTTCGAGTGCGAGGCAGGAACGTGTCGACCACGTGACCTCGCTGCAACGGCCGAACGGCGCTCGAAGAGTTTCTAGATACACGGACGTTCCCGCCGCTCTTTCCATGCCTGGGGCGTAGCCGAGGAGGGTATAAGCTCACGCGCGACCTGCTCGGGTACCGAGCTTGGCGCGAGGCCACGGCGAAATACGGTTGCCCGTGGAAAGTTTTTGCACGGGTAGAGCAAAAGTGAGGTTTTTGTATGTTTCACGAGCGAGCACATTCTCGGCACTCAGGACATTTCGAAATGTTCAGCACTTTCAAACTCCCCTGGCGCTCTAATATCAGCCATTTGTTTTTATTGTCTGAGAACCGCTCCTACTTTGGAGCCTTTGCTGCGGCTGCTGAGTTCCACCGCTCTGGTTCAGAGCGGCGCTGCTTAACAATCTTGATGCAAGGTGGCAGCAGCCACCACCCCGATTCAAAGGAGAGGCCAATAAAATCGATCCATCTGTCGAGGTTATGGTACTTTCGGGGGAAAAAGTATGAGAACTCTCTTTCTGAATCGTGTTTACTCCCTGTATCAACGAAGCTGCAATCGATCTGGGAAGCTTGTAGCATGTTATTGGCGACCAACCTGAGCATTAAACAGCAAAAAAAGAACAAACGTCGGCATAATTATAAAGTGCAGCGCTGCTGAAATACAGAGCGAGAAGGGGCAAGGAATGTCTCGTACTTTTACCAGCGGGTGTACAAATTCGGGCCACAAAGAAGCCATAGAGACGGGGTGTAGCATTGTTGGCAGGGCACCGTACCCGGCATGTTGAGTTCGTGGGTAAGCCACCCTTCAGTGCTTTTGCTGCCCACTTCAAGTTTGGAAGAGTTTTTCATGTGTTCGTTTGTGCGAAAGCGCTGTTTAACGCAGTCCCACCCAAGAATCTTGTGTGAAGCATCGGAGTAGCTCGGGTAAGCTCGGGTTAGTTCGGAGGAGCATAGCGCAAGCTGCAAACAATGGGAGGAAGCTCGGGTAAGTTCGGAGGAGCGTCGCGCCAACTTTAACCAATGGCAGGGTGACGTTGGCCTAGGAGCCCATGCAGAAAATAAATATTGCCGCTACTGGGTTTCGAACAAATCAGCTTCGCTCCAACAGATCAGTGATCGAGAGCACTATGCTATGGCCACAGCCGATCACGCCTCATGCTTAACTGCAACACACTCTCTCTCTGCGCATTGCCCGTCGTCGACTTCGTCACCTTTCTTCTGCGGCAAAGTGAAACCACGAGCCAGCCAGGCTAAACACGTGCTTCCGAACGTCTACTCGTTTTGCAGCGTTAAAACCCGACCACTTTTTATTTACTTGATATGAAAGTTAACCACTGCAGTACGTACACTTTGCCGAGCTTCTCATTACTCCGTAATTCTTGCAGCACAAGTGCCTCCGATGTTCATGCAACAGTGTGCTGCCGCTTCTGCTGCTTTCGCCGTATTCACTCGCGGTTGCTTCCGCAGACATTGAACCCGAAACATTGCAACCCTTTCGTACACCTTCAGGGAAGCGCATGCATAAGGGGGGCGGGGGTACCACCGCCGTATACGCCGTGTACGCAGGGTAGTCGTGCAACACGCGTACACGTACGCGGAATGCAAAGCGCCCGAGAAATCTCCTGCGGATCGGTGCGTTTCCTCCTTAGTATGCATCCTTATTCAAACGACCGCCTCGTGCCGATAAGAGGGAGGAGATGCCACCCGTGTTTACAAGGTTAATGTTTGTTTATGCATACCCTCACGCGTTCGGAGAGATAGGGCGTCGAAGAAAGATATGAATGAAGGAAGGAAGCCAGGTAGAAAGCAAGGAAGGAAGGAAGCGGTAGAGAGAAAAAAAAAAAACAGTGACGTCGAGGAAACTGCACTGCATGCATGTATGTATGTACAAGGGACCTCGTAAAACACCGCGAACACAGTTACTGCCGCCGGGAGCGCACTCTCACTTTCAGCACGCATTTCGGATTCGAGCTTGGGGGCACGCCGACGTCGCGTGTATGAAAATGCCGGCCGCGTTGGGGAAACGTTCCAGCGCGGTTGCCTCATCGATAGCATCTTAATTGCGAGTGCGAGCGAGCGCGCGCGCCTGATGCAGAGGAGAAGCGGGTCCTGCTATATTCTGAATGGGTGATTGCGGGGACCTTGATCTTGCAGTGCCCAACTCCCCCTCTCTTTCCTCTTTCTTCTGCCTTCTCTTCCTCTTTCCTGCGCTCTCTCTTTCCGGGCACCTTCCCAGCGGCGCGTTGCTGTCGGTATCATGCATGCTTCCTGACCTGCATATTATGCGGCGTTCGATGAACTTGGAAAGAAAGACTGCAGCGGCGCGTCATTTGTGGCGGGGAAAGCACACCGGCGCCAATTTTGGAAGAGGGAACGTGTTTTGTAGTTCTTTGTTGTTTCGGGTGCATCGGGAGCCTGTGCGCCTGAGACGCTCGCCGTTTGAAGTCGCGAAGAAGAGTTGGTTACGCAATGAAGCGGTGCTAAGGAAAAGGTGTTCTTTTCTTGGAAGCGTACTACGTCTATGCGCAGCAGTGCACCTGTTTGAGTTGATTGGGCGTGCTTGCGTTCCTGCGCGTATGTCCTCGCGCACTTAGTGATTAGTCATCACTTTCAGCGCTATTAACAAAGGAGAAGAGTGATGCCTTTCGCGAAAGTTGTTTGTTTGTAGGTGTATGCGTGTGTGGTGACTTCGCTTTAGAAAGCCGGATTTGTCCTACTGCGGTTCCGCTTCAAGGTAAAACGCAATGCATACCACACATCTCCTTACTCTAAGTCATTTATTCAACGCACAATAGTCGATTGGAATAATGTGCCATGAACTATTGTCACCAAATTAAACATATCTAAATTTTAAGAACTCGTCCGCTCAGTTACTGGTGTTCAATGTCTGATAGATTTTTAAACATTTCTTTCTTTTCTTGTTGTTGTTGATTGTATTGTACTTTTTGGTAATGCTGCATATTTTCTGCCTTGATGCAGATGTTGTCTGATGTATATTACCTCATTGTCGTCGTATTCCATTTATGTAATAAGTATGTTTACGCATGCGCGCCCTGCAATACATGTATTGCCAGGTGCATCAATACGTAAAACACATGTATTGCCGGGGCAATACATGTATTTTATGTATTGTCCCGCCCATGTAATACCCTCCTTCTAGGGCATTTCGGTGTGTTTCGAAAAAAAAAAATGGCGTTGGCGAGACAGACTGATATAAATGTTTTAAACATGAGATACTATGAAGGCATACTGTGTTCATGCCTCAAAGATATAGGGGTGGCGCACCACACGAAACGGAATGACTGGAATTACGTTATAGGCAACATTTTGCGGCGCTTAAGAATTATTGCGAAGCGTGATTCAGATGAGGGTCAAAGCTGTTCAGGCTTACTTTCGCGTTGCACTTTGCTTTGGTTCTCTTTACCGATTCTTTACTGCGGTGTTAAGTATGCTTCGGAGTCGTACTTCATTCTTTGTTTAAGGCACCCGAACGTAGGTTGCTACACAGAGCCCGCTAAGTGGCTCTTTCTGTGACGCAAATCAATAAAAACAAACCACACCGCCCAAACAGGGACGCGGTTGCGTTTGCGCACTCTAACACCCTCTCCCTCTAGTCCGCTGTGACTATGCAGAGGATAACAGCCAATAGCCCACCTTTCTACCCGATAAATTGCCACTTCATTGCTGAGGCCTTTAGGCAGTCTCTCTTGATTTACATGTAGACACAGCCCTAACAGCTATTTCTTCAGGCAGTATATTGGCAGTCTATTAAAAACCTATTAATGCTCTCTTGTCAATCTATAGACCTTCTTTTAAGCTGTTTCGGACTGAAGCTCTATAGAAGGGGAACAGCAGAAACTAGCAGAAAATTTAAAACATCCGTGTACTAGTAATCGGTATGGTTGAGACGAAGCTGCGATCGCAGCATTGACGTCGAGAAACGAGCGGAACAAAGAAAGCGTGACAGAGGCCCAGAACCGGTAGAGGAAAAGAAACAAGTCCTGGTCGAACTGCATCGTTCGCCGCTGATAAACGGCAACTGGATTCGTAGGGACGCCAGCTTGCTGTAGAGTCGACTTTTTTTCCTTCCCGTTGCGTGCGACCCCCGCTCCGCTCTCGGTTTCTCCGGCCAAGTAAGAAGGGGGCGCGATCTTTCTCCAACTCTCTCTCTCTCTCTCTGTCTTTCTTTATTTTACTCGAAGACAGAGGAGGAGATAGTGAGGAGAAGAAAAAAAACTCTCATGGAGCAAACACGCGCACACGGAGCAGGGGGATTCCTGAATCGCGCAGGAGAAAAACCTCTTCTCCATGACCCCCAGAAAAGGGATAAGCCAGGATGGAGGGCACATGACTCGTAGCGAAACGGCGACGGCGGGCTCCTGGGGCGTCTCGAATGTGGCGATAACTGATGACGCTCCGCTCTCTCTCCGCGACTCTGTTTCTCTGGACTGGCTGCAGCGCCCCGCGCTTGCGCGCGGATACACGCGTGTATACGTGCCGTGGGCCTCGGCTAAACGGGACCACGGCGTGACGGAGCACGTCTTCGTGAGCGCCCCGGAGAACAACGCCGACGGCCGCCGATATCGGCGGTGTCGTTTGTGTGTGTGTGTGCCGCCCGCTCGCCGAAAGAGGAAGTGTGCGGCGCAGCTGAGCTGTGGATGGCGATGCGCTGCCCGGCGACGGTAAACACCAAACTGGAACGGCTTCGCTGCGCAGAAAGAAACGAGGAGGAGGAGGAAGTGCGTGGGAGAGGAGGAAAAGAAGAAGTACGGAGAGGTAACAACAACGGCAAGATCTTCGCGGCGAAGAAAAACGAAGAAGCACGGAGGAAGCTCGTTGGTCCTCTCCAGCGCGCTGCCGCCACCACCGCCGCCAGTGGTGGTGCTGGTGCACACGGCAAAAGACAAACGACAACAAGCGAAACTGGCTTTCGCCGCCATCGGCCCAGCTCCTCTCTCTCTCGGTTTTGGTGGCTTGTGCCTGCGTGTGACCTCAATAATGGAAAGTGCCGGTGGGGGTGCCTTGTCTTTGCGGTCTCTGCCGTAATTCTTTCTTGTTTCGAACTTTCTTCGCCTTTTCACTTTTCCCCTTCGGCGGGTGAAAGGGTAGGTGGGAGGGGGTCGGCTTAGCCTCGTTTTGCTGGTGCTTGCGAGCGCGGGTGCTTTCTCTGCGAGCGTGTTATCCCGCGCTTAGCCGCAGCAACTCACGTCCTCCACTTCGGGATCAGCTGCTATGTACCCTTCCGTGAAGAATTCGAGGCCTCTCCCTCAGCACCCCTCCCGATTGACATGAAAGTCAGTTGTATTGCATGTCGTTAACTGACCCGTTGTCGCGGCCATGCGTTGTGGACCAGGCCGTTCTTTAAGCTGAACAACACGAGGACGAGGTTGAGACTTCGTTGCCCGGCTGGGGTGGCTAGCACTGGTGCACTGTAGTTTAGCAGCATGCTGAATAATTTCGTGCTGTTGCGACCGCCCAGAGCATTTTATACTGCTATGCTCGTTGAGCAGACTGCAGTATTTGGACGTGATGTCCATAAACTGCAAGAAAAAACTGAGGGATACAACAACAAACACACACAGCGCCATGACTACTGTCCGTGCCTGGTCTATAGTTTCGTGTGTAAATCTGTAAGTTGGGGGGGTATGAACGTCCCGAAGCGACACATGGGTTATGAGGGACATCGAAGTGTGGGGCTCTGCCTTAGTTTAGACCGCCAAGGGTTCTTGGACGTGAGCAGACACCGCATAGCACGCGGGCGTTTATACGGTCACCGCGGCCGGGATCGAACCCGCGATCTTGAGAGCAGCAGCCTGGTCAAATGTTCAGGGGAAAACAAAAAGCCAAAAGCGAAAGCTGTTGAGCTACCGCGGCGTGTTGTTTCGTGTACGTCATCATCATCATCATCACCAACCTGACTACGCCCACTGCTGGGCAAAGGCCTCTCCCAAGTCTCTCCAATTAACCCTGTCCTTTGCCAGCTATGCAGTACAGCCCTATAGTTTCTTCACTAAGTTTTTATCATGAAACGCTTCCAGTCTAATTCTTGGCAAACGTTTCCTCCTCTCAACATCAGTTCCAGTCTTGTTCCTGTCCTTAGCTTTGAATAATGGGTTTCAGGTAGCCTTCGCATCAGTCTTAGCCACTGCAGGAGCTCTTTTAAATTCAATGCAACATCAACTCTCCAGTTGTTTTTATTTAACCGCCATGACAAGGACTCCATCGTGTCAAGGAGCCGTGGTTCCTTGCTCATCGGCCGCATGCAAATAGCTGCTGTAGCTGCTACCAATTGCATTTAACATTTCTTAGAAATGAGGCCTGCCAAGTGCTTTTAGCAATCTATCGAAGAGTAGAGGAGTGATAACCGTGCCTAAAGTGTCACTGAAGTCAGTTCAGGACTACAGGACCTGATACATTAACCGTGGCGCGCATTAACCGTGGCGAAAGGCGAATGCCAGGACACACACAGTTAGTTAGACCGATTGACGCCTTCATGTTGATACGTTACGCGGCGTAACCAATTTCACTTACTGCCCCCCCCCCCCCCCTCTTTCTCCCCCCTTCGCAATCCCCATAGCCAGAACTCCTATGTCACGCCAAGTGGCATTCTCCCCATGAATTCCGTGGTTTAAAATCTGGAACATTGATTGTCATTGACTGTACTCGGCCTGCTCAGAATAACGAGAAAGAAATGTTGTAGGACGTCAAGGGCACCTGACTGCCTTAACCTGATATCATTAGCAGACAGGCTGCAGGTAATGCACGAACTTTTATCACGACTTTCGTGACTGAAATCGCTAAAGAACAGTGATTTACAACATCTCACGACCTCTCTCTTTTTTTTTATTGACAATATAAGTGGAACAACCAGCATCATACCCCGAAAGCATATGCAGCATCATATTTGTTCCAGGCTGCATGCCTTCGCTCATACGGGCGCATTTTTTTCGCGTGCACGCTCAAAAACAAAGCCCACTGAAGCGCACCCTTATCCTTCAGTGGCAAGCTTTCGTTTCGCCTCTGATCCTTGTTGCGCTCTGCTTGCGTCCCTTTCGGCGCCATGTCATACCACCGGGGATCCTCTTCTATCTTTGCATTCTCGGCACACCTCGCAGTACACGGTGCCGGACGTACACAAGAGTAAGGAAAGCCCGTTTTCAAGCGGCTTCTCTCTTTCCCTAGACCTGCGCACAAGCGTTGCTTCTCCTTTGCACGTCTTACGTGCGCGCTTCTGCACTGCCATGCCACGCAATGACGCACGCACGCTTCGCGCAACTATTGGGCGACGCGATAAGGGACACACAGCCCCGGGGCACAGGCGAGTCGCTTCATTGACATGCCCGCAGCGATTCGTCCCGTCCGTCCGGGCGCCTTCAAACTGCCCCCCTCCCCCAGCTTTCTTTTCGCCGCTACACGCCCGTAGCGCGCGAAGCTAGCAGCGGCGTCTCGCATATATGTAGCGTGACGTCTTCGCCGTCTCCTCTCCAGCGTGCGCCAGCGCCTTTCTTCGTTCTCGGCGTGTCTTGTGTAAGCGAGGCACATTTGGCGCGCCCGCGAGCTCGCAGCTGATTGTGTCTGTGCGTGCGTGTGCGTGTGTGTCTGTGAGCGGCACGGTCGCCATGGCGGCGACGTAGCAGGAAGGAATAGTGGCGCGGCGAGGACGAGATTTTGCCAGCCGAACGTGGCGTGCGGCGGGCTGTCGTCAGGGCGATGATAAGGTCGTCGTCGAATGCAGTCGGTCGTATGCATATATTGCGGGCCGCGCGTTAAGCGGTCGTTTAGCATATTAGCGGGCTCCGATTCCCCCTTGGTCCGCGGCGCGAAGATGATTGAACGAGGACGCGGAATGAGGGACGGCTTGTGAGCGATCAAGTCGTTTGAAATGGTACTCCCCGGGAAGTAAAATGCGAACAAAAATGTGAACTAGTTTGGAGCCTTGGGAAAGGCTCGATGAGCTGATATTTCAGAAAAGACGTATTGCCTATGGGTGCCGTACACACTCAATAGTCCATTCCTGTCCTGAATAAGAAAACTTACTCCACTATACTGTAACAAACCAGTAGTTTGTTTTACATTTGGGGTCGAGGCCCGGGACTGTTTGATGCCCTCTAGGTACGCCTCTGGAAGTAAAATTATACAGCCCTTAACTGTTTACGCTCAATGTAGGTTATTCGATGAAATCTTCCTCCGTATATCTTCGAATCTTTCATTAAATGTGCCACCTAACGAGGAGAGTTGGTTTTGATATCCACTTTCTTAGTGAATGTATTTCTTGGAGAATGTGACCAGTTTGCCCGCGTGTTTCTGTTTTTCTTTTATTTCCTAAGGCTGCACTAACAATTGCTTCACTCGGGATATTCGTGTTATAGCTCATTGGTCGTATGCTTTGCAGAATGGGAATAAAGAGAGGAAGGCAAACTTCTGATTATTTCCCTAAAGAAAAGAAGTAAAATTGTACATTGTGGGCCTAAACGTCTCGGAGCGAAGCATTGGCTATAGGAGACACCATAGTGGAGGGCTCCGGATTGATTTCAACGGCATGGGGTTCTTTACCGTGACGTTTATTTCTCCGAACCCACTGGCGGATGGTTCACCTGCCACGGTGGGCAGGTGTAAATCTTCCTGCCGAGTTGTAGGCAACCTGCCAACAAGCTTTACGACCAACTATGCTGCACGCTTTATAAAAAAAAAAAACACTGGCCGAGAGTGGGTTTCTAACCCGCGGCGGCACCAACAGGTCAGCTTCGATGGCTACCGCATTGAACCATTACGTCATCGACGCAGCCGAACAACCCGCGTGTTTAAGTGTCAGTGTGTTGTTGTTCACCTCGTAGAACGGCGCTTACCCACACAGGGGGATCGGCCAAGAAGAGAGGTGCATAGAGAGCTTTTGTGATTGATTATTTTTTTTTCTTGGGAAAATAAATCTTGCGATGTGCTTTGGATGTCGTCTTCATCAACTTCTATCCGTGCGCAATGGACCCAACACGCGCTTTGGCAACGCCCTCTTAAACCGAGCCTCGAAGCGAAACCTAAATCTGAGTGCAAAATCGAAGTGAAAACCGAGGTGCGAGAGGACCTAATTCTCGTTTGGCATAACCGCGAAAAATTGGCCGTCACTTTGTATTTCGCTTGCGTCAAAATACTGCCGCCGTGGCCGGGATTGAACCCGCGAGACTGGGATCAGCTGTCGAACCCGAAAGGCGCTGAGCCACAGCGGCGGTGGCTAACTAAAAGAAGTAGACAATTCACCGACCCGCTTGCATCACCCCGCGAACACACTGTTCGAAATTCCTGGCTCCTTTATTTGTGCAGCACTCAATCTCAGCCTCCTGTTTTGTTGCAAGGCATGCGTCTCTCATGGGTGCTGCCCTGCGTTCCTTTCGCTTCAGCTCTTTCGTATAGAAAATACGAAAAAGTAAAAATACAGAAGAAATATGAGAGCAACAAGGCTTTTATACACACACTGTTTTCTTAACCCTTCAGACTTTCAGTTTCTTATCGAAGTTCCCGTTCAGCAAAGCCGCGCCTTATAGCTCCTGCCTCTGCACCCTCCATCCAATATTCTGTTCTTCGTTTTTCTACGGACTTTGTGGTATGGGCTTACTTTATTGTGGCCCCTTCGTTTCGCCCCTCGCCCTTTTTTCTCGCCCTTCCTTACGCCTCTCATTTCTTCAATATTTCCTTCTCGCCCCAACCTTCTCCCTCTGTTTTCGAAACGAGACCGCGGACGCCTTTGTTACTCTTCCACCTTGCAGCACACAGCTCGCTCCACAGGCGGCATGTCCCGACTTATCCGCCGCGTTCCTCCGCAGTGATCCCTAAAGAACGAGATCAAGGGAAGCGGGTTTGGGAGAACTTCTCCCCTACCGTACGCACACGGAAAAGCTTTCTTCACCCAAGCCAGATCGCTCTCTCCCGTTCGCCGCCCCTCACAACAACGCGGTATCTCTTTGCGTGTTTGACCACATAAGGGGAGGGGGCATTTGTTTTCTTAAGGCATGTTCCAGCTCTCGACAGGCCTCGAAGAGAAAGAGAAGGAGGTCTGGTCACTTTCCTTTTTGAACGAGCCCCTCCCCACCAGGGCTCCCGCGCCTCTCACCCCTCTTTCTTTCTATGATCGTCTCCCCTGTGGTACCGTAGGCCCCAAAGACCCGCCACTTTTCTCTTGTGTTTGTCCACGGCGGCCACACTCTTTGTAAAGAAGCCCGGCGCTGCAGAAAGAGTGCAGCCCGAACGTGCGTGAGTGTTTGCGTTGGAAAACACCGCGCTGCCTGACCGTGCCTCTGCTTCTCAAACGTCTTTCTTTTCTTTTCTCTCCATCTTTCTCCTCCTCCCTTCTTTCCGGCGGTCTCGAAGAAGCACCCTTGAATGGCGTCTCGAGAACCGTTTAAGGCCCTTGATTGACAGCGATATATTTTCACGCGTCCGCAAGGATTGCTCCGAATAATGGCTCCTGCCATTCGAGCTATCGTCACGCGGCTTCTCGAAGAAGACGTGAGCCACGATAACGCTTTCGGCGCTGGGAGGCGCGTCGTCGAAGGCAGCACCGCTGAAACCGGAGACGGACTCTGTTTGCCTTGCGCGCTGCCGTCTGTCAGCGCCTCTCTCTCTCCTATCACTCTTTCCTCATGGGGAAAAATCGCTTTTTTTATTTATTCTAGCGTAACAGAAGAGTCGACGCATCCTATAAGGTGAGCGCGCCGTGTGGCCGCAACTTTCTCAGAGCCGTGCCAGCTCGCGGTCGGGGCCGTTTTGTTTGCCGGCGGAAGTGGCGACCATGGTTCTGGAGGGCTGACGATCTCCTCGTGGCTGACGTCGAGGTGCGAACCGAGGCTGGAAGAAAGGAACCGACCGACCTGTTCGTGAGAGCGGTGGGAAAAGGACAGATATCGGTAAACAGCCACACAGTTCGTGGCTGCTGTGAGTGCCGCCGCGAAGCCATGTCATTTGAGGGCTATACAGATTTCCAGAACTTAAAACTTGAAGCCTGTCACAAACCGATGCAGGAGGCGAAATGCAAACAAACAAAAACAAAACAAAATGATTGTGAGACTTAACGTCCCGAGGCGACACATGGGTTACGAGGGGCGCCTTAGTGGAGGACTCCGGAGTAATTCAGACCACCTGGGGTTCTTTAATTATAACTTGCGCTGACATATAACGAAGTTTAGTGTGTCAGCTTCTTATATAACGAACGTTTGGCTGCTAACGCATTCAAACGGTCCACCGAGGTTCACTTAAGAGTTTTTATTAATTTTATGGCTGACGCTGCGTTTCGTTGCTTCATAATCCTTTCGTGCAGCCAGTTTTCTCTTTTGTGCTTACGAAACCTTTAACATCCACCTTAGGGTATCTCTCCTAGCTATTCTTAGCAAGATAACGTCATACGAAGCGGTGACGGGCGAGAGAGATAAGGATTCTCGGCTAATAGGTATTTCATAAGTAACTTTACGCCTCTATTTGGGGCGGCAGAGATTTCCCTGGTTTTGCCCGGTCGTAACTGAGCTCTGTTCGACGCGGCCATTAATGTGCCGAACAGGAAACGGGTGCCGGACAGGAAACGGTAATTTCGAAAGTGCTGTGAATGGCATTTTAATTTATGGCAGCAACACTGATATGTCCTAATTGGTTTCATGTATGTGTTTGAAGAAAACTGCTATTACGCTGGACTGGCTTTTTCCGTCTGCCTCAATCTCTAAACGCTAATGCAGCGTTAAAAAGAAATCACAAGAAATCCGCGATGCTCTCGACTCACGCTTAGCAGCAGAAGGTGCACATGTGATCTTCACATGCGATTCGTGTGCGGAATAAAGTCAGGTTGCAAAATTTAAACCCTGTTAATGTTGAATAACGCTCCTCGTCTTCTAGAATGCGGCGCTTTGAGGGTCCTTGATTGTAGAAATGTAATGAGAAATTAATTAACTTAGAAAGTTAAAATGCATGGTAATTAAACCTAGTAAAATAAGCTTATTTTTGAAGGCCTTGAAGCAGGTACACTGCGCGTACGTAATTTGCATTCCTCTGAAACTGAATACACACCCAAATTATTCAGTCACTTCATATTCAGTGAGCCGCGCCTCAAAAGGTAGCTTTTTTAATTATCCAATCAAAATTCTTTTCTTCCTGAATGCTCTTCCGCCGCGACGCCGAAACTTTACTATGAATCTTGTACACCAGAGCAACTCGTGTAACGGTGGAATGTCGTACCCAGGCCGTCTCCCCTAGTACAGACACGTCTTAAATGTGTCTGCAGATGAGATTTGCATAACACTGTGAGGTTTTGACAATCATCTGCTCACAAAATAACAAAATAAATTGTATTAGCGCACTCTGTACCCTGCATTCATTCATTGCACGTTGTGGTTCAATTGCTGCGCTCCGTTGTAAGCTTTCGCACTCTCCCCATTCGCCTCTGCATCCTTCCTCGTCACATGGACTCACACCAGCGAGGCTTTTTCCGCGACGAGTCACAGGACAAGTGAGGCACGAAAACCGACCAAGGTGAGTCGCTCTCACACACACTGCGTTTCGGGTCGGGCCCACTTTCAAGAGCAGAGCCGAGGCAAGAAGGGGTCGCTCTCTTCTGGCACCTAAACGCGCGTCCTTGCATGAGTCATTGCGTGGCAGGCGAGCTGCTTGCTGGCGGTAAAGGAGCGGCGCCATCATCGTTTCTGCTCCTCCTTGCTTTTTCTTCCTGTCACTTACTTCTTTTTGTTTTTGGCGGCCGCACGGCGCGCTTATCTGGTCGCCCGCGCACGCCGATCTCCACCAACCCGGCTGCGGCGTCTTGGCGGCGAGGCCGAGCCGGCGGCGAGCAGTAATTGTTTTCCAGGCGCAAGTGGACAAGAGAGCTGGCGGCAGGCAGCTTTAAGCCCCGGCGGCTCTGAGCACGCTGGTGGAGGTGGCGGTGGCGTATTGTCCTCAGCTCTTCGGGTCGCCACTCTGCGCGAGCTACGTTTGGCCGGTCGCCATCTCATCGCCGAGGGAGGCCCAACCTTGGTCAGCTCTCCATTGGCGTGTACGCCACCCGCGGTGCGGAAGAATTAGAAACGAAAAAGAAGCGAAGGCCCGCGATAAGCGAACAGGTCGCCCTTTTCTTCCAACTTATCTTTCTCACTCTCGAGCTCAGTACGTATACCTCGCAATAAGCTGTTTCTTATTTCGATGTCTCATTTTCTTGTCTTTTTCGTTTCCCTCGGAAGCGGTGACCGTAGACCTCTATATTGGCCTGGCGACGACAGTATAGCGCGTGCGCGAGGGCGTGAGCGGGGCACAATAGCGGCGCTATCTGTCGGAAGGTCGCGAAACGTGTGAACTTAATTGCCCGCAGCTGTTAGGCTGCCAAGTCGTTTTGGAGGGGCGGAAAGCGTGTGTGCGTACGCGCCGGTGTGATTATGCCGCGAACTTTAATAGAAGACGCGTGCCTAGAAAGTGAACAGTCTAGTCGCATGGATGTCTACCCTTTGCGCTTTGTTTTGTTTGTGCGCTATTCACGGAAGAGGGTGTAGTATTGGAAGAGGCAGCCTTTCTTGGCGGGGGAGTGAGCGTTGGCATGATTAATAGGCTTTTCTCAGCAAGGGGTTTGAGAATAGCCCGTGGACAATTTGTAGCGAATGCGTGTATTGCGAGGAGGTGGCAGAAAATTTGGAATGATGGAAGGAAACGAGCAGTAACTCTCTCACTTCTCGGTGGACACCTCAATCGGGCTTTTAGGGGAGGGATGAAGGATGGAGTGAAAGAAGAAAGGGTGTAAGAGGTGCTGTAGTGAAGGGATACGGTATCATTTCGCCGGGGATCCATGACGGCCGGGTTCGAACCCGGGGCCGCCTGCCATTGCGGCTGGTACGAGGCAAGGAAATAACTACTTCCTATAGAGAGGGCGTTGGTGGAGGGTATTATGAGGCAGAAAAAAGTGTAGTAACTGTTACACAGGTTGGTCAGCTTTCTTCTTTATTATAATATTTTTAAAGCAGATCCTAACTTCCCTTCCGCCCATGGCAGAATATCTTGAAAGTGTGCATTCACCGACATGCTTTGAAAGAAAATGTGCAGTGCATACGCCTTATACAAGCGTCACATGCGTTCGAGTTCAGCGAGAGGAAGAAATGGGCTTGGGCAGGGCATGATGCGAAGGCAAGATTAGCGATGATCCGTAAGAGTTATGGACTGCATTTCAAGAGAAGGCAAGTGGTTTAGAGGGCGGCAGAAAGTTAGGTGCGCAGATGAGATTAAGAAGTTTGCGGGGATAGGGAGGCCGCAGTTGGCACAGGACAGGGTTAATTGGAGAGATATGAGAGAGGCCTTTGCCCTGCAGTGGGTGTAGTCAGACTGATGATGATGATCATGATTAACGGGTCATGTTCCGCAGAGAGTACAGCAGTGAACTTCTAAATAGTCTCTCTGGGTGAAGATTGAAAGCGTGCGAAGGTGCAATTTAGCTTCAGTTCTCACGGTATACATTCTATCGCACCCATACTAGTCCTCCAGACTTGGCTCTTCTGCACGTATAGGTTTTAAAAGTGATATAGAACAGGCCAGAGGCGGTCAACAGAAGTTCCCTGAGTTTGCACCGTTATAATCGTGTTCAGCGCCAGTTATTGCCGTGCACGCGCGATAATTGGTCCCGTTTTCGCTCTTTACAAGTTTCACTCGCTTGTATATCGGATGACGCACCTGTACCAATAAGATTGGCTCGCTCAATCTGGGCGAGCTAAGCGCAGGGGCGGCTAATTGCTCATAGACGAAAGCGTTTGCCGCGCGGAACCGCACATCGCTCACACAACGCGCTTATTCGGCGCGGACAAGTTTTCGGGCGATCCGATCGCTCGCGCGCTGATGCTTTCTGCGGATTGAATCGTTGAGCCGTGCTCGGCCAAGGCTCGAGTATATGCGTGCGGAATACCTAATGAAGTCAGTCAGGCGACTTTCCAGAAATCAGTCAGGCGTGCACGATCGAACGAGCTCCACGGAGCTGAACCTCGGAACGAGTGAAAGGTGCTAAAAGAAAACAAATAGAAAGAAACAGATGAAGGAAGAAAAGAAAGAAGTCGCGAAAGATAGATTTAAGGAATGCTGATGAAAAGAAGAAATAAAAGGAACGAGCTCTAGAAATTGAGGAACGGTGCATTTTGATTTTTTTCTTTTTACTGTGGTGAACTTTTTTTTAGTTGTTTGTCGCGAGTTGAGGAAAACAGAGATACCGGGCTGCAGATCCAGCGAGGAAAAGCGCTGCATTTCTCCGTGTAGTGCACATACGTGCACTGCAGGCCTAAGAGGCGAAACAGAGTGGGACGGGGGGTACCCTGCCTGCACATGTGACAGTGGTGGCCTCGCCGGCGGGAACTTGTTGCGTAAGAACATTCTTACGTCATTAGATTTAGATGGCGGCTTAGGATAACAAGTCCGTTCTTGCATATGCTATGCCGCAATGCGAGGATAAAACGCGCGCTCGAACGCCTGATACGCTGCCGGCTATATACTTTCCCCGGGTGCTTTTTCTTTTGCTTTTTTTGTTCGTATTCCTTCCTTAATGGTGGTCTTATTTTAGTTATATATTTCGTGCGCCGTCGAAGCGTCTTGCACTGATGTTGCGGCTCTTCGCAGTGCACCTGCGCCTCTCCGTGGTACGTTTCTTTTTCTTTTCTTTTCCTTTCTCATTGGGTTCCATCGAGCAAGTGCTTTGCCAATGGGCAGTTTAACACTTCGCTAATACCGTATTCGGGCCCGCAATTCGCGTTTTACTTTTTTTCTTTCTATAATTTGTTAGCCTTAGAGTGTCTTCCGCCATTGTGCAGAGAAACTAAAGCCGGTTTCGGAAGGACTGTTTCACGGATGGTCTTGAAAGCCTGTTTCTGAAAAGGTCTCGTAGTTCATTAATTCCTCTTTTATTTCCCGCTGTCCTTGTTCTATGGCTTCCTTCATTCCTTCATTCTTGTTTTGTTTTTTTGTTTTTTTGCGAGGTTCTGCGGCAGTGGTGAACCATCTACCCACGTTTAGTCTAAGTTGTCAGGTAAGAAATAAGGAGGATGAGACAGTAAGCAAAAAAATAATACTAAACTTCAGACCAAGAACAGCAGGTAAAGCACTGTGGACGCGATCATTAATCTTTGGAATTGCTCTGCGTGGGACGAAAACATGCATAAATCCTAGCTGTGACGGTAATTCTCATTTTATAAATGTGAGATTAAATGGATAGTGAGCCTTCTGAGCCCCGCAGTGCTTGCGAATCCCTCATTTTATTGATACTTGGGGGGTGTTATATGTATATATATGTATTTTCAGAAGGATCCAACGCTCGAGGGTTTCAATTAGGACAGGGCTACAGGTCGGGAGAGGAGAAAAAAGGAACAGTGCTTTTGGTGCCATCCTCTAAATCTCTAAAAACGTTTTTTTTGGAAGGTTTATGGTTTTATGGGGATTTAATCTACCAAAGCGACTCAAGCTGTGAAGGCCGCCTCTAGTATTTCGCCTCGATAGAAATGCTACTGCAGCGGCCGGGATCGAACCCGCGCCCTTCGGGTGAGCCGACGAGCACCTTAACCACTGAGCCAAAGCGGTGGATTGAACCTCTAACACCGAGTCGCAGGATCACTCACTCACTCACTCACTCACTCACTCACTCACTCACTCACTCACTCACTCACTCACTCACTCACTCACTCACTCACTCACTCACTCACTCACTCACTCACTCACTCACTCACTCACTCACTCACTCACTCAGCCACTCACTAATTCACTCACTCACTCACTCACTTATCACTCACTCACTCAGCCACTCACTAATTCACTCACTCACTCATTCAGCCATTTACTCAGCCACTCACTCACTCAGCCACTCACTAATTCACTCACTCACTCACTCAGCCACTCACCAATTCACTCAGCCACTCACTAATTCACTCACTCACTCACTTATCACTCACTCACTCACTTATCACTCACTCACTCACTCACTCACTCAGCCACTCACTAATTCACTCACTCACTCACTCACTCACTTATCACTCACTCACTCACTCAGCCACTCACTAATTCACTCACTCACTCACTCACTCACTCAGCCACTCACTAATTCACTCACTCACTCACTCACTCACTCACTCAGCCACTCACTAATTCACTCACTCACTCACTCACTCACTCAGCCACTCACTAATTCACTCACTCACTCACTCACTTATCACTCACTCACTCACTCAGCCACTCACTAATTCACTCACTCACTCATTCAGCCATTTACTCAGCCACTCACTCACTCACTCACTCACTCAGCCACTCACTAATTCACTCACTCACTCACTCAGCCACTCACCAATTCACTCACTCACTCACTCACTCACTAATTCACTCACTCACTCACTCACTCACTCAGCCACTCAGCCACTCACTCACTCACTCACTCACTCACTCACTCACTCACTCACTCACTCACTCACTCACTCACAGAGAAACATGAAGAGCCCACCTCCGAGAGTTCTCGCTTTTCTTTCATTCGAAGCATTTTGTTCGGAGCATTCGCGTCCGCGTCACGCTCGAGAGGTTTCGGAGCCGCCGGACGGCGCCAATTACAGGAGGGCGCGAGCCGCCGCCGCCGCACCCTAGCGTTGTGAGTGAACGCGCGCGAGCCCAGGAGGAGACGCAGGTGCCTGCAGTCGGGGCTGCTGATTTCGGCTCCCGCTTTTTCCTTTTGTCCACTCGTCAGCCTCCACTCACTCGGCCGCCGCTCTCGTTGTGCTTGGACGTGCGTGGACACCCGCTTTTACTCTTTCTCCGTCAAGCTCCGCCGGGACAACTGTCAGCGGGTTCCTATTAACAAAAGCCCACCGCTGTTGCAGAATGCGGCCGTAACGAACGTTGGGGGCAACGATATTTCGAGAGAACTCTGGCC
Source organism: Amblyomma mixtum (assembly GCF_055824585.1). Taxonomy (NCBI): domain Eukaryota; kingdom Metazoa; phylum Arthropoda; class Arachnida; order Ixodida; family Ixodidae; genus Amblyomma; species Amblyomma mixtum. The sequence goes on along the minus strand of NC_143013.1, from coordinate 30,694,321 downwards.
CACCGTCCAACTGTTTGTTGCTTTTTTAGTGGACGCCACGCTGCTTGTCGGGTAAAGAGAAGTGTCGGAGGATGGCGGCTAATGAACGGGAGCAGCGGAAACGTCACCGCTGTGGAATGATCGCTGAGGCTAGCGCGTCAACGCCCTCACCTGGGCAGCTTGCGAAACTCAGTGAAGTGATGCTCGTACTGTAAAGAGCGGTTCGGTGCTCGAAGAGAGCATGAAGTTTAATATCTCCGGGAGAGCATCTACTCTGCCTTCCCCTTCTCATACTTAATCATTCGTTGGCGAAAACCAAGCATTATTTATAAGAATTGTGTTGAGCTTGGTGTCCGGAAATAATATAAGCCGCTATATATACTGCGGCTTTGTCACCGAATCTTTCATTCTGTACTTGGCGAATCCCGTCATTCTAGTGCGCATGTAAGATACTCAGTCCATACAGGTAATTTCTGCAGTAGGAAGTTTTCTGCATGACACTGACGAAGTCAGTGACGAAAACAATTCGCCCGTAGCTCTGCATTTTATTACGTAAGTTCATGTCTTACCAGATGCCTGCTTCCTAAGTAACAGAAACACAATTGTCTGGTTTGTAACCCAGTGAAGAGAGCAATATTGTCAGTTGTGCCCAAGATAAAAAATACAGCCCAAATTCAGGGACTCGCAGACAAAAGGGCAGCGTGTCTCAAAAATGACCACGGTAAAAACAGAACGACGTCCGAACTTAATGTGCATTAAAAATTGCTGCGATGAAGCCATAGAGGGAGCATTACACCGTGAATAAAAGTGATAAACAGCGAGGAAGAGCTACTAAATGGCTTGAGGGGCCTTGGAAGGCTTACGCGAAACCTCTAAAAGCAACAAAAGCAAGCGGGAGCACGTATACCGCTCAACAATGTTAGTCCCTTAAACAACCCTCCGCACGTTTCTGTTTGTTTTTTCTTCTCCTGAGAGGTGAAGGAAACACGATGGTGCTATACTTAGAATGCGAAAAGAGGTACAAGGACACGCTCATGTCCTCCGTATGATTAGTTAGCCTGTTTGTTACTAACCGAGGAAGCTAGTTCTCGATACGTCTTTAGATACGAGCAGAGTTAATGTTCCCTACGTGGATTATCTCTGCCCTCCTCGGGGCTTACTCGCCGCAGGCACGACCCAGGTACGCCGGTTTTTTAGGTTTATGCAGAAACGTGGGACAGACAGACGTGGTTAGGAACTAATTAACGCACGCTGCAACACTGATCTAGAGGGTAAGGATCTTTTGTTGTTCTTTCCGGCATTAAATGCCTTCATAACCGGTAGAAAGATGTACGGAGAAGGGCTTACGAAACCGCCGCTCTCAACGCCGCATGCGGTCGCGCTGTTCTCGCACGGAGAACGTGCCTCTATGTGTGTTCTTGAAACTGCTCTCTCAGCTACCGGCGATAAGGATGCTTCTCACAATCCCAAGTCCTGCCTTGCCCTCGGAAAATGGGATATGTATTGTTATTGCTTTTAGTGGCCTCATCATTTGCCGTCCTTGCAATTATCTGTCCATACGCTAACGCAGCGTTTAGAGACAGTTCTGTCGCCAGCGCGATCAGTCGTGGTCTTCACCCGTGAAGAAAACCCGAAGGAAACACGCTCCGCCGATAGATGGCTACGGATAACGCGGACAGCGACTATAATTTTAACATAGATAAGCCGGCGGCTCTTCGCAGCGTGGTCTTGTCGCTGGAACGACCCCGGGTGTACGGCCATACGCACACACATACACACACCAGTCTGTTGCGCATCGGCTCGCTCCCACTTTGCAGGAGCATCGACGCTTGCCCGCCTAGTGGGAGGCAAGTGCCGCAGCTCGGCGGCTCATGGAGCCTTCTTCTTCGCCAAAGCAGATTCCACGACCCCGTTCTCACGCCCGTTTCGAAGCGCGCGCGCTGGCGTCGGCCCGGACGACAAGGTTGGAAACAGAGCCCCCCCCCCCCCCCCCCCCCCCCCCCTCTACTACCACCGCCACTAACGCACAGTGTGCAGACAGAGCGGTCAGCCTTTTTCACCGAGGGAGGTCTCCCCCGGCGTCCCGCTGCTATTTTCGAGAGTTATCGCTTCGACCTGCACTTATAGGCGGCCCGTATACACAACGACCCGCTGAGAGCAGGCTGCCTACCTGTTGGAGCCTACCTGGTGCGCTTCGTTAGTGGAGCCTGGCGTCCACGGCTCGTGGGACGAACCGGGACGCCGTGGGGACGTCGGACGAAGGGCAGCGACGTTCGAGGCATGACGCTGTGCCAAGAGCTTGTCGGGGCCTACGCAGGATGTTCAACTGCTGCCGTTCACACGCCGCTCGGCGTGAATCGGCCGGTTGATTTTGTTTGTGATGCTTTCGAGCTTCGATATCAGACACATTCACGGATGTAGCGGAACGTGGACGCCAGAGCCCGCTTTGGTGTCTGGGTAATCTCGTTACAAAAGTCGTTGCCCAGCTACTAGCTTGCGTCAGCCCCCCCTGACACATCCGCGTCTTTAAATACTTCGTCATGATTAGGGTTTCACCATTCATCCGAGTGAAGTTAGTTGCCGTATACGTAACGCTATCTCCAGGGCGTGGTTTATTACAGTTTCCACATTTATAGCTTGCTGAAGAAGAATGAGCAGAAAGTTCTGTGAAAATCCGTTATTTTTTCACGCAAAATTCCATTGCTCATCAAGAAGGAGTTGCATATCACTCGCGGCAGCTAAGCGTTATATAGACTGCGAGAATTTCTAGTGACTGAATCAAGCTTTATGTATCAGCTACGTGTCAGTAATCACGTCGAAGGATCTCTGCAAATTCATCATAGCGCCGATTACTTATAGTCAATGTATACGCATTGCATGCACGTGCAGAGCAGCCATGACGGCTTCCGACATCCAGGTATACATTGTTCATGCTTCTGCAATAAATTAGAGTTCGGTCGACTCATGCGCCGTTTTCTCACGAAGACCCCAAGCACCTACGCAAAGGACCGGACCGCCCTTGCCCGTTTGATACGCGAAACACTGTGAGCCTTCTCCCCTAAAAATTCCTGGCTACGTGCCCGCGCTCCACTGAGAAAGTCTTCGGAGGCACTGCGTCACTTAAGCTTCAAGCGTGTCAGTTGTTGTACAGCGTAGATTAATACGACTTGAAGCAGTTTCTCTCTACTGAGCGCCTATTTGACAAGAAAGTGCGTATCTTGCAGAGCGGATAAAGATGTATTGCACTACAAAATGAAAAGAGATGATTCCGCTCACTTCACCACGCTTCTCGGTCTCTGCAACTCCGCATTACAGCGCAAACCGCAATAGTGTCGCGGCAGGAGCGTTGCAGGTAATACCGAACGCGACTGTACGTCACTACGGGCTTTTGTATAAGTGAGTTGCTCTGAACAGAACTGCTCGGCGGGAGCACCGGCCTCGCTCCGCGCGCATGTGAATCGTGCAGAGCAGGGCGTCAGGTAGAGACGCAAGGACGGCCTCGAAGCTGTGGTCTCTCGGCGAGCGTGGTCTCCGTGGCGAACAGCGTACGGGCGGAGGCAACTTGCAAGTATACACAACAGCAACAGCGAATACTGGCGGCATGGGCTCCTTCAATTTCCGTTTCCCCCGTGAGTGTGCGAGGAGCAGCTTGGTGCGCACGGGCAAGCCCGTATAGGAGAGAGCGAAAGAGGCGCACAGGGCGATGAGGTTCTCCCGCGGTAATTGGAAGAACGCTTGATTTACAGCGGGAAAAGAACTTTGGGTGCATGGGCAAGACTGAGAGGCAAGGTGCTTGGGCGCGCGCCACAGCCTGTTGCATGGCGCTCCGTGTCCTACGAAAGAGAAATAACGTGGCAAAGAAATAAACGAAAACATAAAAGCGAAAAGCGGTAGAAGGAAGGAGAAGGAATGGTTGACTGAGTACGCGGGTGAGAGGGAAAGTGAGCTCGTTCAGCTGATAGCGTTGCGGTGGTACAGTGGACCGCTGGCTTTGCAGGCATGACCTTTATTGAGTTGTAACCCGCAAAAAAGGCGTCCCGCGTGCCTCTTGTATGGCTTGCTTTTCGGTTCGTGCTTGGCGGACAGGCGGGTAGGTAGTAGGGTGGCCAAGCGCGAAAGGCAAGGCACAACACGTGGCCATGTGTACACGCTCCGGCCGCCGAGAGCGCCGTGCGATTTGTATGCGGAGCTGGTGCGTGGCTTTTTGTTAACGCTGTACCGCCGCGGGCCTCCACGTTTATAACAGCTCACTTCCCGCGCCTCTGCGAGAGGCGAACCGGCGATAAATTAAAACGCAGCGCGCTGGGGTTGGCCCTGGGACAAGCCGCCACTCTACCCTCGCTCTCGAAGGCTACATAGGCGGAAGTGAGTAGGTGAAGAGTATGAACTTGAATGTAAGTCTTTTTTGATTGGTGAAATTTTGCTTTCCACTATGGTTTTATTTTAAAAGTTTCGGCCTCTACACTGTGTCACACAGAGCCCCCCCCCCCCCCCCCCCCCCTTCCCTTCCCTTCGGTGGCACTGTGGTTGTGGAGTACGACTGTTTATCCCACGGTAGTTGTGTCATATCCCGGCTGCAACGGCAGCATTTCGATGGAAGCGCAATTTAAAATTTCCTGCGTGCTATCCAATGTCCGTGCTCGTTAAGGAACTCCAGGTTCATGAAATTAATCGACCACTGCCGCCGCTGTGGCTCATTGGTTATGGTGCTTGGCTGTTGACCCAAAAGAGTTCGATTCCAGTCGCGGCGGCCGAATTTCTATGAAGACGAAATTCTAGAGGCCCGTCTACTGTGCGATGTCAGTGCACGTTAACGAACCCCAGGCAATCGAAATTTCCGGAGCCGTTCACTACGACGTCCCTCATAGCCTGAGTCGCTTTGGGACGTTAAACCCCATAAACCAAACCAAATCTAATCGACCACGAAGCCTCTCATAGCCCGCGCGCAACTTCTGGACGTTAAACCGCACGTATACTTAACCGCAACAATGACACTCGCACTCCTGCCCTCTTTGGCACAAAACAGGCTGGGCGACATGCTATGCGAGTTCAATGATCTGGGGCCGCAGCGTTTGCACCGACACCAAGAGCGAGCCAAGTAAGTCTCGGTCCAAGAATTAGTAATGCATCGGCGCATGTCAAGTTAAGCAAACGGCTCTCGCTCGTATCCCAAGCGTATAGCTGGACGGTTCGGCTTTCTTTGATAAAAACTCTCCACTATTCAATGCTCTGCAAGTGTTTACTGATTCCGAGAGACAGTAATACGGATTGTTTACAGAATATCTAACTGCAAGGGGCACATGATATGTTTTCTCCGAAGCGCCCGTCGTATACGCTCCCAAGGAGGAAAAAAACTCTGGTCGCCGCTGTTTTCTTTGCCTTTTTGCTTGGTTCTTCGCTGCAACGACGACACCTGTTGAGGTTCTTTCTGCTGCGGCTGCTTATAACTTCCTAAGTAGCAAAAAACAACACCAAGGAAATAAGGATAAAACCGTATCGACGGTGTCTTTTTAGTTCGGAGGCTACAGAAGGTTGCGAGCACACATGGCTGCATGTATGTTTATACTGGCATGCTTTTTTACGGCTCATCAGGAGCAACTTCTTTTTCTTTTTCTTTATTGACATGGGCATAGGAGATGTTGGTGCCCGATTATGGCACCGGCTACTCCTTTGAGCATAATTCAAGAAAAACACAAAGGGGCGACTTCAGTGTGGTAGTGGTTACCGATGTGTCTTTGTATTTCTTGAACATTTTGTGTTTATGGTTTGGTTTATAGGGACGTCCCAAAGCGACTCAGGCTATGAAGGAGACCATGACGGAGGGCTCCGGATAATTTAGACCATTTGGGGTTCTTTAACGTGCACTGTCATCGGCACAGCACACGGGCCTCCATCAAAATTCGACCGTCGCGGCCGGGATCAAACCCCCGTCTTTCGGATAAGCAGCTGACCACCATAACCACTGAACCACCGCGGTGACTTACATCTTGACTTTATCTTACATGCAGTAAAAGACCACTTCTTCTAGCCGTGGTCCTAGCTTTTTCTTTTCGGTGTATATCTCACACATCCGACACTGCGAACAAATTTCTGGCTAGAGTCATAGGCCTAACATAATTCTCGGCAATCGGTCTTGCGTTGAACATTTTGGTTCTAATAACGCAATGTCATTATCAAATGTCGTTTTCTAATAGACCAGAGACATTCCGACGGCGGTATGATCATTGTGAAAGCTGCCACAGGTTCAGTGAAAGGCGTGCCGGTTTCGTTTATGTAAATCAGAACCATACTTCCTTAAGCGTTAGAGTGAATATATCTGCTTTTTACTGACTCATTTTCAGTAAGGCACATTAAGCTGCTGCGCGCACTCCGCGCACATTAAATCCTAGCACGGGCCGGTTTTTTTATCAGAATACAGTGCCCATTGATTACGTCTGAAACATCACAGAATCGCACAAGCATGATAAGTTCGATTTGACAGTAAGTTAGGTGACAAGCTTTCACACCAGCTGAGCCATCGTTACGTTGCGTCACCAACGTGACTTGCTCCGAATCGCTGTACCATCACCCTTACCGGTGAACCGCGGGCTACTGCGTAAGCTGGCTCACCCCTTTCAACTCATGCCTGTGCGCTTTGCCGCAACCGCTATAATGGCTCTGGCCGAGCAATCATTTCGGTCCACCTCGTCCACTAAAAAACACCTCGCGGCGAGCTATCAGTACAGATCCCCCCCCCCCCCCCCCCCCCCATGGATTGCTAAGGTACTACGTCGCAGTGATTCTGGCACGCGGTTCGCCTCAAGTGAGAACGACCACGCATGGAGGTACGAACCCGCACCGCTTGTACACTGCCGCGTACACCGACCGCCGACGATCCAACTCGACCCCTCCGCGTAACTTCCGGAACCAAACAATCTTTCGTAGTGGTCTGCGCCTACTGCTTTCTTCTTCTTTCTATCTTCCTCTCTTCTTTTTTCTTTTGTATTCTACCCTTCTTTCTTTTCTGCAGTTTCTTCTCTCTATCCCCGCGCGCATACGCGTGGTGCGCGCGCGTTTCTTTTCGGCCGCGCTAATCTGGTGGAGCGTGTTCGGGCGCTGGAGCGGCGCGCGTGCCTGTCCTGGTTCCTGTGCAAGGCCCGGGCCAAGAGGGCACGTCTTAATAAATGAGCCAAGAACATTGAACCGCCGCACACGGCCCCGGCTGCGCCCCTGCCGCGCGTTTGGGGGCTCGCCAGCGGGGAATACGCCCATAAGGATCTTGCGCTTGCTGTTGTGGCAGCCACCGCTCGCCGGCGGTGGTGGTGGTGGTGCCCGGGCTTCGTGGTGCTTGGTTGCTTCTGTTGTTGTTGCTAGTGGTGGAGGTTGTTGTTTTGTTGCGCTTGCTGTGCTTGTGGTTGCGTGCTGGTGCGGCTGAAGCGGCTGAAGCGGCTTCTACAACTTCCGCCGGCCCGCTGCCGTCACACCGGTGCCGGCGGGCGTTGAGCAATGCAAGGCCCTTCGGCAAGGCTTCTCTTGGCCGCATGCGCCCGCCGCCGGCGGTGGTAAGCGTGTGAGTACGACGCTCGGCATCCCGGTCTGCTCTTTGAGAAATGGTCTCGCCGCGCTGGGGGGACATGCTCGCGAACAGAGCAGCGCAGCTAAGCTTGCCTTCCTTAAGCCCAGGATGTGCTTAAGACGGGGTCTCGTCCTTGTTTAATTTTTCATTTGTTAAAAGCAATCGCTGATTTCGTGAGCTATCGTGAGTGCGGCGGAATGGAGACGTTGCGACAGCTTCTCTGAACAGTGCTGCCGCGGCCAATGTTGGCCGTAGAAAGCTGACGTAAATGTAATTGTACTCTAATTCTAGTTCTTTCACTGCGTATTTGCTACTAACTTGACTGAGCGCAAATTGCACCTTATGCTACGTGGTGTTACAACGGTGTGCCGACCAAGGATGCCATCGTCGCCAAGAAGTTTCAGGACAGAAAATAACCGTTTTCGAAAGAGATCGCTAGGCTCGGTTTGTGGTCGTTACCGAATTGTCTGTAAGAAAGGTGTCGTTTGGGACTTTTGAGAAAGCCGGGACTGTGATATCTCGATGCAACTGTGATTGTTGCTTCTTCTGTATTTGGCCGCCGCGGTGGCTCAGTGGTTATGGCACTCGGCTGCTGAGCCGAAAGGCGCGGGTTCGACCCCGGTCGTGGCGGCCGAATTTCTATGGAGGCGAAATTCTAGATGACCGTGTAATGTGCGATGTCAGTGCCCGTTAAAGAACCCCAGGCGGTCAAAATTTTCGGAGCCCTTCTCTACGGCGCCCCTCATAACCTTAGTCGCTTTGGGACGTTAAACCTCCCTAAACCAAACCAAACCAAACCAAACCTTCTTTATTCTTCTTTATCGATGAATCCTTCAGCAGAGTTCCGTAAAAGGGTATACACAGCTGGCCATCGACCAAAAGGCTGTGCGGCCGGTCCTTCCATGGTTCGGCTGCCCCCCCCCCCCCCCCCCGCCCCCCCTCCCCTCCCCCCCCCCCCCCCAGGAAAAAAAAGTGTTCTTATGGAAACAGGATGCGTAGTAACTGCGGCACTTTTCAGATAGCATTCACATGACATACGAAAACAGGAGATGGCAGCACGATAGGCACACGGCTTCTCAACTCACCTCTACTGTCGTATGGCAGGGAAAAGACTATGAGGAAAGGAAGCGCGTGTGAAATGGATTATACTGCGGGTAGACACCTGAACTGCGTTATTAAGGAAGGGATGACGGGGATGGAGGAGTAAGGAGATGAACGCGAGTCCCACTTGGCGCACTGGTTTCCAACAAAGAAAAATGTTCAGTGGGAACATCATTTGACGGGATAACACTTTCATTTATTTATTTATTACAATACCATCAGGGCCCTAGAACGGGTGGGTGAAAAAAAGAAAAAAAATATAGTAAAAAGCACACGCAAAAGCCAAAAAAAAATGATGCAGAGGCTTGTTCGATGACATAGTTGGTGATAAGTGGCTTGAAGGGTGACGCGTCTTCAGTGCAGCAGGCGATATGGGGTGGAAGGTCGTTCCACTCAGTGCTAGTCTTCGGTAAGAAAGAATTAAAAAGCACATTCCCCGCCGTAAAAAAGTGGCATAGTTTTAACACAGTGAAACCGAGTAGATGTGCGAATGCATATGTCCATTCTTCGCCTCTTTTTTTCTGCTATCTGCATGTGCAAGCCACCGAATTTGTCCCGCTTCATTGTCACACCCTCTGTACACTCGGTGGCAGCTGGCGTGAAGCCCTCCTCCTATTCGCTATAGCTGGCGAAACGTTTCTCCGAACTTTGCTGAGCTTCCTCCCATTGGCTGAAGCTTGCGCGACGCTCCTCCGAACAAGCCCGATCATACCCGAGTTACTTCGATGTTCCCGAGTTTTCTCCCATTCTTTGGATGCAGCTTGCGCGACTCTCCTCCGAACTAACCCGAGCATACCCGAGCTCCACCGACGCTTCACACATGACAAGATTCCAGCTCCGGGTTGGTGTGTCCTGAGTTATGCTTTCTCACTAAAACGCAGCAGTCGTGGTGGTGGTGGTGGTGAAAAACTTTAACATTCAAAGAGAGCTTGAGGGTCAAAAAACCCTGCTTTATGGTCGGTATCCTTAGTCTGGGACACCGCACGACAAGGCCCCGTCTCGCGCCCGCTTGACCAGAGCCCTTTGGGACTCCAGCGTGGAGCAGTTGAGGAGGGCAGTCTCCCATGCCTCTCGGGTGGGGGTGGGGGAGGGGGGAAGGTGAGGATTCTGAGTACATGCCCACACCATGTGAAAGATATCGCAGATCTCTCCACAATGCGGGCAGCGCCCATCTGTGTTCGGATCGAAGTGTTTTGCTATGGCAGGACAGAGAAGGGTTCCTGTCTGCAGGCGCCGCAGAGTTCGCTCCTCCGCCTTACTCAGCCCCTTGGCAGGTGCCGGGTAGAGACGGTGGCTGTCGCAATAATGAATTAGGATTTCGCGGAACCGCAGAAGCGGTTTATGAGCTTCTGAGCCAAGAGAGCTAGGATGAGGAGCCCGGTGTGTGAGCGCTCGGGCGGCCGCATCAGCGGCCTCATTGCCTCGTAGACCCTGGTGGCCAGGAGCCCAGATCACGTTTGTGCGAGTTGGATCGGCGAGAGCGCGTCTTAGAATTTGCGAGGCAAGAGGTGATATTTCGCCTGCAAGATAATGTTCACAGGCCCGGCGAGGGTCTGTGATAACCGTTTTCGATTTTGGATCGGCGGCAGCGAGAGCTATTGCGACTTCCTCCGCTCGTGTTGAATTTGGGGCCCGAAAAGATAGCCCATCGACATTCATTCCCTGGTGGACTACGGCAGCCGTGAAGAATCCCGCGGGCGACGGCCCTGTGATGCCCACGTAGTATAGACGCCCTCTTTATATCCATATTGCCTCTCAAGCGTGCGAACCCGCGCGTGTCGTCTGCCTTCATGTGAAGCCATGTCCGTGTTACGCGGGAGCGGAGTGACCCAGAGCATGTGGCGCCACAGCACCGGGATGTTCTCCGTCCCCTCTGGTATGCATGTGTGTTGGATGTGTAAGCGGTTTAGCAGGCGGCGCCCAGGAACCATCTGCGATAGCCGCGTATATATTGGTTCACGAAGTGGGCCTCCCGCAACCCCTGATAGCTATGACCACTGTGGAGGTGATGTCGTGGCGCGAGAAACATTTCAGGGTGATGTTTGAATACACATCTTGGGGGCGAACCAGTACAGTGTGCACCAAAATCGCTAATCGAGTGCGTCCGATATCGTTACAACTCTTTCCTGCACTCAATATCGTTCAGTGTCGCACGCTAGCTCGGCCGGAAAGTAGTGTGGGGCCAATACGCTCAAACGGAGCAGTTGTCGACTCGGATCAGCACCTTCCATTTGCGTAGACGCAGTTGGCTCCCTATTTGAGCGAATAGTAAACGGCATCACTTTCCGTTATTCTAACGCTTTTTGTACACCCTATAAGCCTGAAAGGACTAGAAGGAATAGAGAGTTTAGCTCTTCCAGGATCAACTTCGCGGCCACTACCATGAGTCCCTAAAAGAGCCAGTATTACTTTCTAAGCGACTAACTGCGACAGCAACCATCAAAGGCACTTGGTCTTTACGTGGACGAACCACTCGTCGCTATCAGACTTTGTGTTGCAGTGAGCCGTTTTACACCCATTTCTAGCTCAATCTGTACTGGCAATATAATCATTTTGATCGTTCTCAAGCCCTCTCATTTAATGAGCATAAAGTTTAAGCAATAATTGGAGCAGCGTCTCAATAGAATGCGCAACGCCAACTTGCTCGAGTTTTCTTGGCGAGACGAGGCTAGCGAACGCCCTTGTTCTCTAAACAACGCGATTTCCCTACTAGCTTTTACTTTTACTTTCTGTCCTTCCTTGCTAGCTCCGCTCTGTACTCTCGGCAGCCAAGGAAATTGGAGCGCGCGCCGAGATTACCGCGTATTCTGACCGCTTGTAATTTTTCACGCTTGGCAATCCCGGGCGAGATGAGAGGTGGTGCGTCGTTCGTCTAAGCTACCATCTGCTCCAGAAGCGGGCGCACGCTTCGCTACAGAGTGCAGTGGACACTGAAGGCCGGTACAAGCGTCCATCGATTTGGTTTATCCGATCTCATTACTAAGCTATACTACCCCGAACTGAAGATTTCAGAAAGCGGCTTTCTTTTTTTTTTTTTTTGCAAAAAAAAAAAGCCTTCCTTATGATAGTGGCTCCAACCTGTTAGGTCACTGCGTTACATAAGAAGCGTACAACTCGCGGGGCAGTCGGGAGGCGGGGGGGGGGGGGGGGGGGGGGGGGTGACTGATAAAGACGCGCAACACGGTGTTTAACGTTAAACTTGCGTTTTTTTAAATAGGTCAGTTATCGGCGGAATCAATCAGCCTTGTTAGTCAGTTTATACGTTGTTGTCGTCCGCTCGACCGAATCGTTTACAGTTCGCTGACAACCTGATATGTCGAGGGGCCGAGTTATCTCTTAGTCGGAGCGAGACAAGCGCATGCAAACATGGTACGCGTGGAACCCGCAATCAGTATACTTCTTTTTCGTCCTTTCGTACTTTGCCAGGAGTTCGAGCAGGAACAGCAAGTTACGAAGCAGGCTGGAAAGGAGGGAAACAGGCGTACATTGATAAAAGAAAAGAAAGGAAAAGGAAAAAAATACAAGAAAGGCCATAGAAAGAGAGGATTGCTCCTTCTCCGAGCATAGGTTGGCTCCACACCGTGGAAGAGTGTTAATTAAAAAGGTTGGCTGGGCTTGCAGCTTGAGCTGCCATGTATTTTTTTTATTTTTGCTGCATTCTGCTTCCTTCGCTCACGCTTGTGCCTCGTGCTGAGGTCATGCCTCCCTCTCACGAAACCCTTTAATTTGGAGCAGGCTGCTATGCCTGATCGCTTCCTCATGAAGCTAGCTGCCTCATACAGCACCCCTCTTTCCTCCAGCCCTTGCTCCCACTTTCCATCTTTCTTTTGCCTCGCTTACCTGTCCAAGCCTTACGCTAGCGCCTCTCTCTTCGCTATATACTGTTAATCGGTGGTGCGTCGTGATATGACCGCTCCGGGAATTAATTGGACGATCTGTTCGTGCTTATTGATAGACCCGTTTTAGCGCACGGACGTTTACTGACTCGTGCGCATGCGGCGATGGATGTCCCGAACGCTGTTCAAATACTCCGTGGTTCTGCAGGGGGTGGCTTCTTTACCCAACCTCCTTCTACGCCCCTCTTTCGTCGAATTGACTTCGCTCTTACGCACGATTAGCCTGGGCCCGAGTACGAGAGGGAGGAGGTTGAAGGATCGTCGCGAGCAACGCGAACGTAGAAGAGGTTCGCGTTGGGCGCATTAATCAGGCAGAGGTGAGGAAAAGTTTGTGCCCTGAGGAAAAATAGTGAGCTGAAGAATACAGACCACCCTGAGCAGCGACAGCTTGGAATAAACGGCGGTTCCTGCGAAACCGAAACGAAGGAAACAAAAAGTTTGAACAAGTCGCGCGCGTGGTCTTTTCGCTTCAAATATTTTCGTCTAGGTGACCAGAGTCCCAATATCTGATTGTAACCAAGTTCTCCGAGCCCGTTTAGCTTTGGCATTGGATAGCGTTTTTAATTTACGCGTTAAGTAAAAACTAAATGATGAACAAAAATTTCAATTGAAATGCCTCGAGGTTCAATGGACTTCTTTGGTTATATAGCGTTTTTTGGGC